>NW_020837949.1:50257667-50811960 GCF_003676395.1 Aethalodelphis obliquidens | reverse complement strand
CTCCCTTTGCGGAGCACAGGCTCCGGACACGCAGGCTCGGCGGCCATGGCTCACGGGCCCAGCCGCTCCGCTGCATGTGGTATCTTCCCGGACCGGGGCACGAACCCATGTCCCCTGCATCGGCAGGCGGACTCTCAACCACTGCGCCACCAGGGAAGCCCCTCTGATAGTACTTTTGAAGAGGAGAGAGACTAACAGATGTTCTCACGCATTGCTGGTGGAAGTATATATCAATAGAATTTGATGTGATTGAAATTTCTGAAGATTACTGAGGTAAAAAGAACTACCTGGGAATATGTATAAATTGGTGTAGCTTATGGGAGAGGAAAGAACTAACTTATTTACCTGAACACTAACTTGTGTTGCTTTATTTTTGGCTTTAATCATGAAATAAACCCAGGCTAAGGTAAAGCCAGCAAGATTCTAAAAAACAAGGGCTTCCCTGGATGCAGGGGACACGGATTCGTGCCCCGGTCCGGGAAGATCCCACATGCCGCGGAGCGGCTGGGCCCGTGAGCCATGGCCGCTGAGCCTGCGCATCCGGAGCCTGTGCTCCACAACCGGAGAGGCCATAACGGTGAGAGGCCCGTGTACCGCAAAAAAAAAAAAAAAAAAAAGATTCCACACACACACACACCCCGCCCCCCAACACACACACAAAGGAGATTTTTTTTTAAGGATCATATTCAGTTCCCCTTCCCAGATCTCCTTTTCTTCTACTCTAGTACTGGTGAAGTTTGTGCCTAAATCACTGAGATTTCCATATACTTTGTATCTTTTCAGAGCCTTGTACTTTGTTAGCTACTTAGTAACACTTAAGTAAAGATTGAAGTGAACAGGGCTTAGCTTATTGGCTTTTTATAGCCACTTTATAATTTTATGCTTTTGGAAATCTTTTGTAAAAAATGATTTATAATTTCACTTAATATATGTACTTCAGATTTTATTACAATAAATGGTCATAGAACACTTTTATAAGTTTATTATATAATATATTAATGGAACTTTTACATGGTTACTTTGTTCTATGAAATATTGTTAGATCTTAGTTGGGTGGGAAAAATGTTGTGGAAAGATGGGGGAGGGCAGCTGAAATTCATGGACCTTTCTAGAAAAATTTGTGAGAAAGCGTGAGGAAGATGACTGAGCAGATCAGGGCCACATGCTTAGGAAAGGAAAAGTAAAGAGTGAGGGATTTATAGAAAGTCTGTGGTGGAACCCAGAGGGGCTACATCTTGGGAGAAGTTTTAACCTAGGAAAGTGCTGTTGATTTAGTTGATTGCATACTTTGAGGATACATTATATCCTTCATGAGACTTTAATTCTGTGGGTCTTTTGCCACGAATTGGCTCTGATACAGGGATTCTCTACCTGAGTGGGTATCAGAATCCTTTAGAGTTATCTCACACCAAAGGATTCTAACTTAGTAGGTCTGGAGTGGGGCCAGAGCATGTTTATATTTTTTAAACCCCCAAGAGCCAATATTTGTAAAATAATACATCCTATAAAATATTCTTTTTAACGACTGAATCAGTCAGCATAGCTTTTATGGTCCTTTACCATTTAGGTAACTAACCTCAGAAGGTCTGTCTCACCTTGGTCTCTACTTTAGCCAGATTGATAGCTCTGCAAGCATCTAATTGATTTCAATTGCTTTGCTCACTTTCATGCTTTCCCCTTCTTTGCCCCCTTGTTTCTTCTCTGCTAATAAATGTTTAAGCTTGCCTCCCCCAAGAAGCTGTCTTTGGCTGGCCTCATCCACCATTTATCTTTTCAGTATAGGACAAATTATAACGTAACACTGACATAGCTGGTAGGTACACATTATATGAGGGGCTGATTCATGTGTTTTCACTCCTGAGTCTTGTGTATGTATTCCCCTGTTTTACTGTTTGAACATCCTTATTTTTTCCTCTTGCTACCAAGAGCTTGGAGCTTAGACAGAGTTGGCTTAGTATCGATAATGGCATCCACAATATATTTGAATCCTTACTATGTTTCAGGAGCTTTGCTAAGTGTTCTCCACACATTATCTCATTTGCTTATCAACAGTTTTTTAAAAATCAAAAACCCTTTTCTGATTGAGTTAGTTTCCTGTGGCTGCTGTAACAAATTGCCACAAACTTGGTGGCTCAAAACAAAAGAAGTTTATTCTCTCACAGTTTTGGAGGCCAGACATCTGAAATCAGTATCATTGGGCCAAAACAGGGTGCTCCCTGCAAAAGCTCAAGAAAAGACTATGTCCCTTGCTTCTTCTACAGTTGCTGGTGGTGCCAGAATTCCTTGGCTTGTGGGTGCATCACTCCAGTCTTCAAGGGCAGAATTGCAAATCTCTCTCAGCTCTGTTCTTATCACATTTTCCTGTGTGGGAGAGAAGGAGAACTCTCTCCTTGCCTCTCTCTTATAAGGACACATATGAGGCCCCCCATATTGTTCCAGGATAATCTCCCCATCACAGGATCCTTAATCACAGCTACAAAGATCCCTTTTGCAAATAATGTAACATTCACAGGTTCCAAGGACTAAGACATGGATATCTTTTGACTGGAGCTCTGGGTCAACATTCTTATATAAACTTGTGTATTATCAGTGATCCTAACTTAGGAGCAAAAACTTAAAAGTTTGTGAAGGAATCTGAGTGTAGGACCCTTGTAGTGTTTTGTGACTCCTGGATTGTTTACAGCTGTCTTGCTTACACTTAATTATACAACAATTTGGATTTTTTGTTTTCTTGTTTTGTCACTTGCTTTCTTTGGGTTTTTCCAAAGCATTCAACTTGGTTCTCATATGAAGAATAATATAACTCTCATGGTCTTGTATCAAATACAACATATATATATATATATGATGTGTGTGTGCGCGCGCATGTGTATGTGTATAAAGAAATCCAATTTCGTACAGAAAAGAATAGCTCTCTAAGATATTGCAAGTTCATCTTCCAGTTGTAGCTCATTTAAATAGCTTCTCATCTGGTGATACGGTGAGAGCTATTGTCACAGTTACTTCCAGATTTTTGGAAGTTTTAGAAAATTTTAATACTATAATGACAGTTTATAAATTATTGCTGTTACCATCTTAATGCTTGAGTTACTTTTCATTAACTGTAACAAATATTATTTGGGGTTTTGCTTACTAGCAAAACATTTTCACTGTTTCTTATATAGTGAAATGATACAGTTTCTTGAAACTGGGTACTTTATTATTTTTTTACTCAGCAAGGCAAGATAGTTAGCGATATGGGTTGTAATTCCAGTTTTTCCAACTTCCAGCTCTTTTACTTTGTTCAGGACACAGAGCTCTGTGTGGTATAAACAATACACTTGCTGGCAGAGATTCTGGTGTTACTACGAAACTCAATATACCTTATCTCTAAAATAGGGATTATAACATCTACTTTATAGGGTTGGTGTAAGATTTTAATTGGTTAATATATGTAAAGTGTCTAGCACAGAGTCTGGTACAGTAAATATCAGTATCCTTTTCTTCTCTTACTGTTTGGTACAGTGTTACATGTACAGTGGATAATATTTGTTGAACAAATATGTCTTCAGTGCCTTTGCTTGATTCATACTTTCACTTTTTTCTTTCCAGTGTAAGAGCTATGTCTGTTAGTAAATATTTTTTAAAAGAACTTTGCTTTTAAAGTAGTCCAGTAAGTTATGTGCTGTTGACTAAAGTTAGTAAGTCTTATTTTTATATGACATTTCAGTGTGTTTACAAAGGCAAGTTAAATATTGGGTGGAAAGATGACTATGTAACCTCAAAAATTCCTTCCAACGTAATCTAAAATTTTTATAAAATTCACACAATCCTGAGTTTTCCTCCTGCTTTCCCCCTAAAATCTAAAGAAGTAAGTAGTGTTTGAAAATGTAGCACTTTGTTTGGAATGAAGAAAATGACCATACTTATAATATGTTCATAATGGTCCATTTATCATATAATAGGAATTCTTTAGTATTTGGAATGAATGTTGCTGTCTTCAAGTGGATTTGTCTTTATTTTACCTTGAATATGTATTTTTATATACATACAATAAAATGTTTTACAGGAAGTTTCATTTTACATAAAACTATTTGCCTTTTTATTCATCTATTAAATATCCTGTCTGGGACTTTGGTATAAGAAACTTGGGTAGCTGAGTTAAAGAAATTTAATTCATTGAAGTTGCTTATTTTAGAAAGTAAATGATGGTCATGCGTAATTTTATATAAGTTGATTCAGATGTTTTTTTGTTTGTTTGTTTGTTTTTGTTTTTTTGCGGTACGCAGGCCTCTCACTGCTGTGGCCTCTCCCGTTGCGGAGCACAGGCTCCAGACGCGCAGGCTCAGCGGCCATGGCTCACGGGCCTAGCCGCTCCGCGGCATGTGGGATCTTCCCGGACTGGGTCACGAACCCGTGTTCCCTGCATCGGCAGGCGGACTCTCAATCACTGCGTCACCAGGGAAGCCCTAAACCACGTTTTTAAGAAGGTTGGAACACTCTGGGAGGCACATGGGCAAAGCCATCACAGTATGTGCTTGCCATCCTTAGCACTGGGTTCTTGAGAAACCCAAGGTAGAGAAATTTTCCCTGAAGGAATTTAAACTGTTGTGGGGGAAATAGGATTAAGGAGTCTGAGATTGTGAATGAACCCTTAAAAACCTTATAAACTTTTAATGTCCTCCCAGTTAAAACATTAAATATATCAAACAAATTATCGATGACATTTTATGCAATTCCGTTTGGAGATCCCGGGTACTATACAACTAGTTTCCATTTACCACTACTTCCTTGAAAGAAATGTTTCAGGATTTCCAGTCTTGGGGTAGCGGGGGACAGGAAATGCTTCATAAATCCTAAGAAGCATTTTTTAGAACATCTTATTCAGAGCCTTTCTTATTTTCACTTAAAGGTTACTAACTTCAACTTGTGTTTCTAACTGTTGTTTTAGAGATAGCATAACTTGGATATTTGAGGTAAAAGAATAAGCTTTTAGTAACCTTTATTTAACTCAGCTCGCTATAGCCAAGTGGGTATTTATAGTTCCTTTCGGTCTGTGGTAACTTCATGCCAGTTCATGTCAGAACGTGACATAGTGGGACACTGACTTGGCTCTGATTGTCCTTCCATTCTCATCTCTGTTCTCTCCTTCCCAACAGACTGTGATTCTAGATCAAAGGCTGGAAATTTGTTTTGTCTCTGTTTCTATCTCTTTTAGGAGTGCCCAGCAAATATCTTCTACTCTGCCATCTCTTTATTTCCCTTCCAAACCTGCAGTTCCCTCTCTTCCAAAATATCTCCAGAAACAACAGCTTAGAATTTGTTACACTCAAGTAGAAATCTTTACCAAAAGTAAATCTGTGTATATATGTATATACTGGAATTTCACATAATATGAAGGTTACTTTATATCGCTGTTTGAGGGAAGAAATGGTCTTTGTGTCCCCTCAGCCAAGCGTTGTCCCATGGTTTTAGGCAATGCTTGATATTTATTATTAAGCAAATTAGGAAACCTCAGAAATTAGCATATAAGTAGTGGTTTATCCTGTGCAGCAGACTGTAAGTTTTGAGATAGTTTAAGAAAAGAAATTCTTATCTGTAGGGAGGGACTTGCTGCTCATTTGATTGGATTAATTTTTGAGATATGTCCTAAGATGCTTTTAACTCTAAAACTTTGATTGTAAAAAAGCAAGAAGTGGGGGCTTCCCTGGTGGCGCAGTGGTTGAGAGTTCGCCTGCCAATGCAGGGCACACGGGTTTGTGCCCCGGTCCGGGAGGATCCCACATGCCGCGGAGCGGCTGGGCCCGTGATCCGCAACGGGAGAAGCCACAACGGTGAGAGGCCCGTGTACCGCAAAAAAAAAAAAAAAAAAAAAAAAAAAAAAAAAGCAAGAAGGGGGCCATCAATTGATTAGGTATTGAATAGCCAAGAAAAAAAGAATATTGTTGGGTGAGGTAACATGAATGAAGGCATTTGGGTGGGAATGAGATAATGTGGTTGTAGGTATAGGAAGTAAAAAGATCAATGTAGTCAGGACAGAGTTTGTATTAGAGAATAGAGGAGTTCAGTTGAATAGATGGAAGGCTAGATTTTTTTTTTTTTATTTGCGGTATGCAGGCCTCTCACTGTTGTGGTGGTCTCTCCTGTTGCGGAGCACAGGCTCCGGACGCGCAGGTTCAGCGGCCGTGGGTCACGGGCCCAGCCGCTCCGCGGCATGTGGGATCTTCCCAGACCTGGGCACGAACCCGCGTCCCCTGCATCCGCAGGCGGACTCTCAACCACAGCGCCACCAGGGAAGCGCCAGGCTAGATTTTTAAAAGAGAAATTTAAGCATTTCCAGATGGCAGAAAGCTCTCTTTTTCTAATACAGTATTGTCATTAAAATGATGTTTTAACATGATCTGTGTGATAGTCTTATGCTGAGTGGATTACAGCAAAGAAGAGAATAGTAGTAGAAGACTTGGCAGTGGTAATGTAAAGGTGAAGCAACGAGAGCTTGGAAGACAGGTGGCAGAGAGAACGAGGAGTATAAGATGAATACAGGGAAATTGTGAATTCACTGTGGCTCATCAAATGGAATATAGAGGTATTTTTCAAGGTAGTTTTGAAGGGATTCCTAGGCAAAGGACAGTCCCTGGATTTTCAGGGTTTAGGGATCTTTTCCCAAGATAAGCCCTGTTCTTGTTTTAAAGGTTCATTTAGGTTCTTATTTTTAAGTAAGTTGTTACATTCCTTCGATTTAAACAGGCTGTTCTCAACTATATTTGACCCTTTTTATTATTATTAAAGGATAGAAAAGTTCTGTTGAGACCACTTACCTGGGTATTAACTAGTAAGTCAAATTATATTTGGACCAGCATGATATACTGTTAACTTTCAAAGGAAGGGTATTTACCATAATGATGATGGAGGCGCTGTGTGCGTGTTGTCCTGGAGGGGAGGGACAGAGAAACTAAAAATTAGGAAAAAGGGAAACTTAGAAAAGCAAGACGCTGATAGTACTGATGAAGATGATAAGAATATTACACCAGGAATATTAAATTTTAAAAGCATTCAAATGCCTGAAAAACAATTAAAACAGTGTTAGAAGTTGTGGGGAAATATGAGAAGTATGTGATTTCAATTTTATTATCAGAAGGCATATATAAAGAATGGTCATGGGCCTTTCTCTCTGACATTTTCTTTTTTTTAATTTATCAAAAAACCATATAGTAAATACCTCTTGCAACCATGATGATACTTTCTCTAGAAAGCCAAATTATTATGAAACATTTACTGGGTGATCAAGAAAAGTGAGGTGATTTTGATGCTAGAAACGTCAAACTTTATTAGCTTGGTTTGCATTGTATTTCATGTATATTGTGTAATTGTGTATATTGTATTTCAGTGTGATCAATGTATATTCTAAAATATACCACTGATTCTTTAAGGGGGGCAGTTTTGCTTCCCATGGGATATTTGGTAATATCTGAAGATTTTTGGTTGTCACAGTTTGGATAAAGGTGCTTATTAGCATCTAGTGCTTGGAGGCCAAGGATGCTACTAAACAATTCATAGGATGGTCCCCCATAACAAGGGACCAAAATGCCAGTAATGCCAAGATTGAGAAACCCTGGAATATGGAGTAGGCAAGTTCTTCCCGGGGAATTTTAGAGACCTGGTCAATTTATTATTTCCTTTTTTCTAGATTTGACCAGGTATTGCCTTCTGTTAACACACTTTCTTCCCACAGCTTACAATACACTTGATTGTCACTGTTTTCTTTATTGTGTTCTTATCCTACGGCTATATCTTGGATACTTTGATTAGACAAATATTTCCAAATACTTCGATCTGTCTTCTCTTAGGGTGACATTTTTCTGCTAGGACTATGTATCTTGTGTTTCCTTTTACTAATTTAATTCTTGAGGGATCACCCTATTTTCAAATTCTGAGGGCCTCGTGATGCGATTTCTTAAGTACTTTCTTTTGTAAGAAGGCTTTTTCATGTGCTTCAAGTCCCAGGTCTGGGTTGAGCTAGTTCTTAGTCCAGGTTTTTTTTTTTTCTGATGATATTTGTATCCATTCTAATATTTTCGTGCAAGGTAATTTTTTTTCTGACAATATTTGAAACTGTTGTAATCTTCTATTATACAAGTTCATTTAAATGAAATGTTTAACTCCTAGAAAAACCATCTAGGAGTTATTTCTTTTAGAATAATTTTATCCCTGCTTATAGATAAAGATTATCCTACATAAAACAGTTGCATATGAAAAGGTATTTTAAAAGGTATTAGAATGGTTTCATAATGATAAGTGAAAAACATTAGGAACCGGTTTATTTTTTTCCTTAACATACCTCAATTTGATGTTCATCTAAACATATTGGCCATTACTGCACTTAAAATATAAGTGCAGTATGCCTGTGTGTACAGTTGACTGTTGAATAACATGGTGGGTGGTGGGGTGTAGGGGCCGATAGTCTGGATATTTATCATTGGTCCTCAGCACCTGTGGATTCAACCAACCATGGATCGTGTAGTACTGTAGTATTTACTATTGAAAAATATCCACGTGTAAGTGGACCCACACAGTTCAAACCCCCATTGCTCAAGGGTCAGCTGTACTAGCACTCTGTGTACAGGAAAGGAATAGGGAGGGAAAGCAAAAGTATAAAGAAATTATGTAGTAGTCAGGATGTGATGGATCCGTATTGTGTGTGTGTGTGTGTGTTGAAAATTTGTCATCTTTGAGAAGCGAAGTTCTGGAGTAAGTGTAGGGGGGTTTTTTTGTAGTAAATATTTTCTGTCTACTTGTAGTACACATCACTTATATCTTAATCTTCCATTTTCATCTGTGCAAATGTTTCATTAATTGACCTTCCGTCAGTCTAAAACTGATCTGCCTCACTGATAGATCACTTGTTAAAAAGAGGCTTTCATTGGCTTGTTAAGCGACATATTCTGGAACTGCACAACAGAACCATCCTACCCCACCACTTCAAATGTGCGTAGTTATTGTTTTGAGTCTTGACTCCTTCCTTGGGCTTCTTTCAGCCGTGGAGAGCACTGCAGTTGCAGCTGCTGCCTCACAAAAGAGGTTTCGGATCCTCACTGCATGAGCACACAACCAGCGTCAGTAAGTCTGTTTTAATTCAGGAGATACTTTGGCTAAGAAATATTTAAATGCTGGAAGGACTGCTCTTCTGAGTCTAGGAATTGTAGGGTAGTCTGATGCACTGCTTTTATCCTTGGTGTGCTGAGCAACCTAGTTTATCTAAAAGGAGAGATCTATGTTGACTGATGAGCAGGACAGCTGTCCCTCCCATTACTTGTTTATATAAATTTATTTTTAATTTTTTAAAAATATTAATGATAAACAGTTAAAATAGTACAGAAGGATGAATGTACAATGAAAGTTTCAAATTTTCTGTTCCCAGTTTTACTTCATAGCGTTATTCGTTGATAATAGCTTCAGATTTAGTCATATCAGTAAAGTGTTTCTCAACAATTGCTCTTTGGCATCTTTGGCAGTACTGTGCTTTGTCTTGTGGGGTTGTGCTGAGCACCACTTAAAGTTTAGCGCCCCTGTTCTCTACCACAGCCATTGGAGCATCCAAGATGCCCTCACACATTTCCATGTGCTCCTGGGGAGGGGAGCGGTACTTACCCTGGGTGAGAGTTTTGTAAATTTTAAAATTACGCTGTGTGTCTTAGAAAACATGTGTCTATTTTTTCAACTTTACCCAGTAACTATTGACTCTACTATAAAAGAAGAATATTTGAGCAAACATGGACTTCTCAAGGGAGGCCCAGAAAAAAATCCACTTGGGAAGAACTGCGCTTACCTCTGATGGCTTAGATTACAACATTTATTCAATCTTACCTGCATTCCTTTATGATAGTATTACTCTTGTGTTTTCAATTACCTATCTCTTTTTTTTTTTTTCTCATGAGCTTTTTTTGTTATTTTCGAATTGTGAGCTCATGCTTGGCAGGGTTTTATTCAAGGGATTCTGTGCAGCCTGGTTAGGGGACACATTCCTCCAGGGAAGATTTGCTAAAGGTTTTCTTTGGCACCTGTGTAATTTCTCAGCTTGGGGTTTTCTGAACTAGGTAGGTATGTTGGAACCCTGAATCCTTGAGAGTAGGCTGTGGTTACAAATTCTCAGGTGGTATTTGCCCCCGAATACAGAGTTCAAGCTGAAAAAGGTTCATTTCCTCGTTGTCTTCCTTGGCCAACAGGGACAGCTTTGCTAGGCCACTCTTTTACCAGGTGGGGCTTAGTCCTGTAACATCCCTGATCTATATGGAGGGGTCTAATTGGCAGTTCTTCTTTTTGAACAGACCAAGGCCTAAACTGCTGCTTCTGAACTAGGTACTGAAATCTGCAAACACTCCATGCAGCCATGACTCAAGCACATGCTTACCAGTTTGTTTTTATCCTCTTCATGTTGGCGCATGAGGAGTTTCTTGAGGACTTACTCTTGTACTTGAGAGGATGTTTTTGGTACTTTGGTTAGCATTTCTAGGCATTTTGTGAGAGAATTACTTTAGATTTTCAAGTCCATCTTTTTGCTAGACATGCAAGCCTCTTCACCAGCTTTCTGACTTCTAGTATTTCCTAAAATTTCTGGTTTCTAATCTTTCATTTCTCTCCCATCTCACCTCTAGTACTGTTGGTGTTCTGTTCTTTTTAAAAAGCATGGATTCTGTCATGTCAGTGGGACCTCAGAAGGGAGACAGTGTAGGCATGTGTGCTCAGCCTTCCATTGTGTCTGGAAGCTTGTCACATAGTTTTTAGCTCTAAGCCCATCGATGCTAACTGACCTGAAGAAAAATAAATATCTGTAAATGCCTTTTCATTTAACTGTGACTTTTTTTTTTTTTTTTTTTAAGTTTGAACTTAAAGAGCTTGATGTTTGGCTATAAAAGAGGTGAAAGGACCGGGATGGAGGATGAAGTTCAGGCCATTAACTGTGCAGTTGAGCAAGGCCTTCCTGGTGTGGGGATCTTACCATGAAGTGTAAATATATAGGGCAAAATTACATTACAACAATGAGAAACTACAATTTTTTTAATTACATGCAATAAATGTTAACTGCAGTATGTTTGGCATAATAATAAAAATTAGAGTTCAAAGATAAATAAGATGACATTTCTGCCCTCAGAGAACCCACTAATTTTGTGGTAGAGATAGACATGTAAATGCAAATACAGTCACTTCTCATTATTCATTTTTTGTGGTAGTTTTGTTCTGTAAGTTGTCTGTGAACACTGAATTAGGCAGTACTGAGTCATTGTTTCTAGGCTAAAAGAGGGTTAGGTTCCTACAAGCCTCTGATCACATTTTCATTAACTGGTCAATACATAACCTTGCTTTGTGTGTGTTTCTGTTTAAAGACACCTTGATATATATGTGTGTCTATATATATATATATATATATATATATATAGTTGATTCATTAACATTGAATGCCCAACAGCACTATAATTTCATGCCTGAAGGAAGCTCATCAGACACTTGTATTTTCTCTGTAAGGCACATCACCCTACTTTGTGCTTAGGAACAATGGACAGCAGGTAAGCACTATGCTTGGGGGACATTTCAGACAGTGAAATCACCATGAAAAAGCACAAAAATTTGAAAAATGTGACACTCAATAGACTATGAAAAGGATACTTATTTTTGGTGTGAGAGCTGAAACAACAAGGCGCAGTGTTGCCTAATTGGACCTAAGCTGGGGATGCACACACTGGGCATGTTGTTTTTGCTGCTCTGTGTCTGCCTATGACAACAAAAGCACTGTGAGTATTGACTTTGAGGCTTAAGGTAAATTTTAACAAGTGGGTGAATTCATAAATACAGAATCCGTGAATAATGAGGATCAACTGTACTATTCAATAAGTGCTGTATGTTCTATATCTTCTAGGATGGGTCAGGAAAGGCTTCATTTGAGACCATTAAGATAAAGTCACAGCAGTATGAAGCAATAAGTTTATGGATAGCAAATGGCTTGGTGTGGCTGGAATTAAAAGGGCCCCTTTAAGGGGGAGCAAGAGAGGATGTTTGAACAGTTAAAGGGGGGAATATAAGGTCCTTATGCCTCATATGGCCCTTATGCCATGTTAAGTAATTGGAATTTTATAGGTGGCGGGGAGCCAGTGAATGATTTTAACCAGGAGGAAACATGGTCATATTTGTATTTTGGAAAGCTCACTCTGATGGTGGTATTGGGGGGTAGATAAAGTAAGAAAAATAAGTAGAAGGTGTTAGAAGTTAAGGTGAGAGAGGATGAGAGTATGAACTAAGGAAGTGACAGTGGAGATAAAGAAAAAGGGGTGTGTTTGTAAGATATGCAAGACAACAGATTGAAAGGTCTTGGTGGCAGATTAGGTAGCAGGAATAAAGGAAATTGAACAGGTATACCTGGGCGCCATTAATTGAGATAGGGAATACTGGAAGGTGACCAGCTTTAAGAAGTAATTTGATGAGTTTTGGGCATGTTGAGTTCATTGTGTCCGTGGGATATCTTTACAGAGATTAGGCAAGAAAATATCATCTTATTTGATAGAGCTTTGAGAAACATTAGCATATATTTGTTAATTGGTTGATGAATATCTGAATGCCTTCTGTGTGTCAAGGCACTGTCCAGTGCTGGAGGAGACAGAACAATGAGTGAATTTCTAGCAAAGGAGACAGACAGCAAGCAAAGATACTTTCAGATGAGCCCTAGGATGAAAACAAAACTGATAGGAGGGAGAATGACTGAGGATGTGTGTGAGGGAGAGGAGCTTCCTTAGACTGGGTGTTAGGGTTCACTTTCTGGGGCGGTGACATTTATACTGAAGCAAAAATAAAGAGATTAAGGATATGCATGTGGGTATCTGGGAAGATCATTTCAAGCAGAGAGAACAGAAGATGGTAAAGATGGGAGATGAGAAATGGGAAATAAACTGGGCATGTTTGAAGAACAGAAGGAAGGCCAGTGTGACTAGAGCGGACCACGGGGAGAGAGTTGTAGCAGATGAACTCAGAGGGACGCACAGGGTGCCAAGTCATGAAGGCTCTGTAGGTCATGGTCAGGAGTTCGGATGTTTTTCTAAGTGCAGTGGGAAGCCTTTGGACGGTTTTAGCGCAAGAGTAACAAAATCTGTTTATGTTTTAAATGATGGTTCTAGCCAATCTGGAGAATATTGTTGAGAACTAGAGTGAAAGCAGGGGAGCAATTGAGTGACTACTGAAGTAAATGAGCAAGAGATGGTGGTGGCTTAGAGTAAAATGATAGCCGCCAGGGGTACAAGAGTTGGATTTTGAGTCAGTTACTTAAGATTATGTACTTTTCTTCTATTACCACCATCATGGCTGAATTTAAAAACCACTTTACCATTGGATCTGTTTTGAATTCTACGTATTTTTCTAAGTGCATGTAAAAAAATAAGTGTTATCTTGAAAAAACTACCAATGAAATTTACTCTAAAATAATGTAGTTTGGGGGATACTAAAAAAGATTCAGATTTGCATATTTAATACAATCTGGCAGTGATGCTATAGTTATATTTCATGTTTATTAGTGCTTATTGTATAAAAACACTTTCAGACAATTCTGTTGGTTCAATTATAATACTACATATTTTCTTATTAAAAAACCAATGGAGCCTTAAACTGCTTTATTAATTAGTGCTTAGGTCAGTAAAAATGTACTAAAAGCAGGGCTACTGCATTGTGAGAGCAAATTAGGAACAGCACTATTTGAGCTGTTTAAAAAAAAAAAACCTCTGTAGATCTAGCTTTTCTCAGGATGAGCTCTGTACTTTAACAAGGATGCTTCTAGACACAGCATGGAGCCAGGACCAGGGTGGAGAAAGATTAGAGATCAGTAGACCAGGTAAGAGGCTTTTAAAATAGTCTAGACAAGAGAAGATAAAAACTCTAAACCAAAGGTCAGAGCCTGGAAATTGTGATGAGGATGAATTTTTGAGACTTTTCTGTAGTAGAATGAGAAGGATTTGGAGGAGAATTTGATGTCTAGGTTAGGGAGAATTTTAAAAAATCAGATGATTCTGAGATTTTAAGCTTTGGAGAAAGGGTGGATGGTGATGTCGTGATAACAAGAGCTAGAATCTCTAGTTAGGGTGAGTAACTAGTTTTGAAAATGGTAAATTAAAGGCACCATATTTGGGGTTCCCGGGGAAAGTACAATACATTAAGAAGGCAGTTGGGGAAAAGTGACTGCTATAACTAAGATTTGAAAATCATATTCAGATAGAAACTGGTTGAAGCCCTAGAAGTAAATATCATTCAAGGAAAGAGTGAAGATCTGAGGAACACCAACAGGAGTGACAGCCTGCCCTCAGGCAGAATGTGGACAGAATATGCGCTTGATTTTTCAGTTAGCTTGTTCCTAAACATAGTTAGGAAGTTTGAGGAGAGTGGTGGCTAGGGAAGCCAGATAGCGGAGGCTGAATGGGAAGGTGGAGAACTGAAGAAAAGATGCCCAGGGTGAACTACTCTTTAAAGAAGCTTAGTAGCTGTGATGGGCAAAAGGAGAGAGAGGAGGGTGTGACTTAAAAGTGAAATGGGGGGCTTCCCTGGTGGCACAAGTGGTTAAGAATCCCCCGGCAGTGCAGGGGACATGGGGTCCCTGGTCCGGGAAGATCCCACATGCCACCGAGCAACTAAGCCCGTGCGCCACAACTACTGAGCCTGAGCTCTAGAGCTCATGAGCCACAACTACTGAAGCCCACGCACCTAGAGCCCGTGCTCCGCAACAAGAGAAGCCACCGCAATGAGAAGCCCGCGCACCGCAATGAAGAGTAGCCCCCGCTCGCCACAACTAGAGAAAAGCCTGCGTGCAGCAACGAAGACCCAATGCAGCCAAAAATAAATAAATTAAATAAATTTTAAAAAGTGAAAGGGGGTTCAAAATGGAGATTTAAAATATCATTACTGAAAGATGAGGAAGATATTAAAACTTAAAAATGTGGGAGTTACAAATGAAAAAATACTGAAGTTACAGGAGAGGGATAACCCATGGGTCATGGTCCTACAGTGGGTGGGAGGGACTTGATTCATCACACAGACAGCAGCTTTGTAGAGGACTAGGGGCATATTTTCTTGTGAGATTTGAGGAAAAAAAGGTAAGGAACGGTGCTGATACAGTTGATTCTACAAGTGGAGGGGAATTTCAGTAAATCATAAATGATAGCCTCTTTTTCTTTCCCTTCTGACAAAATCATCTGCTGACTAGGGTAGTAAATGTTTGAAATAGAGAATGTGAGAGAACCAAGGGGCAAGTAATAGAAGTGTGAAGCAATATTTAGGACTTTGCTGATTTGGGGGGAAAATAAGGAAGTTTGAGCATATTGAAAAGCTGGGGATAAGAATAGGAAGGAGGGCACTGAAAGGAAGGAAAGAGCTGTGGAAATCAGAAGTGAGGGGAGATGAAGACAAACTTGATTCCCAGATAATTTTGTCTAGGGCTACATTTATTGTAATGAGTGCAGATGAGCTGTAGCCAGGCTAGTGGGTGAATCTTTTCACTAAGTCTTACTGTAACTACACCATTAATGCAATTTTATCAAACCAAAGCATATGAAGGAAATTCTGTTAAAGCAGAAAACTGTCATTACAGAAAAGGACTTGTAAAAACTTTCTGCAATATTTGAAACAATATTTTTATGTAACCTTTTAAACATTTATGAGAGACACAAATTACCATATTTCTAGTTCATTTTGTTACCAGTGTTCTCAAAACATGGTATCCAGCTCCTTAACTGCTAGAACTGAAGGGCTGGCAAGGATATCCAGTTGTGTCTAGTGTTTATGCTTGCCATAAGGAAAATTGCAATGAGAAAAAGACTAAAATAGTACCAGGATTCAGTTGTCATTTTATGTAATTAGAATGTTCTTTCACCACTTTGAACATATTGCGTGTTCCTCAAGTTTCTTACAACCAGAAAGTCTTCCAAATAAGAAATGTGAGGTTAAAGCCTAAAATAATCTCTTCATTTTGGATAGGATATAGCTGCTTTCACCAAGGCAGGACTTCTTTGGGCTTTCTAAATTTCTAAAACTTTTAAAATAATTAGTAAGGCTATTCTATGCAGGGTTTCCATCTGGATATATAGAATGAAGTTTTCTAATATTGTAGATTATGTTTGACATTCCATACATGGACTTCCTATGTGGGGAGACTGTGTTCCCCTGTCTTCTTAACCTGAGCATTGCTGCCCAGGAGACCTAGTTGAGTGGCATTATACCTTGGAGAAGAGAATGTTTCCTTCTTTTTCACTGTCAGTAATATATTATTGTGCTTATTTTTAATGCAGTGTCTTGCACTTACTTTTACATAATGTTTTGCTCAGTGCTTTAAAGGCTGATATAAGTAGAAGTGAACAACAGCCTGAGAGTGTTGAGTGAAAGAAGAATATTGGAAATTGATAGCTAATTCTAGTAGCTTATAAAATGTTTTTACATTGAGAGATCTGTGTCATTTTAGTATAACAGTACTATAATCTGAATTGTATTTGATTACAAATCAGTGATTTTTGAGCCCCAGTTCCTAGTTGGAGTGGAATTAGTGGTATGTGAATTAAGGAAAATGATTTGGGTTAAAACTAGATAAACATGCCAGTAAATAGAAGAAGCAGTTTTATGATGAATTAAGTAAGATTGATTAAAAAGTTTCCTTTTGTTAAAGTTATATCTGTACACTTATGAATGCAGAGAAAATACATATCTTTTGAAAATTAAAAATATTCTTTATAGGCTTTTTAAATATTGATTTTAAATGTTATATTTTAATGGAATGTTTTACTAAAATACATTTCATATCATAATATATACAAAGAAGAATTTAATGAAGCATATCATCCAAAGATGACTTGGTGTTTCCAGGCTTTTTCACCTTCAAAGAAGAAGTCCTGTTTGTTTTTAACTCTGCAAGAACAGTTGTAATTCTGATATTTCTGTGTTCAAATTGGTTACTCTTTATACACAAGAGGCATATTTTTTGGTAGGTTTTCATATTAAAATTGTTAATGCATGTACAGATCAAAGACTGTTTTGCTCTTTATCTCTGTTTCTTGATGCCTAGAGGCTACAACTTTGAACTTTTTAGCTGATGCTTTTGTCACTGAGCTCCATATCATTTATGGTATGCTTATGTGGCTGATTTCTTGATTGTTCAGTTTTAACCGTTATGGAAGATGAGGATTTAGCTCTTTTTTCCACTCTACCCCTACTTTCTCTCTCTCTGTATATATATACACACACTTCTGATCCCTCAATTCTCCCAACATAATTATATTAATATTTTTATTAAATCAGTATTTATTAATTGACCCATTAGTAAATTGTAGTTACCTTTTCCATTCCTCTGTTTTTATTTTCTTGGAGTTAATAATTGTTTGCTGAGTTTTCCATATATACTGCTTATCAATAATTCAACCTCCAAAGTCTCTACTAGTTTTTTAATTCACCTTTCAGTATGTTTATCCAAGTTTATCAACTTGATTTTCTTGAAGAGGTTGCTCCTGGGACCTTCTCACTGTCCAGGATAGACTCATTATTCTCCATACCTGATACACACTTGTCACCATCTTCCTGAGAGTCACTTTTACCTTTCTCATGGATTGCGTCTTCTAGTTCCTTTATCTCATATCTTCCCCTTTTCTATTTTGCCCCTTTGTTACATGCTCAGAGGGCAGCATGTCTTTTTTTTTTTTTTTTTAATCTTTCTAAGAAAAAGTGTTTGTGGTAGATTAGTTTTATGAAACCTTATAAACAGGTCTGAAAATTAATTTTAACTGTCCTCACACTTGATTGATAGTTTGGCAGGGTAAAGAATTTTAGGGTGGAAATGTTTTTAGATGCATCATTTCATCGTCTTTTATTTTTAGATGTCATCATTGAAAAGTTCAAAAGGACTTTGATTCCTAATTCTTGACATGTGATTGTGGTTTTTTTCCTTTGTCTCTAGTGTTCTGAAATTTCACAATGATGTGTCTTAGTATACCTCTGTTTTCATCTGTTTCACTGCGTGCTGTATGCCCCATTTAGTCTAGCAACTTACTGCTTTCAGTTCTGGAAAATATTAAGTGTTTCATTAATGTTTTTCTCCCTTCTGTTTTGTATATTCTTCTTTCTAAATAATTCCACTTATTTAGATGCCCTCTATTAGTCCTCTGACTTTTTTCTCTTCTTTCTTTCTACCTCTGTACTTTTCTACTTTTTTTGGTATTTCCCCAAATTTATCTTCCATGACTTATATTGCATTTTTTATTTCTACTTTTGCATTTTTATTTTAGAAGCTCTTTTGTTTCCCCTGGATGTTCCCCTCCTACAGCAGTCTTGTTCTAGTTTGATGAATACAATGTTTTCATATTCCTCTGAGGATTTTAATGATTGTTTCCTTCAGCCTTAAATAGTTTTATTATTACAAGTAGATTTTACCTGTTTATTCTGGTTTCTGTCACTCAGCGTCTGAGATCCCAAGGTTAATATCAGTAACTCATTCTTTTTTCTTTTTTTTTAATAAGCATGACTTTTAATGCATTTAACATTTATGTACCCTTAGGAACATAAAGAATCAGGTTTGTTTTTTTCCTTTCCTTAAAAAAATTTTAACCAAAAAAAAAAAAACCCAGTTAAAAACAAGTAAGAGTAGAAAGAGATACATAATGAGAAGTCAAATTTTCTACTTCAGATCTGTTTCCCACGTCAAGCACTATTAGTACTTTCTTATATGTTCTTACATAAATATAAACACACAAAAGCATATACAAATATGTAAGTGTGTGTATTACTCCTTCCCCACCTTCTTTTCTTAAACAAATGGGAGCCCGGTATACTCACTTTTTTTTTTTTTTAACTGTAGATGTTTCATTTCTGTAAACATGAATACAGCCCATTCTTTCCACAGGTATGTATATTATAACTGAGCATACATACTGTGAGTATATATATTATGACTTATTTAACCAGATTATTTCTCGTCTTTTGCTTTTATAAACAATGTGGCATTGAAAATCCTTGAAGATACATACTTTTTAATTTATGTAGAAGCTGCCCCAGTGTGTACCCCCAACTCTGTTACCAAACAGAGTTTTTGACCTCTGCATTTCTCCTTGGTTAACATTAGTATTTCACTTTTATTTTGATTAGCCATCCTCTATTTAGTTCCACTGATCTTCCCATTTCTACCTGAATGAGTACTACCCTGTTTTAATTAACACAGCTTTAAAATATATTTTAATGTCTGATAGGTTCAGTCTCCTTATATCTCTCTATAAAAGGGTCATTTAAAAAATATTTTTAGGACTTCCCTGGTGGCACAGTGGTTAAGAATCCACCTGCCAATGCAGGTGACACGGGTTCGAGCCCTGCTCCGGGAAGATCCCACATGCCGCGGAGCAGCTAAGCCTGTGCGCCACAACCACTGAGCCCGTGCTCTAGAGCCCGTGAGCCATAACTACTGAGCCTGCGTGCCACAACCACTGAAGCCCACACGCCTAGAGCCCGTGCTCTGCAACAAGAGAAGCCACAGCAATGAGAAGCCTGCGCACCACCACAAAGAGTAGCCCCCGCTACCTGCAACTAGAGAAAGCCCGTGTGCAGCAACGAAGACCCAATGTGGCTGAAAATAAATAATATAAATAAAAAATAAATTTTTAGGACATTTCACATTGCCTTAATGACAGATTGACCAGCACAATATAGTTATGCTCTCAGTATATAAATCCATCACAGACCTTGGAGATATTGCGGGTTTGGTTCCAGATCATCACAATAAAGCAAATACCACAAGGTGAGTCACATGGATTTTTTGGTTTCCCAGTGCATATAAAAGTTAGGTTTATACTATACTGTAGTCTAGTAAGTGTGCAATGGCATTATGCCTGCATATCTTAATAAAGAAATACTTTATTGCTAAAACATGCTAACCATCATCTGAGCCTTCAGCAAGGTGTAATTTTCTTGCTGGTGGAGAGTCTTGCCTCGATGTTGATGGCTGCTGACTGATCACGGTGGCCGTGGCAGTTTCTTAAAATAAGACAGCCATGAAGTTTGCCCCATTGATGGACTCTGCCTTTCATGAACCATTTCTCTGTAGCATGCAGTGCATTTGACAGCAGTTTACCCACAGTAGAAGTGCTTTCACAATTGGAGTCAGTCCTCTCAATCCCTGCCGCTGCTTTATCAACTAAGTTTATATAATATTTTAAATCCTTTGTTGTCATTTCAACAGCCTTCACAGAATCTTCACCGGGAGCAGATTCCATCTTAAGAAACCACTTTCTTTGCTCATCCTTAAGGAGCAACTCCTCATCCATTAAAGTTTTATATTTGTAACAGATAATGAAAAAGTTTGAAATTTTGCAGTTACCAAAATGCAACACAAAGTGCAGTAGCTCATTCTTTTTTTTTTTTTTTAATTTTATTTATTTATTTTTGGCTGCATTGGGTCTTCCTTGTTGTGCTCAGGCTTTATCTAGTTGCGGCGAGCGGGGGCTACTCTTCGTTGTGGTGCGCAGGCTTCTCATTGCTGTGGCTTCTCTTGTTGCAGAGCACAGGCTCCAGTGGTTGCAGTACGCGGGCTCAGTAGTTGTGGCGCACGGGCTTAGTTGCTCCGCAGCATATGGGATCTTCCCGGACCAGGGCTCGAACCCGTGTCCCCTGCATTGGCAGGCGGATTCTTAACCACTGCGCCACCAGGGAAGTCCCAGTAGCTCATTCTTAACAGCAGAGAACTAAAACCATGGAACTCTGTTTGCATGTATGAGCTTCACTGTAGCCATTCTGTGACTGGATTGTTTGGGAATAATGCCTGATCTTGATGTCTATGTCTTTCCACTTAGGCTGGTCATATTCTGTAGAGAAGACTCTTCATATCTGCCTGGAAGGTAAAGATGTGAAGGGTAAAGGCTTTTGATAGTCAAGAGGGAGAAGCAGGTAGAAGGTTTGTCTCATCATTCAGTAATCCTGTTTTCCATATGATTTCATTGTCCTTTGTCCAGCGACATTTCTTACGTTACTCTCTCCAGATCAACCCCTAGTTTTCAGTCCTGCATGGGTGAGGGTGAGGGGCAGCAAGTACCCTGCAAGGAGGGTGGGGTTGAATTATTGATAAGTAGTATATATGAAAAACTAAGCAAATAAATATTAACTTCAAGAAAATAAAAAGACAGGAATGGAGAAAGGTAACTACGGTTTACTAAGGGATCAGCTAATGAATGCTGACCTAATATTATCTGAGTCTCCTCATTGTAGTTCCCCTCACTTCATGTACCTTGGGCTGCTAATTCCTCAGTCTTCGGAAGATTTTGTTTTGTAAATGAAATGATTTTCTGCTTTTCCTGTAGCTTGTTTAGAGTTTGACCTCTTGGGTCTGCTAAATCAGTTAATCCTTTATCCCTGTGTTTTACAGCTTCCAAAGTCAATTTATCTCTAATTCTCCACATCTTTGTGCCTTTAAAAATAAAATAAAATTACACACACACATCTTTGTTATTACATTTTAGAGAGATTTTAGGTGAGAGCAAAAATAGATTAATTCAGTTTATTTTAACCTGGAAATACTGATATTTGTCCTCTTGAATAAAAATATTTGTTCATTTTACTTTTGTTTTTGTATTTAATATTCTTTCAAGCTTGACACTTAAATTTGTCAAATCCAAATATGCCAAAATGTTGGAGCCTGTCAGAGAGAAGGGTTTCTGCTTTCTAACCATGTTTATTTTTAATTTTTAATTATACCTTGGGTAAAAGGATCTGTGATGAACACCCTTCAGCTTTCCCTTCCGAAAGAAGATTGTTTGCTCTAAGAGCCACTACAGCCATCCATGCTTTGCTTCAATTTGAATTTTTCTTTAGACCTCTTCATTGTTAACACAAGAAATTAACAAGAGTTGGTTCCTTTGGCATACTGGTGCTATTTCAAACTCAAACTAATCCCCAGGTGACTTTGTATTTTACTTTGGTATGTGTCAAGTTGTTGATTATACAAACTTTTATCCCCAATCAGAGCTGAAAGCCAGATAATATAAAGGAAAAATAATTCAGAGCATTAGTTAAACACTTATTAAACATTTGTTGAGTACCTATTGTATACAAGGCTCTCTACTGGGAGCTATAAGGGAAGAGAAAGCTCTTGTTCTTGGAGAGGTTATCATTTAGCAAGGAGAAACAGGGAACAAGTATGAAATACTTAATGAATGCTGGAAAACCATTCTTTCTGCTTGTTTAACCAGATGTTAGTATTTAAAAATAATTAGGAAAATTAATTATGAATGTATGTATTCCCTTTGGATCTTGACTTCGTTTGTTAGACATTATAATCTTTTTTGGAATTACATAATGTAGAGTGACATAATTAAAATCTGTACCTGTTATCACTCTTCCTTCAGCATTTCTTGAATTCTTGATAAGATTACTTTAAGCAAAGAATATGAGAGAAAAAAGAAGGTCGGCAATTTGCAAAAAAAGGAAATGTTTTTTTTTTTTTTTTAATTTTTTAATTTTAATTTTTATTTTTATTATTTTTATTTTTTTTTGCGGTACGCGGGCCTCTCACTGTTGTGGCCTCTCCCGCCGCGGAGCACAGGCTCCGGACGCGCAGGCCCAGCAGCCACGGCTCACGGGCCCAGCCGCTCCGCGGCATGTGGGATCCTCCCAGACCGGGGCACGAACCGGTGTGCCCCGCATCGGCAGGCGGACTCTCAACCACTGCGCCACCAGGGAAGCCCGGAAATGTTTTATATTTAATGTATTTTTTTTCTTCAGATTTCAATACATACATTTGATTCCATGACTGTTTGATCTTTCACAGTTCAGGGAGAAAGAGAGAATAAAATAGAGTGGTGAGAGAAGTATCTTAACCCACCGTTGATCTGTAGCATCCAGCATCCCTGACTTCAAAGAGTTTCTAATGGCCATTTCTGACTATTAATCTGGAGTTTGATTTCAATCGTCTTTTGTTCTTGCAGGCATTTATTTTAGGCATTTATTTTAGTCATCTGCTGCTCCTGAGCATGTTAGTACTGGCAACTCATTTTCTTCCATCTTCCTGAACTTTGCAACTGCTTCCAAGTTTCACAAGGATATTTCTGATTCCATCACCGTGTCTGAACACTTGGCATGGCAGTAGAAATGATGAGAGATGGCTGGTGTTGACCAGTAGAAATTTGTGGCTACTCTTTCAGGGCTAAAATCATAATAAAGTCATACTGCATAGTGGCAAGACTGGGACTAGGAACTGTGTTTTCTCATGCCCAGTGTTCTCTCCAGTGACCAAACAGAATCGTTTCATGAGTTTTCTTCATATCTGCCGCTTGTTGAAATGCAAGCTCTCGGTGACAGAACTCATGTCTTCATATCCCTGTGCTTTTGGCCAGTCCCTTGCAAAATGTTCTGATTTGTTACCCTTTCAGTCGCTTGGACATTTTCTTTCTTTCTGTTTAGGGAAAATATTGAGAGTGTTTTATAGAGGGATCATATATGGGAAATAATCTGTGATTACAGCTGGGAAAGATGAGCATGGTTTGGAGCCAATCATTTACATTTACTATATGTAAATATGATGTACATATTTTTTTAAACTATTGACTTACCACTGGTCAGTCTCTTAAACTTTGGGGCCTCATTTTTTCTCATCTTTAAGATGTATAAAAGGGTATAAAACTTATACCCTCCAGCTTATGGCAATTTTTTAACACTGAAATGGGATAGAAAATGTAGGAAAATGTAATAACAGTGGTATGCAGGCTTGATTCAATGATGGAGGAGTTGTAAAGAGTAAGGGTAAGACTTTTATACTGACACCACTTGATGGCTTTGATTAAATTAGCATGTGTGGGTGTGTTATGAGCAGAAAAGCCTAAAAGAGCTTTTACAAAAGGGGCTCCTTAAAGCAGCAATAGTAAGAAATTCTTGCTCAGTCACTTAGTACAAATAGAAAAGATGGTCTATTTTGTTATTTTACAGTTGTGAGAGTAATACAGTATTATAAGAGAGAAGAGTCCTCTAGCCTGATAAATATTTATCAAGAATCAATGTAGAAATTCTTAGTCATCTTATACCAAATACCCTGGAGCTACATGCAGAAACTACAGTTTTCATTGTGTGTGTGCATGGCTAACAGTGGAAGGTAAATTGTTTTCATTTATTCCCCCAGTGGCTTGGAGGCTTTGTTTTGAAATTTATAAAGGTCGTGATTAAGGTAAAAATGGGAAAAAAATATCCGATTTGTAGAATGAACATGTAAAAAATTAAGAGCAACTGTTAGTGAGTTTCATTCATTGTAATGCTTAACTCTAGGCATTAAAATAGTCTCATCACTTAAAGTGCTCTTGTTAAAATTATGAAAAGGTATTATTTAATGTGACATGGACTGAAATGGCTTACTAGGAAAGAAATCCATGATAAAAAATACAAACTAATACATAAGGCATGAGGTATTTAAGGGATGAAGTGTTCTATATAAGGAGCTTATCTTTGGAGAGACAAATCCATGACTTGAGAAATGAGGCTAAGCATTTTTGCCTAATAAAATCTTGTATATAAGCTTACTTAATTTTATTAGGTAAGGTGGTTTTCTTTAATCCTTATAAGTCTGTACAGAAACCTCTAGGAACCTTCATGATATTGACTTTCCAGATATACAGTTCATAGTTTGAGCAGTTCATTTGTTCAGTCATTGTTTTGTTACACAGGTATGCATAAATATATTAATTTGGTAACAACTTTAAGATATTACCAGATAGAGCCAAGAGCCCTTTTAACTAACCCTTCTTTCAATCTCTGCTCATTCCCCAGGGGTAATACCTGTTATACTTTGCTTTATATCTTTCCAGACCGATTCCTGTATATTTGCATATTTGTACCTGTGGAAAGTTTTGTGTGCTTCATTTCTCTCTATATGACACAATACTATATGACACTTGCTGTTTTCCACAGAAAAACGTGTTTTGGAGGGTTTTACATGTTAGTACATATAAAATCACACTCTTTTTTTTTTCTTTTTTCGTACGTGCGCCTCTCACTGTTGTGGCCTCTTCCGTTGCGGAGCACAGGCTCCGGACGCACAGGCTCAGCGGCCATGGCTCACGGGCCCAGTGGCTCCGCGGCATGTGGGATCTTCCCAGACCCGGGCACGAACCCGTGTCCCCTGCATCGGCAGGCGGACTCTCAACCACTGCGCCACCAGGGAAGCCCAAAATCATGCTCTTCTAACGGTTGCAGATTATTCATAGGATGGGGATTTAGGCATTCCCCTGATGAGGAACATTGAGGCTATTTCTGTTTTGCCCATGTTTTCCAGTAACATGACAATGAGCATCCTAAAAAGTTGCCTCATTAGAAGCAATATTACCAATTATCGTGACGACCTTTCACTTGATGATAAGTTGTGATGATGAAGGTTTAGTAGAGTTAAAACTTTGATTTTTCTTTTTAATTAGAAACATTACTTGAATTCTGGTAATGGTGGCATGAAGAGGCTGGCAGTTCCCCTCTGCAGAAAGTAAATAGAAAACCGGACCGAATTGTCAAAAACATCCATTTAGGGGTATTGGAAATTGACCAAAGGTAGTTAAAAAAAACTTGATCTTGCACAACTGTTAGGGCTTGGGGTGAGAACAGTGTGAGTCTGTGGCCTTCTGGCCCGGGCCCTTCCCAGATACCTCCTCAGGCGTGCCCTGCTGTCCCCACCCGCCTCAGCTGATGAAAACTGAAGCTTTACCAGCTTGGGACTAGCTGAGAAACCCAGCAGCTTTGCTGCCAAAGAGGTGGCCGTGGGGGAGTAACTTGATTCAGGAAAGGGATGAGTGAGAGGGGACACAAAAACCTGTGGCTTTGCAAGTACAGAGTGGTGGGTTCGGATGGAAAGAGAGGGAGAAAACCTGCTGCCTTGCTAGCTCAACGCTGTGGACCTGGTTTAGGGTGAGCAGTGGACCAGAAGAAATTTAATACAGAAATCCCAGAAATGAGAGAACCATAGAAGGGCTGAGGTAAGTTCTCCATACAGCTCTGGTTGACTGGAAGCTACATGTGTGAAGGGGAGACCCAAAAAGTTCAACCCAAAGGAGACTAGAGAACTGGCTGCAGTGTTGAGTGCATTCCCCAGTCTATACACAAATCAACTGGCAGAGGCTGGACGTCTTACAGGCTTAAGATGTTTGAGCACAACCATTGCCCAGGTCATTGGCTGACCATTAAGCTATACAGACATAGGCACACCCACTGGGAAGCCAGGCTAAAATATAAAAGTAAGAATTAAAAAACTGAACAGAGATGTCCCAACTGCATACCATGTAGGGAAACTGATTCTTCAGTTCAAGTCCAGATAAATTACAAAAAAGACCCAGCATCTCTGAAAAATAAAATAAATTGAATTACCATAATATATTAAAAGTTCAATTTTCAAACAGAAATTGCTGGCCATGGGAAAAAAAAAGAAAAAAGAAAACCTAGGAAAACGTGACATAATCACGAGAGTCGGTGGAAACTGACTGTGAGTGGGCTTGATGTAGGATTTAACAGAGACTTTGAATTGGCTGTTTTTAATATGTTCAAAGAATTAAAGGACAGTATATTAGCAACACTTAATAGAGAGTCCCAATAGAGAAACAAATTAGAAAAGAAGAATGAAATAGAAATTTAAGATTTCAAAGTACAATAATTGAAATGAATAGGATAGGATTTATTTATCCAATAAATCTGTTATTGGGTAGGCTCAATAACAGATTTGAGATGTCAGAGAAAACTTGAAGATCAATGAAAAGTACTCACTCCAAAGAAGAGAGAGAGAAAAAAAATATTGTGAAAAGTGGACAGAGCCTCAGAGACCTGTCGGACAATGTCAGACATTTCAACATAGATGTAATGAGAGTTCCAGAGAGAAAGGAAGGAGAGAAGGGACAGAAAAAATATTTGAAGAAATAGTGGCACCACACCCCCCACCCCCAGATTTGGTGGAAAATAATAAAAAGGGTTCCAGTAAGATGGAGTAAGCACACAATACCCCGTCTCTTCCACTGAATGCGGCCATAAACTGGACAGCATACAGGAGTAGCTATTTGCAGACTCTGAAAAGTCAGTAGTATCAGGCGGGTTAGAGAAGACAACCAGAAATTTAAGTACCATTGAATCAACGGTGAGTTTACTGTTCTTTTGTTTTGTTTTGCTTTGTTATCCTTGGACCTAACCCCAAACCTAGAGCATCAGAATGGACAGCTAGAACTCCAAAAACCTGTTGGTTCTGGTTTAAAGAGCAAGATGCTCAACAGGAGTGCAGAGATCAATCAGTCTGTGTCTGTCTCTGTCTCTCTCTCTCTCTCTCTCTCCCCCTCTCTCCCCTCTCCCCCTCTCCCCCCTACCCAGCCCCCAGGAAGTCCTTTGGCAGCAGTGTTGCAGCAGCTACAAGAGCTAACAGGAGCATAACTAAAACTCCAAAACAAGAAACCTTCCTCTTCAATTGGAGGATTGTAGTTCCTGTCGTTTTTTTGTGGGGTTTTTTTTTTTCCCCTCTGTTCTCTGGGTGCCTGAACCAGGTCATGAGACCATTTATAGAAAGTACACTGCAGAATGGGTTAAATTATGCCCCAGATTTCTGGAGGGTCAGTAAAGAACATCCCAGAGAACCCAAAATGCCAGGCAGATTGCAGAGGAGCTTTGGAAAGAGACTTCTTAAAGTTGTTACGCACTCCTAGGCTCATCCTTGAGAGGTGCATATGTGGATCTGACCCTAAAGAACACATAGCGATGTTTAGTACTGAAATACCAATAGACCACCAACTAAGTCCCAGACTGGCTAGTGGGTGATACATATATGGGACTGATCCAAATAACACTGTGGAAATTTTGAAGTTTACTGGTTTCTTATAAAGTTAAATATACACTTACCATGTGATCTAGCAATCCCATTCCTAGGTATTTACCTAAGAGAAATGAAAACAAGTTCACAAATAAGGGTGCAGATAAGCATGGACAACTAAACTAAAATGACATTGGTACCTTAGAGGGTCAGAATTTAGCTGAGTCAATTGCTTGCTGAAACAAAAATATCAACACTCTCCCTAAGATTTCAGCAAGACAGTCTTTGTTTGTTTGTTTATTTATATATTTATTTATTTGGCTGCATTGGGTCTTCATTGCTGTGCGCGGGCTTTCTCTAGTTGCGGTGAGCGGGGGCTACTCTTCGTTGCGGTGCATGGGCTTCTCATTGTGGTGACTTCTCTTGTGGAGCATGGGCTCTAGGCTCGCGGGCTTCAGTAGTTGTGCCCCATGGGCTCTAGAGCGCAGGCTCAGTAGTTGTGGCGCACGGGCTTAGTTGCTCCGTGGTATGTGGGATCTTCCTGGCCCAGGGCTTGAACCCACGTCCCCTGCATCGGCAGACGGATTCTTAACCACTGCGCCACCAGGGAAGTCCAGCAGAGTCTTATATTATTAAAAATGTACAACATACAGTCCAAAATTCCTTGGCATATGGAGAACCTGGGAAACCTTAACTCAGATGGGCAAAGATAATCATGAGACACCAATACTGAGATGACAGAGATGTGGGAATCATCTGAGAAAGATTTAAAGCAGGTTTTATAAATATGCTACAACAATTAAGGGTGAGCTGTCTTGAAACAAATGGAAATATAGAATGTCTCAGTAAAGAAAGAGGGAAAAGAAAAACCAAATGCGAAATTTGGAACTGAAAAATATGGTACCAGAAAACTCACTGGACAAGCACAATAGCAGGATGGAGATGACAGTCCGTGAACTTCAAAGAAGATCAGTAGAAATTTATCCGAATTGAAAAACAAAGAAAAAATAGTTGAAAAAAAAATAATGAGAAGAGCTCTAGGGACCTATGGGATGATACCAGGTCTAACATTATGTTTCATCAGACGCCGAGAAGGAAAAAAGAAAGAATGTGGTACGGAAACAAGTGTTTGAAGAAGTAGTGGCTGAAAACTTCCCAAAATTAGTGCAAGACATAAATTTGTCTTGTAGACTCAAGAGGTTCATTGAACCTTAAGTGGCATAAGTCCAGTGAAATCATGCCCAGAAACAACATAATGGAATTGCTGAAAACAAGACAAAGAAAAAAATACAGAAAACTAGTAATAGAGTAACTATTTGAATGAATGTGGATGTCTCATCAGAGACCATAGAGGCCAGAAGGAAGTGAAACAATATTTTAAACATACCAGGGGTGGGTGTAAATCCACTGAAACTATTCTCCAAGAACCTGCTGCTTTTTTTTTTTTTTTTTTTTTTTTGGAGAGGACTTCTCTCTGAAAGCATTGCACATAATAGAAAATTGTTTCTAAGTAAGAGTGCCAGGAAGTTACACTAGCTGCTTTTGCAAGGCATTTACTTAGTTAATAGTAGGAAGATTGATAAGTTCATTTAAAATGGTAGTTCACTTTCCTTTCTGAATTAAACTTGTCATCAGAGGATGACAGTACAGAGTGGGTCAGTTAACATGATTAAATTAGGGGGAAAACCCAACTATGTTCATTAAAAAAAAACCATTGTTTTTAAGGTGGGAAAATTGTAATAAATTGCTGTTTTCGAGATTCATTTTTCACTGACACTTTAAATAATTAACAGTAGTCACGATGAGAGATGGTTGAAGAGATTGAATTGCAGAATGTTAGTAAAGCAGAATATTTAGCATTTATATGTTTTTAGTAGATCAGTCATTTAAATTTATTGTATAACCTCATGAGTTATATCAATCTCATTTCTTTTTTACAGATAAGGAAATAAGTGTGTAGTTAAATTTTTCTTTAATGCTATACTGGAGAAAAAGATTAAAATTCAGAATTTAGCTCTGTTTTAATCACTTTTTGCTGCACATGTTCTCAGCATTTATATTGATATGTCTTTATGAGGCAATTCATTATTATTATAACAAATAATGAAGTGAGGACCTCTTAATGGAGATGTAATTGATACAACCTGTTTATAAAGGACAGTTTGACACTATCTGACAATTGAAAAATCACATATCCTTTGATCTAGCAGTTCTCTTAGTATTTACTTACTTAGTCTGCTGTTCGATTTTTTTTAAATTTGACAATATTGTTTTTAACTGTCAGTAACTTTTTCTTCTCTGGTTGCTCCATTATCTCCCTCTTAGCGACCTGTTCCTTTATGAATTCAGTAGCCTCTCACATATCTTTGAGAATGCTAATAAAAATTAAAAATTTAAGTTCTATTCTCAGCACCATCTGTTTCCCCCGTAGTTTAGTTTGTTCAGCTTTGTCCCTTGTCACTGATGTTTTCTTCAGATGTCTGGCAATCAGTAATGGTTGGTTTATATTTATAAATGAAGGACTAGGTTGATTAATCCAGAATATACCTCTGTGGAGGACTTCCTCTGTAGTTGTATAGGCTGTCCTCCCACCCCCCCCCCCAGCCCTCTGTCTGAAATGGCGGGCTTCTCCTTCAGATATTCTAGGCAGAGAACTAGTGAGCAAGTTGGGAACCCTCAAATAGCTAAATTAAGAGGGAGGAGGAATCTACCCTGGCATTGGAACATATTGGTACAAGGCTGTAAGTTGGAAGAACAGAAGGGGAGAAGGCGGGGCCACCCCTAGAAGTGTTAGGCAGTGTGGTGAGGGGAATTTTTTGGTTATCAGAATACCTGAGGAACACTGCAGGCATTTGGTGGAGAACAATCCTATGCAAAAAGGATTATGCCAATAGTCTCCTGTTTGAGAAACACTGCTTTAGAGCATTCACTGTGGGATAGTCTCCCTTCCCTCTCCCCTCCTCATCTAGTGTCTGTTGTGAAGAACCAGATGCACCTCAGCCTCTCTGCTCTTTGTTTAGGCCCCACATCCATGTAAGGAACCCTTCCCATGCAAGACATGCGCCCCCTGTCTCTGGAAAGAAGTCTGTGGTACTTAGGACAAAAAGTGTGCCCTTGTGTATGGGGTTCCTTAATTGCTATGAGTGGCTGCCCATCCACTCACTGTGCCTGCCCTTTTCTTTTGTTGGCTCCAGGCTTAGATTTTCTCTAGGAATGCTTTGGGAAATATAGCTCCATGTTTTGTTTCAAGGTTTTAAACATTGATCATAAATTCAAGATTTTCAGTAGGGTGAACTGTTTGGTTGTTTGCACTGGGTTGCCTTCCACTGGGTGTCTCCCATTTTATCGTCCCACCACTCCCATCAAAGAAACAGTTAACATTTTACTCCTTTCCAGTATTCACTCAGTGTTAATAATGCACTAGAAGGTATTGTTGCAGGAGTTGCCATGTATTCTTTAGATGCAACAACCCTGTAAGAATAGGTAACTATTGCCGTTCCCCATTTAACAGATGAAGGAAACTGAATTGGAGAGGTTAAGTCATATACTCAGGCATTCAGGACTAGTTAAGTGGTAGTGTCCATGCTTTTAACCACTATGCTATGTCACTTAATTCTCTGATTCCTTCATAGTGTTCTTATCATCATGCTTTATTCATTTGTTTACACATTTTGGTCTACTCTGCTAGATGTAGTTTTTGGAGGAAAGATAGTGTGTCTCTATTTTCTTCCACATCAACCATCATGTCTGGCTTATAAGCACTCAGCTAATGTTGAGTAAGTTAGCTGAGCACATTTAAAGTTTAACTTTCTTCTTTGATTCAATATAACTAAACTAGAATTTCGAGATACTATTTTGAGAACTAAGGTATTGACTGCATATTGTCATTTTATAGAAAACAAGTGTTTTTATTGACCTAACGATTTAGATGAACTCTTGCTGTCAAATCAGTCGCGCGAGTCATGTGTCAAAATTTAATCATAGGGCTTTCCTGGTGGCGTAGTGGTTGAGAGTCCGCCTGCCGATGCAGGGGACATGGGTTCGTGCCCCGGTCCGGGAAGATCTCACATGCCGCGGAGTGGCTAGGCCCGTGAACCATGGCCGCTGAGCCTGCGCATCTGGAGCCTGTGCTCCGCAATGGGAGAGGCCACAACAGTGAAAGGCCCATGTACCGCAAAAAAAAAAAGAAAAAAAATTATAAAAAAACCTAACTTGATCCAAATTTTTTTTTATTTTTTATTTTATATTGAAGCATAGTTGATTAACAGTGTTGTGTTAGTTTCAGGCATACAGCAAAGTGATTCAGTTATACATATACATATATCTATGTCAAATTCTTTTCCCATTTAGGTTATTACAGAATATTGAGCAGAGTTCCCTGTGCTATTCAGTAGGTCCTTGTTGGTTATTTTAAATACAGTAGTGTGTACATGTCAATCCTAAACTCCCAATCTCACCCTTCTGCCCTGGTAACCATAAATTTGTTCTCTAAGTCTATGAGTCTGTTTGTTTTGTAAATAAATTCACTTGTATCATTTTTTTTAAGATTTCGCATATAAGTGATATCATATGATATTTGTCTTTCTCTGTCTGACTTACTTCACTTAGTAAAATAATCTCCAGGTCTACCCACGTTGCTGCAAATGGCATTATTTCATTCTTTTTAGTGGCTGAGTAATATTCCATAGTATATGTGTACCACATCTTCTTTATCCATTCATCTGTCAGTGGACAGTTAGATTGCTTCCATGTCTTGGCTATTGTAAACAGTGCTGCAATAAACATTGGGGTGCATGTATCCTTTCAAAACAGTTTTCCTCTGCATATATGCCCAGGAGTGGGATTGCTGGATCATATGGTAGTTCTATTTTTAGTTTTTTAAGGAATCTTCATACTGTTCTCCATAGCAGCTGTACCAATTTGCATTCCCACCGACAGTGCAAGAGGATTCCCTTTTCTCCACACCCTCTCCAGCATTTATTGTTTGTAGACTTTTTGATGATGGCCGGTGTGACTGGTGTGAGGTGATAACCTCATTGTAGTTTTGATTTGCATTTCTCTGATAATTAGTGATGTTGAGCATCTTTTCATGTGCCTGTTGGCCATCTGTATGTCATCTTTGGAGAAATATCTATTTAGGTCTTCTGCCCATCTTTTGATTGGGTTGTTTGTTTTTTTGATATAGAGCTGCATGAGCTGTTTGTAAATTTTGAAGACTTATCTCTTGTTGGTAGCATTGTTGACAAATATTTTCTCCCATTCTGAGGGTGGTCTATTTATCTTGTTTATAGTTTCCTTTGCTGTGTAAAAGCTTTTGAGCTTAATTAGGTCCCATTTGTTTATTTTTATTTCCATTACTTTAAGAGACAGCTCACAAAAGATATTGCTGTGATTTACATTGAAGTGTGTTTTGCCTGTGTTTTTCTCTAAGAGGGTTGTAGTATCCGGTCTTACATTTAGGTCTAATCCATTTTGAGTTTATTTTTGTGTATGGTGTTAAAGAATGTTCTAATTTCATTTTTTTACATGTAGCTGTCCAGTTTTCCCAGCACCATTTATTGAAGAGACTGTCCTCTGTTGTATAGTCTTGCCTCCTTTGTCGTACGTTAATTGACCATAGGTGCATGGGTTTATTTCTGGGCTTTCTATCCAGTTCCATTGATCTATATTTCTGTTTTTGTGCCAGTACCATACTGTCTTGATTACTGTAGCTTTGTGGTATAGTCTGACATTACGGAGCCTAATTCCTCCAACTCCGTTTTTCTTACTCAAGATTGCTTTGGCTGTGCGGGGACTTTTGTGTCTCCATACAAATTAAAAAATTTTTTGTTCTAGTTCTGTGAAAAATGCCATTGGTAATTTGATAGGTGTTGCATTGAATCTGTAGATTGCCTTGGGTAATACAGTTATTTGGACGATATTGATTCTTCCAATCCAAGAACATAGTATCTCTTTCCATCTGTTTGTGTCATCTTTGATTACATCAGTGTCTTATAGTTTTCGGAGTATAGGTCTTCTGCCTCCTTAGGTCAGTTTATTCCTAGGTATTTTATTGTTTTTGATGCGATGGTAAATGGGAGTGTTTCTTTAATTTCTCTTTCTGATCTTTTGATGTTAGTGCATAGAAATGTAAGAGATTTCTGTGTATTAATTTTGTATCCTGCCACTTTACTGAATTCATTGATGAGCTCTAGTAGTTTTCTGGTACCGTCTTTAGGATTTTCTACGTATAATATCATGTCATCTGCAGACAGTGATGGTTTTACTTCTTCTTTTCCAATTTGGATTCCTTTTATTTTCCTTCTCTGATTGCTCTGGCTAGGACTTCCAAAGCAATGTTGAATAAAAGTGGTGAGAGTGGACATCCTTGTCTTGTTCCTGACCTTAGAGGAAATGCTTTCAGCTTTTCACCATTGAGTATGATGTTAGCTATAGGTTTGTTATATATGGCCTTTTATTATGTTTAGGTAAGTTCCCTCTATGCCCACTTTCTAGAGAGTTTTTATCATAAATGGGTGTTGAATTTTATCAAAAGCTTTTTCTACATCTATTGAGATGATCAGATGGTTTTTATTCTTTAATTTGTTAATGTGGTGTATCACACTGATTGATTTGTGGATACTGAAAAATCCTTGCATCCCTAGTATAAATCGCACTTGATCATGGTGTATGATCCTTTTAATCTATTGTTGGATTCTATTTGCTAGTAGTTTGTTGAGGATTTTTGCATCTATGTTCATCAGTGATATTGGCCTGTAATTTTCTTTTTTTTGCGGTATCTTTGTCTGGTTTTGGTATTAGGGTGATGGTGGCCTCATAGAATGAGTTTAGGAGTATTCCTTCCTCTGCAATATTTTGGAATAGTTTTGGAAGGATAGGTGGTAATTCTTCTTCTCTAAATATTTGGTAGAATTTGCCTATGAAGCCATCTGGTCCTGAACTTTTGTTTGTTGCGAGTTTTTTAATCACAGTTTCAATTTCAGTACTTGTGATTGGTCTGTTCATATTTTCTATTTATTCCTGGTTCAGTATTGGGAGATTACACCCTTCTAAGAATTTGTCCATTTCTTCCAGGTTGTCCATTTTATTGGCATATAGTTGCTTGTAGTAGTCTCTTATGATCCTTTGTATTTCTGTGGTGTCTGTTGTAACTTCTTTTTTTTCATTTCTAATTTTATCGATTTGAGGCTTCTCCCTTTTTTTTTTGATGAGTCTGGTTAAAAGTTTATCAATTTTGTTTATCTTTTCAAAGAACCAGCTTTCAGTTTCACTGATCTTTTCTATTGTTTTTGTCTCTGTTTCACTTATTTCTGCTCTGATCTTTATGATTTCTTTCCTTCTACTACCTTTGGTTTTGTGTGTTCTTTTTTCTCTAGTTGCTTTAGGTATAAGATTAGGTTGTTTATGTGTGATTTTTCTTGTTTCCTGAGGTAAGGTTGTATTGCTGTTAAGTTCCCTCTCAGAACTGGTTTTGCCACATCCTATAGGTTTTTGGATCGTTGTGCTTTTGTTTTCATTTGTCTCCAGGTATTTTTTTATTTTTCTCTTTGATTTCTCTTTGATTTCTTCAGTGATCTATTAGTTGTTTAGTAGCATATTGTTTAGCCTCCACGTGTTTGTGTTTTTTACAGTTTTTTTCTTGTAGTTGATTTCTAATCTTACAGTATTTTGTTGGGAAAAGATGCTTGATCTGATTTCAGTTTTCTTAAATTTACTGAGGCTTGCTTTGTGGCCCAGCATATGATCAATCCAGGAGAATGTTCCATGTGCACTTGAGAAGAAGGTGTATACTGCTGATTTTGGATGGAATGCTGTTAAATATCAGTTAAGTCCATCTGGTCTAATGTGTCATTTCAGGCCTGTGTTTCCTTATTGATCTTCTGTCTGGATGATCTGTCCATTGATGAAAGTGGGGTGTTAAAGTCCCCCAGTGTTACTGTCGATTTCTCCCTTTATGGCTGTTAGCATTTGCCTTACATATTGAGGTGCTCCTATGTTGGGTGCATATATATTTACAATTGTTATATCTTCTTCTTGGATTGATCTGTTGCTAATTATGTAGCATCCTTCTTTGTCTCTTGTAACAGTCTTTATTTTAAAGTCTATTTTGTGTGATAGGAGTATTGCTACTCCAGCTTTCTTTTGATTTCCATTTGTATGGATTACCTTTTTCCAACCCCTCACTTTCAGTCTGTATGTGTCCCTAGATCCGAAGTGGGTCTCTTGTAGACAGCCTGTATATGGGTCTTGTTTTTGTATCCATTCCATCAGTCTGTGTCTTTTGGTTGGAGCATTTAATTCATTTACATTTAAGGTATTTATCGATGTGTATGTTCCTGTTTCCATTTTCTTAATTGTTTTGGATTTGTTTTTGTAGGTCTCTTTTGTTCTCTTGTGATTTGATGACTAACTTTAGTGTTGTGTTTGGATTCCTTTTTTTTGTGTGTGTATCCATTGTAGATTTTTGGTTTGCAGTTACCATGATGTATTGATATAGCAGTCTATATATAAAAAAGATTCTTTTAAGTTGCTCATCTTTTAATTTCAAGTGCATTTCCAGTAGTCTGCATTTGTGCTCTCCTCTTCTCACAATTACTGGTTTTGATGGCATATTTGTGTTCAAATGTTTTCCTACCTTTACTTGATATTGCCTTTACTGGTGAGCTTTTCCATTTAATTTTATTGTTTCTAGTAGTGGCCTTTTCTTTTCTGATTAGCTAAGTTCCTTTAGCATTTGTTGCAAAGCTGGTTTGGTGGTGCTGAATTCTCTTAGCTTTTACTTGTCTGTAAAGCTTTTGATTTCTCCATCAAAACTGAATGAGAGCCTTGCTGTGTAGAGTATTCTTCATTATAGCTTCTTCCCTTGCATCACTTTAATACATTGTGCCTTGTTCTTTTGGTCTGCAGAGTTTCTGCTGAGAAATCAACTGATAACCTTATGGGAGTTCCCTTGTATGTCACTTGTTGGCTTTCCCTTATTGCTTTTAATATTTTCTCTCTGCTTTTACTTTTTGTCAGTGTGATTACTATGTGTGTTGGCATGTTCGTTGTTGGGTCTGTTGCCTGGGACCCTGCATTTCTTGGACTTGGATGACTTTTATTTCCCATGTTATGGAAGTTTTCAGCTATTATTTCTTCAAATATTTTCTTAGGTCCTTTCTCTCTCTCTTCTCATTCTGGGACCCCTATAATGTGAATGTTGGTGCATTCATTGTTTTCCCAAAGGTCTCCTATACTGTCTTCCTTTCTTTTCATTGTTTTTTCTTTATTTTGTTCCATGGCAGTGATTTCCATCATTCTGTCTTCCAGCTCACTTATCTGTTCTTCTGCCTCAGTCACTCTGCTATTGATTCCTTCTAGTGTATTTTTCATTTCAGTTATTGTATTGTTCATCTCTGTTTGTTTTTTAGTTCTTCTAGGTCTTGTTAAACATTTCTCGTATCTTCTCAATCTGTGCCTTCATTCTTTTCCCAAGATCTTGGATCGTCTTCACTGTCATTACTCTGAATTCTTTTTTTTGGTGGATTGTCTATCTCTACTTCACTTAATTGTTCTTCTGGGGTTTTAGCTTATTCCATCATCTGGGACATATTCCCCTGCTGTCTAATTTTGTCTAACTTCTTGTGCTTGCAGTTTCCGTTCTGCAGCCTGCCGGATTGTAGTTCTTCTTGCTTCTGCTGTCTGCCTTCATCTAGTGGATGAGGCTTCTTCTCTCTTGTTGCCAGTACCCCAGGCTGTGAAGACTGACATGGGGCTCAAGACTTCACTCCTGTGGGAGAACTTCCCTGGTATAATTATTTTCCAGTTCACGTGTTGCCCACCCGGTGGGTGGCCTGCCATCTTGTTGTTGCTTTGTCTTTGGATGTAGGGTATCTTTTTTGGTAGGTTCCAGAGGTTTTTTTTGTTTTTGTTTTTGTCAATGGTTGTTCAGCAGTTAGTTGTGATTTTGGTGTTTTTGTAAGAAGGGGTGAGCCTTCTACTCTGCTGTCTTGCTGGCAAGTCAATCCAAATTTCAATTTCAATCCAGTTTTCTGTACCATTTCCTGGAAATGTATTTAAAAAATTTTTTCCTGCTGTATTGAAAATACATTAGAAGTAGTCCAAATGACTTAGATAATTCCTTTAAGTTTTTGCTTAAATATTTCCAAATGCACACAGAATAAGGTTTTGTTTTTCATTTTCTGAATCTGCAAATTATGCAGTATGGTTCTGTCAAAATAACTGTTATTCTATCTACAAAGTATAAGAGCAGAAATAATTTTTAACGTCTTATGAAAACTTAATTTACCTGTCATATTTTCATTGGGGATTTTAGTTCGTTGAATTAAATGGGAGTGAATATACCACACATGTGATTACAAAAGGATTTTTAATACTGAAATAGACTCTAGTCCTATATTAAAAACAGTTCATTTAAGTACTTATAGTTCTAAAACTGGGGAGAAATGCTTTTGTAAAACAACTCTAGAAAGCTTTTGGAACAGAATATATGTGAGTAAATACCATTCATTTTATTAAATTTGTCTTCTTACTGATCTATATTGTAGAAAGTTAGAAATGTATTTATATGTAAGAAATTCTGTAAAAGCTTGCCATTTTAGTAGACTAAGCATTGAAAGATACCACTTCTATCTTTGTTGCTTGTTATACAATTTGTGGAAAGTTAATAGCTTTAAGATTACTGCTTTGTAAACCATACCACATTTCACTGATTCCAAGTATTATACAGATATTTTATTTATAAATAACAATATATAATTTGAAAACTATTCTTCATTTTAGTAACAGAAATATGTTACATTTTTGTGACTGAAACTCTATTATTGAGGACTTGTGATGTACCAGACTGTGGGCTAGTTGCTGGGAATATAAGTTTGAACAAGACAGATAAGATTTCTGCACTCATCAGACCTAAGAGTTTAGAAAGAAAATCATACATTAAATAAATAACAAAATATTTAATTACAGGTTGATCAGAGTTATAAAGCATAGACTACTACAAAAGTGTATATTAGGAGAATTTATCCTAATTGGTGCTGTTAAGGACATAGAAATTCTGCTCCTGAAGGATGCGTATGAATTAGGTACACCAAGGTGGTGGTAAGTTGGGGGGAGGACTTTGCATCAGGACAGGGGAAGGATTGGTGTGGCTAAAGCTACAAAGGGTAGTGCAGATTGTTTAACCTAGTAGTGCATTTTAAAGGCTCACTGGCCATAAAATTTACATTTTAATTAATTCCTTGTAGGTGAGATACATATCACTCATAAGAAATCTGTATATATGTAGGAGGCTCTTGTATAGTCTGGGCAAGAAATGATGATGACTAGGACTCATGTTATTTGATTCCAGAAATATTTAGGAGGTAGAATCTACTGCTTCTTTGCTCCAAGTTAGTTTCTATTCCTACCACTTACATACTTACAAATATTTTTGCTATTTTTTGGTCTGTTTTTCTTCCTCTTTCGCCATTCTCTTTATGCTTGTGGGTTTTCTTTTTTTAACCTTTATTAATACTTTGCTGCTGTTTTAATAGAGATTCTAAAGGGAAAGACTGTAAACTCAAGTAGTCAATCTACCATATTTAACTGAACCCTACCTCCCACTGATTTGAAATGTCACCTTTCGCATATATTAACTCCTATTTAGTTATTCAAGATTTCTCTGTTGCTGTGCCAGTACTGCACCAGTTTAATTTACAGTGTTTTTATACTTAATAGCACAGGCACCTCCTCTACAGTTACGCTTTTTTCCAGACGTATTGGTTGGTTTTACGTATTTTCTCTTTCAAGTAAATTTTAGAAAAACATTACCCCAAAATCCTGTTGGGATTTCTTTTTTTTTTCTTTCTTTTTTAATTTATATTTATTTTTGCCTGCATTGGGTCTTCATTACTGTGCCCAGGCTTTCTCTAGTTGCAGTGAGTGGGGCTACTGTTCATTGCAGCGCCCGGGCTTCTCATTGTGGTGGCCTCTCTTGTTGCAGAGCATGGGCTCTAGGCCCACAGGCTTCAGTAGTTGTGGCTTGCAGGCTCTGTAGTTGTTGCTTGCAGGCTCTAGAGTGCAGGCTCAGTAGTTGTGGCGCACCGGCTTAGTTGCTCTGTGGCATGTGGGTTTTTCCTGGACCAGGGATCGAACCTATGTCCCCTGCATTGGCAGGCAGAATCTGAACCACTGTGCCACCAGGGAAGTCCCCACCCATTTTTTGATTGGGTGTTTTTTGGGTTTTTTTAATATATTGAGCTGCATGAGCTGTTTGTATATTTTGGAGATTAATCCTTTGTCAGTTGCTTCGTTTGCAAATATTTTCTCCCATTCTGAGGGTTGTCTTTTCATCGTGTTTATGGTTTCCTTTGCTGTGCAAAAGCTTTTAAGTTTAATTAGGTCCCTTTTTTTTTTTCGTTACTCTAGGAGGTGGGTCAAAAAAGATCTTGCTGTGATTCATGTCATAGAGTGTTCTGGCTATGTTTTCTGCTAAGAGTTTTATAGTGTGTGGTCTCACATTTAGGTCTTTAATCCATTTTGAGTTTATTTTTGTGTATGGTGTTAGGAAGTGTTCTAATTTCATTCTTTTACATGTAGCTGTCCAGTTTTCCCAGCACCACTTATTGAAGAGACTGTCTTTTCTCCATTGTATATCCTTGCCTCCTTTGTCATAGATTAGTTGACCATAGGCGCGTGGGTTTATCTCTGGGCTTTCCATTGATCTGTTCCGTTGATCTATATTTCTGTTTTTGTGCCAGTATCATATTGTCTTGATTACTGTAGTTTTGTAGTATAGTCTGAAGTCAGCGAGTCTGATTCCTCTAGCTCCATTTTTTTCCCTCAAGATTGCTTTGGCTCTTCAGGGTCTTTTGTGTCTCCATACAAATTTTAAGATTTTTTTGTTCTAGTTCTATAAAAAATGCCATTACTAATTTGATAAGGATTGCATTGAATCTGTAGATTGCTTTGGGGAGTATAGTCATTTTCACAATATTGATTCTTTTAATCCAAGAATATGGTATATTTCTCCATTTGTGTCATCTTTGATTTCTTCCATTAGAATCTTATAGGTTTCTGCATGCAGGTCTTTTTCCTCCTTAGTTAGGTTTATTCCTAGGTATTTTATTCTTTTTGTTGCAGTGGTAAATGGGATTGTTTCCTTAACTTCTCTTTCTGATCTTTCATTGTTAGTATATAGGAATGCAAGAGATTTCTGTGTATTAATTTTGTATTCTGTGACTTCACTAAGTTCATTGATTAGCTCTAGTAGTTTTCTGGTGGCATCTTTAGGATTTTCTATGTATAGTATCATGTCATGTGCAAACAGTGACAGTTTTACTTCTTCTTTTCCAATTTGGATTCCTTTGATTTCTTTTTCTTCTGATTGCCATGGCTAAGACTTCCAAAACTGTGTTGTATGATAGTGGTGAGAGTGGGCATCCTTGTCTTGTTCCTGATCTTAGAGGAAATGCTTTCAGTTTTTCACTATTGAGAATAATGTTTGCTGTGGGTTTGTCATACATGAGGCCTAATGTCTTTTTAAAATAGTAGATTTTTGAAAGCCTTTTTAATTTCTTCTATTATGATCTGTTTTAATTTCTACCTCTTCTTCCTAAATTTCAGTAATTGACATTTTCCTAGAAAATCTCTGCTCGACTGGATTTTACAATAACGTTGTTCACTGTGTTTTCTTTTGAATCTTCTTCATGCCTGCAGTTAATTTCTCATTGCATTCCTAAGGTTATTTGTGTCTTCTCTTTTCTTAATCAGACTAGCCAAGTATCAGTCTCTTTTTATTGGACCTTTGAAACAGCCAGCAGGGATTGATCAAATCTATGGGTTTTTTTCTTTTTTCTTCTTGGATTAATTTCTGCTTTCTGTTTTAATTCTTTCTATTTTTGAATTTCCCATTACCTTGTAAATTTTGTTCTTTCATGATCCATAGCATGTTTCTCATACTTTGCCCTTTTCTAGTGGGAAAATTCTTTAGTTTGATCCCTGATATTCCCACCCCCAACCCACCCTATGATTTAATCTTTTTCTTTCTTTTGCTCTTTCTTTTCTTTTGTTTTATTCCCCTGGTAGATAGTAAGTCTGTTTCTTTGGCAGTTAATATTTATTTGTTGAATTTGGTGAGTTGCATTCACGCTTTTAGTATTCATGTGTAGTGATCCTTGATGTGTAGTGATCATATTTGTAATTGAAGGGCCTAGATTAAATATATTAAATTTTCTTCAGTTTAAATAGGAACCCCATTTGTATGTCATTGAATCTGGCTTCTGATTAAAGAGTCCATCCTCCTGTAATTAAGGAGGAGGAGTGAAACTTGTAGGAAACTTACCTTCTGAGTTTTGGGACTTTCCTTTCTTCCTGGAATCTCTTGAGTAAATTGGGACACTTCCCTGCTTCTCTGGCTCCAGCTCAACTTTGCAAGGTTCCCACTACAGAGAGCTTCCTGTTTCATATATTAAGCTTTCACATACAAGAGTTGCCTTGTGGTAATCCGTGTCTGAGTGGTTATTATAGATTTAGTTAATGTTTTTTAAATTAATTAATTTATTTTTTTGGCTACATTGGGTTTTCGCTGCTGCACACGGGCTTTCTCTAGTTGCAGTGAGTGGGGCTACTTTTCACTGCAGTACGCGGGCTTATTGTTGCAGTGGCTTCTCTTGTTGCAGAGCATGGGCTCTAGGCACACGGGCTTCAGTAGTTGTGGTTTGTGGGCTCAGTAGTTGTGGCTCGCAGGCTCTAGAGTGCAGGCTCAGTAGTTGTGGTACATGGGCTTTGTTGCTCCATGGCATGTGGGATCTTCCTGGACCCAGGCTCGAACCCGTGTCCCCTGCATTGGCAGGCGGATTCTTAAACACTGCGCCCAGGCAAGTCCCAGATTTAGTTTATGTTTTAATATTTTATGACGTTAATTCTCTCTCACTGCTCTTTGTTGTAATTTTCTCATATTTACTTTTTTCAAATGCTTTTAGGATAATTTAGTTAAAAAAAACTGTTGTATTTTTTTTGATAGTTAATGTTATTAGATAACTAATTTATAAGCCAGTGAGTTGGCCTGTGAGGGGCAATTATTTCTTCACCCTGTCCGATAACACCCCAATAAACGAGGGAGATTGGGATTATGCCAGGTGTTCGAACGTTATTAATTTTATTCATGACAGAGTATGGAGTAAAGGTGTTAGGGCAGATCCTTGCATGTCTGGGAAGTTATGCTGATGTTTGACATCCTGGTGTAACCGGAGCACCAGGGTGGGTTGTTCCACACTCACCCACCCCCTCACCTAACCTCCTCACCAGTTCCTGTCTGCTTTTCCCACCTGTCAACTCTGCGACTCCCTAAATCCAAATAGTTTCCATTCAAAAGGGGAAGATATGGAAAATAGCAAGTCCCTTCACCCCAACTCTCACCTTTGGAATTAAATAGCCTGGAACGGGGCAAGTGAACTAAGTGAGGACTTTTTGACAGTAAACATTAAGAATAACATCTGAAATCAACTCCAGAAGAGTGCCACCAGGGGAAAATCAAGTCTTAGCGCATGTTCTGAAACTGCCCGTAAGAAAGGGCTAGGGAATGATCCTCTAGGTATGAGCTCTAAGAGCTCTGGACTCAAAGGGGCTTCAGCTAGCCCACTCTGGGCCTGCAGAACCAGATGACCTGTGGGCTGCCTGGCAAGCACACTGCAGTCTGTCTGTCTCTGTCTCCCATGAGGTCCTTCAGTTCCATCGCAGAGTACTCCCCAGTGTGTTACACAGTTGAACCTTGAGCGGCAGCACCCACCCTCCACACAGTGGAAAATCCCCTTATGCTGTCTCCCCAGTTCCATGTTGGTAAATTCAGCCAACAGCAGATGATTAGTACTGTAGTACATGTTTACTGACAATAGTCCACACATACGTGGACCTGAGTAGTTCATATCCATGCTGTTCGAGGATCCACTGTAGTTGTCCTTAAAGCTCTTTGGTTTGAGGAAGTGATTGGCATGTTTACTCTTCTGACTGTAGAGGAGGTGTGTCACCTGATGGCTGTTGGGAGACGTCAGGAGACTGGGTTAGGTCTTTGGCTGCTGACGGAGGTGTTGCTGAGAGCTCCCACTTTGAACTTTGACCACAGGGCCAGCTCAGTCAGGGCCCCCTGTTAGCACAGGTACTCTCTCTGGACACAGACCCATGTCCCATGGCAGGCTGTCTCAGCCATCCAGCAGGGTATCGGTGAAGGGCTTGCAGACACCCTTGAAAGGATTACTAGTGTTTCGGAAGATCTAGCAGATAGGAGCCGAAAATCTTGCCCATTAAGGAATAGGGATGCCAGCCTTCAGCTCGAAGTGGGTTTTCAGAGGCGTAGATGGTGTCCATCCTATGCAGATAGTTGTAGCAATTCTGACTTCCTTGGGTTTCCAGCTGTTGCAGTCTTGGACCATCCTCCACAAGGAGTCAAGGTTTGTACTTGATATCCCAAAGTCTGGACAGTAGAATATCAGTCTCCTGTTTGAAGATTTTGGGGGCATGTGCCCCTCGGGGACATGAGGTCCCCTTCAAGATTTCATTGCAAAGCTCATGATTTACTTCTTCACAAAAATAAATGGCAGTAAAAATACCAGATTCCCGTGACCTTTACCAGCACAACATTCACTCCAGACTGGCCTCCCTAGCCTGTGTAGAGCTGCATCAGTTTACCCCACTGCCCTGCCTCCTCAGCCCAAGTTCCCTGGAGCTCCCCAGCCAGGCCATTTCCTTAGTGGAGGGAAGACCAAGCCAGACTTGGCCTGAAAACATGGTTATATAGGGGGTCTACTGTTTTTATTAAAACTCCATTAAGTATACCAATTAGTTTGGGAATGTTTGGCAACTTAATAATCTGGATTCCCTTTTCAGGACATGGAATATTGACAGACTTACTAGTTTATAATTAAATTTCATATACTAAAGAATCAGTAACAACTTACAGAGGTCTTCAAAATAACCAAGGGTATATTTCACAGTCTCTGCCACTTTTCTTCCCACTTAATTAAGCAGAGATATAAAAATTCAAACGCCACAAGAACCAATATAGAAGATACATTTAAAAAAATATCTTCAGTACAACTGGAAATTTGAACACCAGCTATATATTTAATGATACTAAGGAATTACTGTTACTTTGTTAGGCGTGCGAACAGTGTTGTTACATTGTTTAAAAAGAGTCCTGATCTTGTAGACATAAACACTGAAATACGACCTCTGGGATTTGCCTCAAAGCTCTGTAGGTTAGAAAGTATATGGGGGTATGAAACAAAATTGGCCGTGAGTTGCTAATTGTTAGAGCTGATAATTGTTGGGTGTGTTATTGTCTCCGTTTGTGTATGTTTGGAATTTTCCGAAATAAAAATGAAGACATACATAGAATGTCAAAGGAAAGAAAAAAGTACTTATGAAAAGTAGAGTTAACTACGTTTATAGCCACAGGGTAAGAATACTTCTACAGATTGTTGATTCTGTTGTTCCCTGCCCAGAGTACACTTTGGACTTCAAGCAAAATTATGAAGTAAACTTTGCTTATATTCTTTATTTTCTAGTGTCTTCTTTCTTCATCTTACCTCAATATCACTTTTCCTTCTGCTTGTTGTAAATGCACATTTTTCTCCTGTTTACCTCTTTACTTCCAAAATTGTCACTCATTTATACATACTGAGAAGGAGACCTAAAGATGAACCTGTTCCAATTAAAGTGCGAGAGAAAAATACTTGGGAGAGAGTTCAGGGTTAGAAGTCAGGGAATAGTTCTGATATTTGAGCATTTGGAAAAACTGATAGAAATGGGAGAAGTTTGTTGGAACATTTGGGAAAAAACTTGTAGGAGTCCTATATGAAAAGCACTAACTGTTGATTTTATTTTAAAAATTGCCAGTCTGGGGGCTTCCCTGGCTGTCCATTGGTTAAGACTGTGCACTTCCAGTGCAGGGGGTGCAGGTTCAATCCCTGGTCAGGGAGCTAAGATCCCATATGCTGCATGGGGTAGCCAAAACAAATAAAAATAAATAAAAATTGCCAGTGTGGAGATAGGGGGAAGTAAAAGCATCACACTAGTACTATTCTAACAAAAATAAATAATATATAAAATGGGTAAATTAAAAAGTAGCAATATTAGCACATTACCCAGAAATACAGCTGTGATTAAAAGAAACAACAAATTCAAAGTAGTTGCTTCTGTAGAATAGGATAAGTTGGGAAGGAGGCTGACGGCATGGAACAGAGAACTGCTGTATTTCATTATAAGCCACTTAGTAATACAGTCTGACTTTTGACAGTGTTTTATTTTAATAAAAAATAAAAATATTAAAAACAAACTGCACTATTAGTAGACTTATTCTAAAGAAGCATCAAGGGAAAATAAAATTAATAAAACTAATCTGAATAAAATTAAGGCTATGATACTGAATGAAGTAGGGGTCTGGCTGTACCTTCTTCATATGCATATCCAGTTGTCCCAAATTCAATTTTGAAAAGACTGTTCTTTCTTCCTTTGAATTGTCTTGCCACTCTTGTTGAAAATCTAATGACCGTAAAGTGGATTTATTTATGGACTCTCAGTTATATGTCTTTATGCTAGTACACACAGTCTTGATTACTGTTGCTTTTTAGTCAGTTTTGAAGTAAGTGTGAGTCTTCCAGCTTTGTTCTTTTTGAAGATTGTTTGGCTATACTGGGTTCATTGCATTTCCCACATGAATTTTTGTATCAGCTTATATAACAGTTTCTACCAGAAAGGGCGAGGAGAGCTGAGATTTTAATAGGGATTGCATTAAACCTGTAGATCAATTTGAGAAATATTGCCATCTTAACAACAGTAAGTCTTCTATAGAATCCATGAATATGGGTATCTTTTTATTTATTTAAGTCTTCTTTAATTCTTTCAATGATGTTTTATAGTTTCACTGTAAAAATCTTACAGTTCTTTTGTTACATTTATTTCTAATGATTTTTATTGTTTTAATGCTATTGTAAAAGGAATGGTTTTCTTAATTTCATTTTCAGATTGTTCATTGCTAGTGTATAGAAATACAATTCATTTTTGTATTTTGATCTTCTATCTTGCAACCCTACTGAACTCATTTATTTAGTTCTAATAAATCTTTTGTATATATTCCTTAGGATTTTCTATATAGGAGGTCATGTCATCTGCAAAAAGAGATAGTTTTACTTATTCATTTTTCATCTGGATGCCTTTTATTTCTTTTTGTTGCCTAACTGCCATGGCTAGACCCTCCAGTACAGTGTTGAGTAGAAATGGCAAGAGTAGAAATCCTTGCCTTGTTCCTGATCTATGGGAAAGCATCCAGTCTTTCACCATTAAGTATGATGTTAGCTATGGGTTTTTCATAGATGCCCTTGAGGAAATGGAAATTTCCTTCTATTCCTAGTTGAATGTTTTTTATCATGAAAGGTATTCGATTTTGTCAAATGCTTTCTCTGTGCCTATTGAGATACCATGTGGTTTTGTTTTATTAATACAGTGTATTACACTGATTGATTATCATATGTTGATAAACCACCCTTGCACTCCTGGGATAAATTGTACTTGGTCATTGTGTACAATCCTTTTCATTTGTTGCTGGATTCAGTTTGCTAGTGTTTTATTAAAGATTTTTGCCTCTGTACTTGTAAAAGATATTGGCTGTAGTCTTCTTGTGATGTCTTCGTCTGGATTTAGTATCAGGATCTCACAGAATGGTTGGGAAGCGTTCCTTCCTCTTCTACTTTTTTTTGGAAGACTTTGTGAAGTAATGGTTTTAGTTCTTGAATTCACTGGTGAAGTCATCTGGTTCTGGGCTTGCTGGAAGTTTCTTGATTAATCTTTTTTTTATTGCTCTATTACAATTTTATATTTCTTCTTGAGTAATGTTTTTAAATTTGAAAAATAAAAAACAAGTATAAGGTTCTAAGTATGCCTTACATAGTCTGGTAAACCCCAAATTGCATGTAAAAACCTATCCTCCTGCTAATTCATGGAACGTGCATTTGAAATTTCTACTATTCAACCATTCAGTTCTTTAAATGTGACTTTTCAAAAGAGTGTTAATTGATAATGTCTTTTTACTTGAATTATTTTATAGTTGTATTTCGTAATAGCTTGGAATTTAAGGTTTGCTTTTTTTTTTTTTACTATTGCTTTTATCTCAGCAGCAATGCAGCAAGTGTTGGATAACCTTACGGAGCTGCCCTCATCTACAGGAGCAGAAGAAATAGACCTAATTTTCCTCAAGGGGATAATGGAGAATCCTATTGTAAAATCACTTGCTAAGGTATATTGGTTTATTCATAAGATAACTAAATTATTTTTTTAATTGTTTTTACAGAGGTCTTTTCAGATTACTGTTTTAGAACCTGGTTAATATACCTTAGGCTTTGTTAGCAAATAATAACAGTTAACAGCTAATGAGATCTTACTGTACACAGAAGTTAGACCACTTTTGCCTTTTCTGTGCTGACTTTAAAGTTTTAGGGAAATAATAACTGAACAGTCGTATTATAACGGAGGTCTGTGGAAAAGATTCTCATCGTGTCTCCGTTTTCAACAACAAGGTACTGACATTCTTCTTTTACATTGGACCATGTACCTGTTTTTTCATTTCAGTTCTTGACTTCCTATATATAGTACTTTTTGAAATCTTGTTTTTTCTTGGTAACACTGACATTTTGAGTCTGTTTCCATAATCAACTCTTTAGTAATCTTTTTAACTCATCCATAAATATACTTTCACAACCATTTTTTGGCCCAGTTTATTTCAATTATACTATTTCCCTGTAATAATTTTTGTAAATGTCACTAAAGCTTAGTGTATTAACTATTTCACAACCGTGCTCTTCCATTCTTCAGATGATTCTTGCTTTCAAGAACCTGTGCCATATACCCTCTCTGACTTTTTCTTTTCTTCCCTTTTATTTCTCTTACAAGACTCAATATAGTTCCCTTTGCTATACAGTAGGACCTTATCGTTTATGTCTCTGACCTTTTCTTCATGTAACCATCTTGTCATTCCTAAAATGTTGATTTCACCCTCTCCTGTGATCATTTTTTAGCCATAGTCTCTTACTTGTCTTCTTCTAAGAGTTCTGAAAAATCATACTTTTTACAAAGTGTTCTATTAGTAGGAGTGAGTTAATGATGCAGATTCTTCATTTTATTCATCAGTGTAATCATTCTAAGGTCATATGACATAAAAGCTTTGGTTTCTAAGTAGAAACTTATCCACTTGCAGATCACCCAACTAGAATTTTTATTTTAGTCATTTTTGATTGTAGTCTTTCAAAATTTTGTTAGATATTCCTTTAATAATAATATATAGGATATGATTTTCCTTCAGGTACAAGCTTCTTGTCACAAATATCAGTCACTATACTGTGTTGAGATAAAGTAATAGTTTCAGGGTCTGTTGAAATAAGTAAGGGCTGTTTAAGCCTGTTAATTAAATTGCTCGCCCTGAGCTCTTATTGCTACTTTAAAAGTAGTGTTTACTTCTCCCTTTATGTCATACTTACTGTTGGTTGTCAGTTTTTATTGCCAGTGTATCTATTACACCCCATCCCCATGTTTATTTAATTTACAGCTTTTAGATGTAGATTTCAAAACTAGATAATATTATGTAAGGCATCTTACAATGTGCTTATTGTTTATAAGGGTTTTTAAAATATACTGTTTCATCTTTGCAACAACTTTATGAATTGAAAACTAAGTTTTAAAAATAGAAAAATTATTTGCCTAGGGTCACTTAGCTAGTAAATGACAAAAATATTTAGGCCAGATCTTGCTTCTTCAAATTCTGTGCTCTTTCTACCACAGCACAAGCTGTGTTTGTGTGTCTCTGTGTGTGTGTGTGTATTCTTAAGAATTTCTGTGCATAAAAAATGATTCACTTTTGTGTCACTGATATTGACCTTTCAGAAGATTATCTTCTTAACAAGTGAAATGGCTGGATGACTTTTGAGCAGCTGAAGTGCTACTGTAATCTTTTGATGATAAAATTGAAATTAGGAAGAGAATGACCCAGTAGTATCCAACATTCAAGCAGCTTCTCAAAAAATAAAAGCAATAATAGTTGGGTATTCCTTAAATTGAAGGCACAGAAATCCCAGGAGGAAGGGAGGACCTTCTTCCAGGAAAGAGATAATAAGTCACAGCAGGCCAACACTCCCAGCACAAGTAGGGAGAAAAATGGATAAATTGCTGAGGAGACAGTGAGCCAAACACTGCTAGACCTGTGGAAAGGCAGGAGCATGTGACTAATAATCATGAAAAAAACAACAGAAGCAGTCTCATAGATGACCCTTTTATTAAAGTTTATAGACAAAGATTTTTAAATAACATTTTTTTTAAGTGATACCTTGTTTTTGGAGGCTTGAAAAAATATTTTGTTTATTTATTTGGCTGCACTGGGTCTTAGTTGCTGTGTGTGGGATCTTTAGTTGTGGCATGTGAACTCTTAGTTGCAGCTTGTGGAATCTAGTTCCCTGACCAGGGATCAAACCCCCGGCCCCCTGCATTGGGAACTTGGAGTCTTAGCCACTGGACCACCAGGGAAGTCCCTAAATAGCATATTTTTAATAGAAGAAAAAAGTGGGAAAAAATGAAGACATTTAAAATATTACTAGAAAATAAGAATTAAAAACAAATGGTTATTCAGGGACTCAAAAATACAATATCTGGTTAAGAGCTCATTTGATGGGTTTAATATTGGGTTGGCAAAAAAGTTCATTCGGTTTTAAGTAAAAATAAAAGACACATTTTTCATCTTCACCAGGAATTTTATTGAAAACATATTTGTTAACCGAATGAACTTTTTGGCCAAGCCAGTAGAAGACTAAACACAGCAGAAAAGAAGATTAGTGAATTTGAAGACAGGTCAACAGAAAATATCTAAACTGAAATTCATAGAAAAGTATGTCTGGAAAAGACAATATGTGAGGCATTCTCAAAAAGATCAAATACACATGTAATTAATATCCCGGAAAGAGGGAGAGGGGGAATGGGACAGAAGAAATAGTTCAAGACACAATGGCCGAGAATTTTCAAACCTAATGAACAACAACATCAACTGATAGATTCAAGAAGACAAGTGAACCCCCTGTCAGGGAAAATACAAAGCAAAACATTCCTCAGAATATCACAAACTCCTGAAAATCAAAGATAAAGTGAAATTTTGTAAAGCAACTGGAGAAGAAAGACATATTAAGGAGAAACACTAATACTAATGGTTAGCAATAAAACAGGAACTATGGAAGGCATAACAGAGTGGATTGAGATCCTTAAAGTGCTCAAAGAAAAACACTGCCAACCTCAAATTCTCTTTTCAGGGCTTCCCTGGTGGCTCAGTGGTTGAGAGTCTGCCTGCCGATGCAGGGGACACGGGTTCGTGCCCTGGTCCAGGAAGATCCCACATGCCGCAGAGCGGCTGGGCCCGTGAGCCATGGCCGCTGAGCCTGCACGTCCGGAGCCTGTGCTCCACAACAGGAGAGGCCACAACAGTGAGAGGCCCGCGTACTGCAAAAAAAAAAAAAAAAAAAATTCAGCAAAAGCAACTTTCAGAAATGAAAGCAAAATGAGGATTTTCTTTTCAGACAAACAAAATCTGAGAAAAATTGTCTCTATTTACTCAACAGTAACTGCAAAAGGAAGTTCTTCAGGCAGAAAGAATGACAAAATAAAGGGAACATTAGTGGGTAAATATAAAATAATACTGATTTTTAAGATGAAATAATAGTAGTGTCTTGTGGCATTTACAGCATGTGTATAAATGAAATGTGTGCAGATGATAGCCCAAAAGGAAGGACTTAGTGATTCATACAATTGTAAGATACTCTCATTATTCAGGAAGTGGTAAAAGTAATGTCTTAAGGTTGTATAAAAAGTCAGGGATGCGGGGCTTCCCTGGTGGCGCAGTGGTTAAGAATCCACCTACCAATGCAGGGGACATGGGTTTGAGCCCTGGTCTGGGAAGATCCCGCATGCCACAGAGCAACTAAGCCCACGCGCCACAACTACTGAGCCTGTGTGCCACAACTACTGAAGCCCGTGCACCTGCAGCCTGTGCTCTGCAGCGAGAAGCCGCCACAATGGGAAGCCTGCGCACTGCAACCAGGATTAGCCCCCGCTCGCCGCAACGAGAGAAAGCCCACGTGCAGCAACGAAGACCCAACACAGCCAAAAATAAAATAAATTAAAAAAAAAAAGTCAGGGATGCATATTGAGATCTCTAGGGTAGCCACCAAAAGTAAAATTATAAGAATGAATAAATTCCACCCAAGCTGTAAGGGAGAGAAAATAGACTTGAATTTACCCTCACTCCAGAAACTAGAAAAGTTAGCACAAAGGTGTAGGAGGGTGACCATCTTCAGACATGGGACAACAGGCAGCACAGGATTGTGATGCCTGAAAGGAAAGAAATGAGGTGAGCATTATGAAACTGTCTGAGGGTAGTTTCCATGCTGCAGTGCAGAAAGAAGCACAAACAGCCCAGCAGTCTTAGTAGAGCTTGGCATTTGGGGAGGTGGAGGTGACTGGCATTTGTGTAGCAGAGTATCAGGGAGGAGGAAGCTAAAGAGATTTTCTTAGGGGTGCCCTCAAATCTCTGGCTGAGTGCTGATTGTGCATATGTGAAGCTCAGCTCTAGAGTCCAAGGAAAGACCCACTGGAAAGCACAGTAGGCCAGACAATTTCCAGGGCTCAGAAGGGATGGGGAGTAGCTTAGTTGGCATTCCCACCACCCTGAGTGGAAAGTCCTCATAACATGCGGGACATTCGGCAGAGCTCACACTCAGTTTGTTATAACAGACCTAGGAAACTAGTGCAGATTACAGCAAAATCAAACTAAGAGTTATTCCCCAAATCCATAAATATATGGAATATATATAAATATATGGAATATATTCCATAAATATATGGAAATTAAACAGCATACTTTGAAACAGCCATGGGTCAAAGGAGAAATCACAAAGAAACATAAAAAATATTTTGAATTGAATGAAATGAAAATACATGTCAGAACTTGTGGGGTGCAGCAAAGCAGCACTTAGAGGGAAATGCCTACATTAGAAAAGAACAATATTTAAATCAATGATCATGTGTACACCTTGAGCAAATAGAAAAAGAACAAATTAAACTCAAAATAAGCAGAAAGTAGTAAATTATAAAGTTGAGTAAATATAAAGAAGACAAATAGAAAAAAATCAATATAACTCTTAGTATATTAATACAATTGGTAAGCCTCTAGCTAGACACAAATTATCAGTATCAGAAATGAAGGAGAAGACGTTGCTACAAATCCAACAGACATTGCAAGGATAATAAGAAATAATGTGTGAAGAACTTTATGGCAATAAATATGGTAACTAGATGAAGCTAATTTCTTGACAGATGCAAATGACTAAAACCTAGATAAGAGTAGATAACCTGACTAGCACTATATCTGTTTTTTATAATTGAATATTTGCAGTTTAAAACTTGAAGCTCCACGGGCTTCCCTGGTGGCGCAGTGGTTAAGAATCTGCCTGCCAATACAGGGGACATGGGTTCGAGCCCTGGTCTGGGAAGATCCCACATGCCGCGGAGCAACTAGGCCCATGAGCCACAACTACGGAGCCTGCGCCTCTGGAGCTTGTGCTCCGCAACAAGAGAGGCCGCAACAGTGAGAGGCCTGCACACCGCGATGAAGAGTGGCCCCTGCTCCCCGCAACTAGAGAAAGCCCTCGCACGGCAACGAAGACCCAACACAGCCAAAAATAAATTAATTAATTAATTAATTAAAAAAAAAAAAAAAACCTGAAGCTCCAGCCTAGATGGCCTCAAAAGAAAATTCTATCAAACATTTAAGGAAGAAATAATACCAATTTTACATGATTTCTTCTAGAAAAAAGAAAGAGAAGGGAACATTTCCAATTTTGTTTTACTAGTCTTGGTGTTACCCTGATAACAAAACCAGCTAAAAACAGTTCAGTTAAAGAGAACTACAGGATAGTATCCCTCATGAACATAGACTTCAAGTTCTTAAGAAAATATTAGCAAATCAAATCTTGCAACATACAAAAAGGATAATACCTCATTACCAAGTGAGTTTTGTCTTAAATATACAAGCTTCTTAATATTTGAAAACCAATAAATGTTTGTCACCATTTTAATGACATGATAAGCAAAATCATTTGATGATGTTCATAGTTGTGGGAAAAGCATTTTACAAAATTGAATATCCATTCCTGCTAAAAACTCAGCAAACTAAGAATAGAAGAAAATTGCCTCAACCTAATGAAGGGCATCTATAAAAACCCTACAGTTAACATTGTAATTCATGGTGGAAGATAATGCTTTCTAAGATCACTTCTGTTCAACTGTTATCACTTCTTTTCGACTTTGTACTGGGAGTCTTTGCTATAGCAAAAAGGCGAGGAAAAAAAAAGGCATACGGATTGAAGAGGAAATAATTAACTGTCTTTATTCAAGGATGACATTATCATCTATGCCAAAAATCCTAAGAATCTACCAGAAGGAAGAAAAAAAAACCCTCTAGAGCTAATTAGTGAGTTTAGCAAGGACACAAGATAAAAGATTAATCTATGTAAATCCGTTGTATTTTTATATACTAGCAATGAACAATTGGAAATTGTAATTTACCAAAAAAGAAATAAATTTTTAAAAATATGTGCAAGACCTGTACACTGAAAACTACAAAACATTGCTGAAATTAAAGGCATACATACATACATACTTACATAAGTGAAGGAATTGGAAGGCTCAATAATCTTAAAATGTTAATTCTCTGTAAACCAAGCTAAAGATTCAGTATAATCCCAGCCAAAATTTCAGACTGACAAAATGATGAAGGACCTAGACCAGACAAACAATTTTGAAAAAGAACAAAATATGATCTCTTCCACAACCTGATTTCAAGGATTACTATTGTCCTACAGTAATGAAGACAATACAGTATCAGCATACAGATCAATGGCACAGAATAGAGTCCAGAAGGAGACTACCACTTACATGGTCAACTGATTTTTGTTAATAGCGCTATGATAATTCAATGAAGAAATGATAGTCTTTTCAATATATGTTCCTGAAACAATTGAATATTCATATGCAAAAAAATGAACATTATCTTTTTCCCCACTCTATATGCAAAAATTAGCTAAAAATAGATCATAGATCTAAATGTAAGAGCTAAGGCTAAAAAAATTCTAAAAAGACGCATAAGGGAAAAACTCCTTGTGACTTTGGATTAGAGAAAGTCTTCTTAGATAAGACATAAAGAGCATAAGGCTTAATGAAAATTTTGGTTAATTAGATTTCCTCTGCAAAAGACACCATTAAGAAAATGGAAAGGTGAGCTACAGACTGGAAGAAAACATTTGCAGAACATATATCCTAAAAGGGAAGCCGCTCATTTATTGGTAGTAGCAGTGCAAAATGGTACAACTACTTTGGAAGACAGTCTGGCAATTTCTTAGAAAGCTAAATATAGTGTTACCATACAATCCAGTGATTGTGCTCCTTGACATTTACCCAAGTGAATTGATAATTTGTGTCCATACAGAAACAAACACATGAATGTTTATCATAGCTTTATTCATAATTGCCAAAACTTGTATGCAACCAAGATGTCCTTCAATAGGTGCATGGATAAACAAAGTGTGGTACATCCATAAAATGGAATATCATTCAGCAATAAGAAGAAATAAGCTATAAAGCCATGAAAAGAGATGGAGTAACCTTAAATGCTTATTGCTAAGTGAAAGAAGCCTGTCTGAAAAGGCTACACATTGTATGATTCCAACTATATGACATTCTGGAAAAAGCAAAAGCTATAGAGATAGTATCAAAAAAGTCAGTAGTTGACAGTTTGGGGAGTATAACGGAGGGATGACTAGGTGGGTCACAGGACATTTTTAGGGCAGTGAAACTATTCTGTATGATACTTTTAAAGTGTATGAGTGACATTATGCATCTGTCAAAACCATTGGAACTGTACAACATAAAAGTCAAAATCCATGGAAATGTGAACTATAGGCTTTAGTTAATAAGGGTGTATCAATATTGGCTCATTAATTATAACATTTATCACATTAATACAAGATACAAATAAGGGAAACCTGGGGTAGGGGAGCAGATATATGGGAATTCTCTGTATTTTCTGCTGAGTTTTTCTATAAATCTAAAGCCTTATTGGCTAAAGTCCATAGTTTATGTTAGGGTTCACTCTTTGTGTTGTACATTTGATGGGTTTTGATGCATGTATAATAACATGTAATGTCTTTTTTCTGGTGTTGGTATTAGAGTAATGCTGGCCTTTATAGATTGAGTTAGGAAGTGTTTCCTTTGCCTTCTAGAAGAGACTGTAAAGAAATGATATAATTTCTTCTTTAAATGTTTGGTAGAATTTACCAGTGAACCCATCTGGACCTGGTGCTTTACGTTTTGGAAGGTTATTAATTATTGATGTAATGTCTTCAACAGATATAGGGCTACTCAGATTATCTGTATCTCCTTTTATGAGTTTTGGTGGATTGTGTTTTTCAAGGAATTGGTCCATTTCATCTAGGTTATCAAATTTATGTGCATGGAATTGTTCATACCATTCCTTTATTATCCAGGACATCAGTAGTGATGGCCTCTTTCATTTCTGATATTAGTAAATTCATGTCTTATCCCTTTTTTCTTAGTTAACCTGGTAAGAAGTTTATCAATTTTATTGATCTTTTCAAAGAACCTGCTTTTGGTTCTTTGATTTCATGTTTTCAGTTTCATTAATTTCTGCTCTAAATTTTATTATTTTATTTAATTTGGATTTAATTTAATCTTCTATCTTGAGTTTCCTAAGCTGAAAGTTTAGATTATTGATTTTAGATCTTTCTTCTTTTCTAAATATGCATTCAGTGCTATAAATTTCCCTTTAAATACTGCATTCACTGCATCCCACAAAATTTCGTAAGTTGTATTTTCATTTAGTTCAGATATTTTCAAAATTTCTCTTGAGATTTCTTCTTTGACTCATGTCTTATTTAGAAGTGTGTTGATTTGTCTCCAACAAATGTAGCTGGGATTTTTATTATACTGTTTATAATCTTTATTCTTATAAACTTGTTAAGGTGTGTTTTATAGCCCATACCGTGGTTAATCTTGGTGAATGTTCCATGTGAGCTTAAAAAGAATATGCACCCTACTGTTGTTGGATGAAGTTGATTGATGGTGCTGTTCAGTTTAACTCTGTCCTTACTGATTTTTCTGCCTGCTGGATCTGTCAGTTGCTGATAGAGGAGTGTTGAGGCCTCCAACTACAATAGTGGATTAATCTGTCTCTCTTTGAAGTTCTATGAAATTTTTCTTCCCATATTTATATGCTCTGTTGTTAGGATCATTTACATTATAGATTGTTATGTCTTCTTTATTATGTGATGTTTCTCTTTGTTCCTGATAATTTTCCTTGCTCTGAAGACTGCTCTGTGTGAAATTAATATAGCTACTCCAGCTTTATTTTGATTAATGTTAGCATGGTATGTCTTCCTCATTATCTTTACTTTTAATCTACCTGTGTCTTTATTTTTAAAGTGGGTTTTTTGTAGACAACATGTACTTGTGTCTTATTTTCTTACTGTTTGGTCTTCTATTCATTTTCTGCCATCTCTGTTTTAATTGAGCATTTTATATGACTTCATTTTTTTCTCCTCTTTTAACTTATATCAGTTATATTTATTTTTTTTTTAAAGATTTTAGTGGTTTCCCCTTGACTTTGCAGTGCACATTTACAGCTAATCTAAGTCCACTTTCAAATAACACTATATTATTTCACTGTAGTATAACAATACAGTAGTTACTTGAAGTAACTACCTCATAACAGAGTATTTCCAATCTCTCCGTTAGAGCAGGCTGTCAGTCATTTCATTTATCCATAAGCTGTAATCATCAAATACACTGTTGCTGTTATTTTTGAAGAGTTAATATACTAGATTAATTAAGAATTTTAAAAAAGATTTTATTACTTTCATTTATTTTTTCTCTAATGCTCTTTTCTTTATGAAGATCTGAGTTTTGAACCTATATTCCTCTCTCTGAAGAACCTCTTCTAACATTGTTTTCAAGGCAGGTCTACTAGCAACAAATTCCCTCAATTTTTGTTTGTCTGACAAAAAGTCTTTATTTCTCTTTTGAAGGATAATTTGACTGTATAGATATAATTCTAGGTTGGTAAGTTTTCTTCTTTCTACACTTCTTTCCTATCTGAATGCCTTTTATTTATTTATTTATATTTTTCTTTGAAACTTTCTGCATTGGTTCTTTTTTATTTATTTTAATTGAAGTATAGTTGATTTACAATTTTGTGTTAATTTCTGCTGTATAGCAAAGAGACTCAGTTGTACATATACATTCTTTTTTATATTATTCGTTTTTTTCTTGACTAATTGTCCTGGCTAGAAGATTCAGTACAAATGTTCAACAGAATGATGAGAGCAGACATCCCTATCTTGTTCACAATCTTAGGGGAAAAGCATGTGTTAAATATAATATTATTCACTACTAAATATAATAGTAGCTGTGGGTTTATACTTTCTCTTCTAAATTCTGATTTTTTTTGCATGTGATTCCATATCAGTACCTACAGAGAACCTTCGTTCTCTGTAAAAGTGGCATAATATTCCATTGCATGAATATAACAAAAATTTTTTAGTCAAACTTCTGATTGATATTTAGGTGACTTCTTCACTTACAAGTCATGCTGTAATATGCAGTCTTGCTACATGTTATTTTGCATATGTATGTATATCTCTAGGATAAATCTTAAAAGAATTGTTGTAATTTTGGTAGATATAGTCGAACTGCTCACTAGTGTGTTCCCACCAGAAAAGAATGTGCGAGAATGCCTGTCTTCTGCCATATTCTCACCAACGTGGTATGTTACCAGAATTTTATCCTTGCCAATCTCATTAAAAAAAAAAAAGTATTTCAGTGTAGTTTTAGTTTGCACTTCTCTTATCATGAAGGAGGTTGTATATCTTTTCATACGTTTAAGAAGTATTTGAATTTCCTTTTTTTGTGAATTTTTCATATTCTTTGCCCATTTTTCTTAATGTGTTGCTGATTTTTTTCTTACTGGTTTATAGAAATCCTCCCTCTGAGCTCTCTCTCTCTCTCTCTATATATATATGTATGTGTGTGTGTGTGTGTGTGTGTGTAGGGAAATTAACCTTTGGTCTGCAATATGATTTGTAAGTATTTTGACCTTGCTGGTTTTTGACAAGCAGAAATTTTAAATGTTCAATTTTAAATGTTCAATGCCATTTATTTTATTGGGCTTGTTTTTGTTTGTTTAAATTATAGCTTCCGGATTTGGCATCATAGTTATGTCTTTCCCACTCAATGATTATAAAAACATTCTTTTATATTTTCTCTGAATACTATTAAAGCCAAGCTTTTTAAAAAGCCCTTTCTCCTTTTAAAAAGTATAAGATTCCCATTTTTAGTTTTTTGACATCTGTGTGGGTCTCCTAATTCTACAGGTATCTCTAAGAGTGGCTCAGCTCCCTGAATGCCTTGAGACATATTTTATCTAATCTAAGAATTTGAACTTTTTTTGGTTAACTAGATGACAAGTTCTTTACTCATTAGAGAATTCAGTTCTAATTTAGTTACACTTATTTCATCCATTTTTTTCAACAGAACAGATCTCATCCTTTTTTTTTTCATCCTTTTTTATATCATGTATGCAGAAGCAAAATAAAAATTGAATTCTCCATTCTCTCTGTCTCATTTCTACTTTCTGCTCAAATTCTTATTTTTTGGTTACTCGTGAACTTTTTATCTTTTTTGTTCAAAAGTCTCTAGAATAAAAGAAGAGGATGTCTCTTGACCACAGTCAATCTTATCTCCTATTTACTTAGCTTTTTCAAGAAATACTTAATGAGCAACTACAATATACTTGGCCATGTTCTAAGAAGACAGAAACAAAATTTATGATATTTTTGTTTTTAAGGGAGAAAGATAAGGTTACTACACATAATCGCAATACCATTATCATTACGAGGTATTTATAGTGCATAACTTTTGTTAAAATTTTTTGTTTGCAAGCATAGATGGACTGTGCTTGGGTAAAATACCCAGAAGTTTTGAAAGAACTTTTCTTCTCTGCAGTTCATTTTTCTAAAGTGCTGTGGTGAAGGATTCTCAGAACTGAACATACAAGAGGGCTTAGGCTATATTTGTATCAACTCCAAGTCTACAAAGCCAGTCATGGCATGTTCTTCCAAGCACTTGTGGCAGGTGACACATATTTTTATTGAGTTATGCTAGCTTTCTAATAATGCTTTTTCTTAAAGGAAGCAAGACCCATTTATTCAGATAGCATGTGATTCATATCTGTTTCTCTGGTCCGTTTTCAGTATTTCCTTTGTCTTTTTTGTTTGTTTGTTTGGTTAGTTAAATTCAACTTGGTACTTGCCTCTTGAGAGCTACTAAAGAAATTCTGACTTTAAAGTGAATAAAGGTCTCAACTTCTTTCACATTATCCTGGAACTTAAAAAGTTACATATTAACAAATATGGACCTGTATTTGCTTTCTTGGAAAAACTAAAATTGATCTTGATTGAACTCAACTATATCTCAGAAATTAATTTTCTGTATTAATATAATTATAGCTGCAGTTTCACTTAAAAACTTTCTCTTCCTCTGAGAATTTATGTATTGTGTAGTGAGATTTTTTTTCCTACCATAAAACCAGCCTGTACCAGGTTTTTGATGTGCAAAAACCTTCAGGTATATTTGTTTTTATAGCATAATTCTGCCCTCCACTTGACTTCCTCTTTCTCTCTTGCAATCAGTCTTTCCACATTCCCTCCTGTCCTCTCCGAATTTGGGAGCAATAAGGTAAGTGAACATAGAAAGGAGGGGAAGTGTATTAGAGTTTTCAAGTCAATGATCGTTTCTGTTCCTTTACTTTTCCCAAAGACTTGAATTTAATCAAAGTCTACCAATATGTAAAGTAACATAGGATATTGTAGAAACTATATTGGCTTAGTACCTGAAAATTTTAAGCCAGTCATTATCTGTTCCGTGGAGAAACAGGTGATCTTTATAGCTCTTTGAGCAAACAGGTGAAGGTTGAAAGAGTGGGTGGTATTCTTGAACCATAAGAGTATAACTTAACACATCTAGACTGGAAGAGCCATGTTAAGAAGCAACAACTCAATTAGCAGTCAATGAGAGCATATATCACACATTTAAATGAGTGAGAGTAATGCATAATGTTTTAGATTAAATAATTAACTGCAAGATGTTGATAGAGTAGCTGGCTGTATAGTGATAAAAGTCGAATAAGCTTTAGTATGTAAGAGCTCAAGCCTTGATGTTGGACTACCTGACTTAGCCACTTGCTAGTAGTGTGAACTCAAGCAATCACTGTATCTCATTTTGCATCATCAGTGTCTGTGTCTATAAGGTGAAGATGATAATAACACACCTACCTTTGCTGAGTACCCACACACAATCTCATAATGTGCTGAGAATATAGTTCCTGGCACAAAACAAAAGCCCTCAATAAATGTTAAAGTTCTTTTCTTCCTTTTTTTTTAAGATTTCTTATGCTACCATAAGAGTATTAAAAGTACTTGCAAGGTTAACAATGCTACATTAGATTTATTAACAACGAATATTTGTATTAAAACAATTAGCAATTCTAGCTTGTTTTATAAGAGTTAAGTAATTGTGTACATTACTTTTTTTCCCAATGGTGATAATCATTCCGTGATATATGTTGAATGTCTTCATCATCCTGTCTTTATTAGGCTTGTATTACACTTTAAGAAAATTATAAATTTACCTGTTCTCACTCTTTGTGGCATTCTCTAGTCTTCTTAATTTTTTTCTTATCTAAATCTAATAGAAACTCATTCCTCTGTTTAAATTATATTTGCTCTTTTGACATTTTTCTTTGTTTTATAACAGTTATAATTTCTTCTGTATCAGTTTATTTCATATGACTTAAAATTTCTTCTTCAGATGTGTTTCTTTAAAATGTTGCTAATGTATAGCCCCTCTCTTCTACTTAAACTTATTTCAATCTTGTGAATTACCTGGAAAAATACATTTAAATGTAAAAATGCATTTTTAAAATTAGAAAGTATATCATTTAGAAGATGACATACAAAAACCAAGATTGTTAGACAGCTCATTAACAATTTTACATTGATACATGTGAAATGGTATTTTTGTTTAAATAAAATATAATTTTAAAATAAAAAAATTAGAAGATGTGTTAGAACTCTGAAGGATCTACTCCGTATGGTAGAAATAACATCTAAAGTATTATAGGGGTAAGTTAAAGTTTGATACTGTTGCCGCTTGAAATTTGGATTTTTCGTCACTTACAGAATTGAATCTTAAAATGTTAAGTGTGAGATTTGTCATCTTGCATGTTTTCATTTTTAAGCTAAATCTTTATAGTTATGCTCTACCTGTCTTCAAAATCGGACAGCAACCATTTATCAGAAAAACAACACTTAAAAGATAGAGACTGCTTAGTGTTCATTCTAAGTTTGAATTTAAAACTCTGCTTTACTCCCACTATTAAAGGATAGTTAGGACTACGTATTTCCTGTGACAGTATGATTCATGGTTCATTTTCTGTGGAAAAGGTTGTGAGATTAAGAAAAACAGATCAGCTTAAGATATGGAGACAGAAGGGATCATTCCCCTAATGAGATCATATGGTCCTTCAAGGCTCAGTTCAAGACTTGCCTTTCCTGAATTGCCTTTTTCTGCTGAATTTTCAAAATTGGAAAATGGTAGCTTTAGCCTTATCATTTGGGGTTCTCAAAATGATTTTCATTATTTTTTAATGACAATCCATATAACGATTACATTCCTATTTTTATTATGCTTAATCATTTAATAAAGCATAAACGGTATCATTTAGAGTTTGAGTCTAGACTAGAAAGTCATTAGGAAATTCTGTCAGGTAGGAAATCTAATACATTTTTTAAATTATCATTGGCCTATTCAGTTTTTTCATGGTTTAGTTATAAAAATGAGTTTTCCATTACTTTTAGGGTAGGAATAGAGGCCAAGATTTATTATATTGCATGATAACATTTACTCTGAAATCTATATATTAACTCTCATTGAAAGATTTGGTTGCAATCAATCAAACTTTCAAGTAATATCTTTTAAAACTTTCTTTATAAAAAGGAAACAAATCAAGAAGAAAACCACGGTCTGGAGCAAAACAGTGTGTGTTATTATTTTAATATACTGTTGTCTTTTCAGGCTCACGAGAGGCTAGAAGATTCAAAACTAGAAGCTGTCAGTGATAATAACTTGGAATTAGTCAACGAAATTCTTGAAGATATCACTCCTCTAATAAATGTGGATGAAAATGTGGCAGAACTGGTTGGTATACTCAAAGAGCCTCACTTCCAGGTAAACTTTCCCTATTGCTCTTCTTTCCAAGTCCCCTATATTCCCAAAATATTCTCCTGTAGTAGTTAAGTTTCAGTTTAAGATGATGTTTTTTTAAAGATTATTTAGGGCCATATTTTGCAAATTCCAGCTTAGATATTTTAATATCCCATTCTGCTGGGACTACATAAACAGACACACATGCTATACAGATGTATAGGGTCTGTCACAGAAATACATCAGAATGGATTTTTCTTTGTGTAATTAAAAAAAAACAACAGCCCTGCTTCACCATCACACCACATGCTGGGGACGTTTTTCTCCCTGTGATAGTGCATTTTTCTTCCTCACTACCACTGTTTCCCAGCCCTCCTTGTGACCAGTTTTCAGTATTGCTTCTAAGACTGGGGTGCAGTTGATGACCTTGGAACAAAAGAGAGCTGTATGATATAGAAACTATGACATAGCATACTTTCCATAGTTAAAAAAAAAATAAAAATAAATGCAATTTAAGCATTTGTCTATGTAGGTGAAGAGTTAATCAGTTTACCAAAGAAGAATCAGTTTCAGAAGAAAAGGAGGTCGAGGAGACTTCTTATAAACCTGTAATTAAGACAGTGTGGTATTGGGGCAGTATTAGAAAAATAGAAACCCCAGAAATACATCCACAGACAAATGGCAACTTGATTTATGACCGAGATAGTACATTTTAGTGGAGAAAGAATGGACTGTTCAATAAATGGTCCTGGGATAAAGTGTCACCTGCTTGCCATTGCAAATCTTAGCATTAAAAATCAAATGGCAAAACCCCTTTGCTGGGCTTCCCTGGTGGCGCAGTGGTTGAGAGTCCGCCTGCCGATGCAGGGGATGCCGGTTCGTGCCCCAGTCTGGGAGGATCCCACGTGCCGCGGAGGGGCTGGGCCCGTGAGCCATGGCCGCTGAGCCTGAACATCTGGAGCCTGTGCTCCGCAGCGGGAGGGGCCACAGCAGTGAGAGGCCCACGTACCGCAAAAAAAAACAAAACAAAACAAAACCCCTTTGCTTTTTCTCAGAGACTTTCTGTGACTCTCTTAACAATGTTACTGCAAAAATTATGTACATTTATAGTGAGATGGTTCCTACGTAAATCTGTATCTTAGGTACAAAAAATACAAACACATGTCAAAGACAGCTTTGTGAAGAGGCCAGTTAGTTGAGGCCTTATAAGGCATACTAAGTTATTTGGACTTTATCCTGAGGACATTGGGAAACTTTGGCTCAGGATTGCAGGGGTGGGTGGGTGGTGGTGGTTATTAAACAGGGAGAGGTCAGATTGTGGAGCCAGATGGTTTTGTACCAAGGCAAGAAGTTGTGACAGCAGTACAGATAGTGGGAAATGTGAGGATTTTCAAGTTCTAAGCAGCAAAATCAATAGGGCTTAGTGAGTGGTTACATGTGACAGCTGCAGAAGAGAAATGTGGGAAGTTGATAAGGACAGGATTTCTGACAGACAATTGATGGCATCCACTCTAGGAGAACTGTTTTGGACATGTTAATGTTAAGGTAACTGGCCATATTAAGTTTGCAATACCTTAGAAGCATCTGGTAGAACTTTTCAAGCACGCTGTATTTTTTATATAAGTATATAAAATTTAATGCATAAATTTATATAAAGTTTAATAAGTACATAAAATTATGAAATGGCAACAAGTAAAAATTAAGACATTGCATTTTTACTACCCAATCCACTACTGTACTACCATAGTGCATATTCCTCCATACTTTTTCTAGGCATAAATGTACATACATATTTTTTTCCTCTACTGATTGCAGTCATTTTGCACAAGCTATTTTGTAACTTACCCTTTTTTTTCAGTTGTTGATTTCCACTTTTTCATTTCAGTGGACCTCTGTCTCATGTAGTACACATTCTGTATTCACACATCTCCATTTCCCCCAAAATATTCTTTATAGCTGCTTTGTGCATATGAGTTTTCAACCTAGGTCCATGTGAGGCATCTGGGTGGACCATCCCTTTTTCCCTTGATTATGATGTTGACCCATGGAAGAGACCAGGCCATTTTCCTGCAGAATCCACTCCCTGGATTTATCTGGTTGCTTTCCTGCTGTGTTGTTTATTTATCCCTTCTATTTCTTATAAACAGAAGTTTTACCTAAAAGATGGTTCAAATTAAATATTTGGAACTAGAATGCATCTTAAGTAAGGTGATACAACATAAATTAATCTACATCAGACAACGTATAATACCTGGTTGGTCCATCACTCTTGTTGCTGAGATTAGTCCTTGATTAAGAGCAATGACAACCTGATCCTACCCTTGAAAGCCTTTCCACTAGGAAGTAATCTAGTATGTTATTATTCTAGCATTATACAAATGCTGTTTCCTTTCAACCATTTACCTACTGACAAACATAAATGAATAATCCTTGCCTGAATCAATATTTTCATTAGAGGTTGCAACATGACATTTTTCAAATTCTCTCATTCTACATTTATTAGCTGGTGTTCTTATATAAAGTAGAGCTTTTCCTCATCAACTGAGCTGTTTAGTTAACCTGTAATGCATTTCCTACTGAAAAGTTAGGGAAATGCTAGATTCTTTTCTTTACCAACTTTCAAAGTAAAGAATTGTTTAAAATAGCAATCTCAAATGGTAACAAAGGAGGTTTTTTCAGTCCTGTTTTTTAAATAGCATTGTGGACTTACGGAGTTTTCATTAATTCAGTATGTTTCAATCCTCTACAATCCTTAGTTTTGTTTTGATTTGTCAAATTATCATGACTTTGGCCAGTTGTGGGCAGATTTTTAGTATATGAATCTGAAGCTTATGAGAGTTCTGGACCAAGGGAGTTCTCAGTGTATAAGCAGTGGTTCAAGTCACAGGAGTAGATAATATTGCCTAAGAAGAGTATATACGGTAAAAACTAAGCAGCCCAGATTAGTGATTTGAGTAACTTCCAGCATGTATAGGAATAATACTTATATATGGATTTGTGAATATTTTTCTTCAGTCTCTGATACTATTTTCATGAAATGACCAAAAATTACCAATTAAACCCGTATACTGATTGCTTCTGTTCTGAACCTGTTGACATTTTCCCCCTTTTATTTTGATCTTTTTTTTGTTTGAATTTGCACTCCCACCATTCAAAAAAATTTTTTTAATTTAGGTTTAAGCTGAGTATACACAATTACAGTATAAATAAAAATAAATATAACCCCCCAAATTATAAGAAATTCCTAGAAAGCTAGAGCAAAGTCATCCATGAAGATAGCACATATACAGTATATGTAGGAGGTAAAAGTGTACTATATTCAGGACCATTACTGGCTCTTTTTTCCCACCAAAAATGTAAATTTTATACCTTTATTAGTAATATGGAACTTCTTATCACTGATATAAGATGCTAATTTTTATTCACTGGATATCTTTTTAAGATATCCAGACATTTTGTACATGTGAAAAATATGTGGTGTTGCTAACAACAGGCTTAGGATAAAACTTACGGTCCTTGCCATTTTAATTTGTATGATAGTTAACAAATAGGAATTGATAAATATTGAGTGACGGTGATGACAGTGGTGGCAATGAAATTCATTGCCTCTATTGCATCACACTTGGACATCTAGGTTCAGTTTCCATTAAACATAAGGCTTTAAAAAAAAGTTACAAAACTATCAGTCTCTAAAAAAGTCACAAAACTATTAGTCTCTTCAGATCTTTTAAAACAAGGAATACAATATTGTTTGATAATAAGTAAAATGATACATGCTTATATGGCATAAAAAGATTCCTTATATACTTGATTTAACTTATATTTGGGAATTTAATAATTGTGCCTTGGAAATTTTTAGTACTCTACTGGGATAATGAACTAAGTTATTTTTAATAACTTATTCCATTTGTAATTAATAACCACAGGCTGTTTTGAATCCTTCTAGTCACTCTTGGAGGCCCATGATATTGTGGCATCAAAGTGTTATGAGTCACCTCCATCAAGCCCAGAAATGAATAATTCTTCTATCAATAATCAGTTATTACCAGTAGATGCCATTCGTATTCTTGGTATTCACAAAAGAGCTGGGGAACCACTGGTGAGTTGATAAGTCAGTACCCTCTTAAATCTGAAATCTGACATACTAGTGGCTGAGTCACTACTCTATCTCATTTTTTTTCTCTTTCATAATTTGTAGCATTATGAAAACTTCATTCATGTTTGTTTTATCAGTCTTTTTTGGCCTGTGTATAAAATACACAGCTGATGCTCTCTCAACTTGATTTAGCATGCAAAATTAAACCAAAGTTAAAAGTTAAACTGAATTAGAGGCGAGAAGAAGTTTGCCGATGAGTAGCAAAAATTTCAAAAGATAACTATTTTTTTCCTATACCCTTTGAAGAAATAAACTCAGGTTGCTTGCTAATTATAGTATCAAAACACAGAAGAAGGTCGTTATGAAAAATTGAAGTGACTATACTATACTCCAATAAAAATTAATTAACAAAAATTGAAAACATTGGTAGGACTCTATAAGTAATGAAGTTTACAATTTCCTGTTGACATGCTTATTTCTGGGCTCTAACTATAAGAACAGTGAAGTGGAAAAATGAGAAAAGCCGGGAACAAGGCCATCAGAATGCACAAATACATTTTCTTGCTCCTTCAAGCTTCCTTTTATCCTGTGGAATGCAAGCTAAGATATGTTTCATTTTCAGTTACCCTTGCCATGGAAGTCCTTTTTTAAGGGATGGTATGTCAGCGGTCCCGAACCACTGGGGCACCAGGGACCGGTTTTGTGGAAGACAGTGTTTCCATGGGGTTGGGGGGGATGGTTCAGGCGGTAATGGGAGTGATGGGGAGCGGCAGATGAAACTTTGCTCCCTCACCCACCACTCACCTCCTGCTGAGCGGCCTGGTACCTAACAGGCCACGGTCCCCTGGTATATGTTATCACAGTTGCACATGGTTTAATGAGATTAGAGTATTGAGTCAGGAGAGAATGTGGGAAAAGTAGGAATGATTCACTTACCTACTTTTGGAATTATCTTCTTATACATACATGTTCATGACTATTTAAGATTTCTTCCTAACAACCTAAAATCAATAATTCCATTCCTTATTTCCTTTAGGGTGTAACATTTAGGGTTGAAAATAATGATCTGGTAATTGCCCGAATCCTTCATGGAGGGATGATAGATCGACAGGGTCTGCTTCATGTGGGAGATATCATTAAAGAAGTCAATGGCCATGAGGTTGGAAACAATCCAAAGGAATTACAAGAATTACTGAAAAATATTAGTGGAAGTGTCACCCTGAAAATTTTACCAAGCTATAGAGATACCATTATTCCTCAACAGGTTAGTAATAAAGTTCTTGGTAATATTAAGAATGCTTTTATTTCTTTAATCACACTGTTGGGTAGAGCCACCAGTTGCTACTTTTTTGCTAAAGAGAAGAGAAGAGAAAAAACTACTGGTTTAATTGTTCTGAAGTGCCTTATTTCGTCATGGGTGAATTTTTGGATTTTTAAACAATATCATCTTACTATTCAAAAGGAATTAGGAAAGAGATCTCTTTGTGAACACCATGAACCCTAGCATTTCAGTAACCTACAGCTAGGTATGAGAAAAACCCTAAAGCCTTTTAGTCATTAATCTAGCAAATGTTTTTAACACCTGTTATGTTCCACGCTGTGTGAGAAAATAAGCATGTAGTCCTGATCACTTCTAGCTTAGTGTTCCTCTGATGGGCTAAATAGAGAATGAGGCCAGAGAGAGAGGATGGGTCCAAAATGAAAAGAATCTTGAACACCTGATTTGTACGCATTTGGTCTACATTTTGTAACTAATTTTTAGGTAAAATAGATTATTAAGCAGAGGAGTGTTTTAATGACAGTGATCATCTAACCTCATTATGTTGAGTGAATTTCAGAAAGGAGAGAGATGAGATCGTGTAGTCAGGAAGCAGATTTTTGAAGGTGTGGGGTAATTTGTGAAAGGCAACTCTAATGGAAGGCTGTGACGACTGCTTTGGTTCAGATACCTGTGCCACCGCTTACTAGATTATTCTCTCTGTGCTTTTGTTTTCTCATCTATATAGTTGGGATATTCCTTTTCTTAAAAGATTGTTGTGAGGATCAAATGAGTTAATTCACATTAAGCTCTCACAGCAGCACCTGGCACATCCTGAGTGCTCAGCAAGTAGTTGCTGCTATTGTTGTGATGGTGGCGATGAGGTGGTGGTGTTGTGATTGTAAAGAAGTGGTAAAGAAGGAAAAAGTAATAAAGTAGTGGCAAAGGAACAGTTGACAATTATGGTAAGCATGTTGGAACTGAGGAGAGAGAGGGTTGTTGAATCTAGATACTGAAGACATAGGAAATATCTATCAGTGTTTTAGATGCCTTTAATTATTCAGGTTTATTCCATAAATTTATTGTTTCATGTGTGAATAAAATTTTAGGTCTTTTACATAAGATACTGCCAGTATATTTTAATATTGATAATATAATTTAAAAGACTAGTGTTTATATTTACATACAATTCTTTGAAATAATGTGTGTTGAATACCTGCTTTATATTCTTTGGAGGATAAGAATAGTCAATCATGGGGCTTCCCTGGTGGCGCAGTGGTTGAGAGTCCGCCTGCCGATGAGGGGACACGGGTTCGAGCCCCGGTCCGGGCAGATCCCACATGTCGCGGAGCGGCTGGGCCCGTGAGCCATGGCCGCTGAGCCTGCGCGTCCGGAGCCTGTGCTCCACAACGGGAGAGGCCACAACAGTGAGACGCCCGCGTACCGCAAAAAAAAAAAAAAAAAAAAAGAATAGTCAGTCATGAATTTTAGTATGTAAATTGGATTTCTGAAAATACAGAGGCTTATAGTGAACTTTGGTTCAAATGAAGGGTAGAAACCTTGTCTTCAAGGAAAAGAATCATGAAAGAACTGGTGTTAGAAGTTAGACATTTTAAATAACTAGTACCTCTCAGACTACTTTTTTCCTCAGTTGACACCTGAGTAGATTGGAAAAGTAGAACTTAAGATTTATGTATTTATTTTTAAATTATATGTTAATTGTGATAGTTAGAAAGATTTTCTTTTTCCCCTGTGGTTCACACTTCAGAATTCCTACCAGCTCACCATGGCTATGATGGACTTTTATGGGAAAAAGTAATTTTTGTGATATTAGTAGCTAGGGCTTTGGCCCAAATTCCTTTGTAGATTCTGCACCTGGTGAATGGTCTGAATGATGTGAAATGCAAGGGTATTTAGCCCTATCTTAGGCATACATTATTGTCCATCCTGTGCCTTCTCAAACTCTGCTTTTTATTTAGCCTTCAGAACTGGGAGAGGGCATTGAAATGGGGAAAGGAGAGGCCTTCCATCCAAGCCTGAGGCAGTCTCAGACCTATCTTACCATAAAAAAGAAGACTCTAACATGGAGCCTTCCAACAGGAGAGAGAAAACACAGCCAAACTGGGACATTTTTAAAGTGAGAGGGGGAATGATTACTAATTATGCTGGAATACGACTGTCCTGGGCACACTGTGGTCCTCTTACTAAGAGACACTAATGGGAATCAAGGGCTTTCAGCCTTTCCAACTCTGCCCCCTTTCACTCACTGGAAGCTCCACCATGTAGTCCTGTTGGGCCTGTCTTAACTCTTTCTCTTATTGCCGTGAGAGCAGATGGAAGCCAGGAAGTCTCCATACCAGGGTGCTGTTTTTCAAAGCATGGTCAGTGGGTCATCTTTATTAGTAACATTTGAGGTGCTTACTAAAACTCCAAAATCTTTCATGAGACCTAAGAATCTATATTTTTAATTTGAAGATCAGGATGGATTAGAAGTTGCAGCTAATTCTGAAGTTCTCCAACTTACATGTATGTTGGGTTTCCAAAGCTGTTTAAAATTCCATTTCTTTAAGGCCAAATTGATGGGAATTCTCTCTTTGAGGCCATTATGACCCAGGTGCCAAAAATGTTATGAAAAGAAATTACAGTTTTATTTCACTCAAGGATATACATGTAAGAATTCTCAGTAATGTATTAGCAAATGAAATTTAACAATATATAAAAAAGATACTACAACATGTCCAAGTTGGATTTATGTATGCTAGGATGGTTTCATGTTAGAAAATCCATATATGTAACCAAACACATTAACAGATTAAAGGAGAAAAATATCAGTAGAGAATTTGATAAAATTCAATACTTATTTATGATGTTTTTAAAAAAGATTAGTAAATTAGGAACAGGAAAGAACCTCCTTAATCTTATTTTTTTTTAATTAAAAAACCTAAAACATTCTCAATAGTTGACTGTTAGAAGCATTTCTCTTTAAAATCAGGAACTGGAGTCTAAGCTGGTCTGCCTGAGACTCCTTGAGTGCAAACCCCAGGCCCCTGTGAAGCCCAGTTTCCACCCTAAGATGAGAAGAACCCACCATAAACCAAGAGAAACCTTGCCAAACTTCAGGCATAATTGTGAGGATAAAAAGGAACCACCCTCAGATGATATATAGAGTAACAGATGATATTACAAATATCTGTTACCACAGATGATAAAAAATCTTCAGTTCTCCTTAAAGAAACTAGGAATAAACAGTATCTCTGACTTTTAAATAGGTAAATGTATTTGCAAACCAGGGGTGATGATCCACCTTAACAGTCCTAACGCTCAGAGGTCTCTGGCAGCAAACACTTTCACCATTACCAGCCATGCTGAGACAAAGCCTTTGACAGAAAGGTCACCCCAATCTTAGACCAGCTTGGTGTCAACAAGCTTTCAAGATCCTGGCATAAGCTGGATGGAAAAGCTCCACTTGCTATTGGAGAGGAGGGTGATTTTGTTCAGAATTTTGATGAGGCTTCCAACAGTAAAGCAAAGGGAATTGACCACTTCTTTAAAGAAAAAAAAAAACAAAAATGAAACTTCAAGAATTTTGACTCCTAAAAAATTTTGTTTAGGATATAGTGAAATATCAAAACCTGTAATATTTTAAATTCTGAGGCTCTTGGACACTGCTGCTTTTTAAATTATTGTTTATACAGTTATTTATTTGCAGTTAATTAAGCCAAAGAAGCCAGAACATAAAGTTTTAAAACAAGGATTAATAAAGTCATTGCATCGTTAAAAAAATTCAGAACTAGAGAAGATGTTCATTAGCGCCACTTATGTTCAATATTTTATGGAAAGTTCCATAAGCGCATGAAGACAAAAATAAATTAATTATGGAAGCAAAAGACGTGGAAAGGAGAAAATAAAATATTATTTTCAAATAGTAAGATTTTTTATTTGAAACCCCCCCAAAGTATAAATTTTTAGAAATCATTTAGCAAGATACTTGAAAATAAGATTAATATACAAAAGTCAGTTGCATTTCTATATGCCATAAGTAAACATCTAGAAATTAACTAGGACATTTATAATAGAGTCAGAGAATGTCACATTTATGTCTAGGAATAAATCTGACAAAAATATTCAAGACCTCCATGCACAAAAAATTAGTAAGATCTAAGTAAACAGATATATCATGTTCATGGACAGGAAGACAGTATTATGAAGATATCAGTTTTCCTTAAATTGACTTGTAGATTCAGTTAAATTCCAGTGAAAATTTCAATAAGTTTTTTCATGGTATTTGATAAGATGCATAGCCAAGACACTTTTGAGGCAGAAAAGCAGGAAGAGGGGCTTATTATTAATGTGTAGGAATTAAGATATGTGGTATTATTGGCTTAGGACTAGACAGAATGAACAATGGAAGAGAGAGTTCAGAAAGAGACCTACACACATACATTTCTTTGATATCTGACAAAGATGATATGTCTTTCAGTGAGAAAGACTATTCAGTGAATGAAATTGGTTATTCACAGGGATAATATATGAAACTCTACATACACAAATCAAGTAAAAGGGGATACATGATCAGTAAACATATGAAGAGATATTAAAAGTCACAATGTGAGGTACCATTTTATAACATTCAGTTGGCAAAAAATGTAGCTGTGAGTATAGAGTATTCTACATTGCTGGTGGCAGTGCAAATTGGTATAACCACGTTGGGAGGAAAAAGGTTTAGCATTATTAGGGTTGAATGTTTACATATACTAAGACACATAATTTCTTAGAGCAATATGTACAGCTAGAAACATGTTAACAAGCATGTCAGTTCCCCAAAAGAGTACATGCACAGAACATGATACTATCTATTTTAAGTTTTAAATAACTAGGTATATATACTTTAACAGATTACATATAGGTTTAATAAAACTATACAAAAAGGAAAGCAAGGAGTTTGTGGACACAAGATTCAGGATGAGGGTTACCTTCATTGCTGGGGAAGCGAGGGTGGTGGGATGGAATGGAATGTGGGCAGGAGGACCATGTAGGTTTCTAGCTTCTGCTTTGAGTGGCAAGTTCATGGCTTTTATTATATTGTTAAAACTAACAAAATAAAAAAATAAAAGCAGGCCTTGCATGAACTAATGACTCAAGTGTAATGTAAATTAAGAATTATTAGTAGTATGATTTCAGAGCAGCCAGGTTAATAAATTTAAAAATATATATATTTTTAACTAACAGAAGCTTAAATTTGTGGCCCACGTATGGTTATTTACCACACAGAAGTGTGAACTGCCCCTGATAGCTTTTTAAACCAAATACATAATCTAGTTTCCTTGCTGATCTCAAAATATGTTGTTTGTGTGTGTGCATTTGAATAGGCTGAGTTCATACACTTTGAAAATCTTTAGAAAAATAACATTCTCCCTTAATTATCTGTTATTATTGTAGAGAACTTCTTAGCAACTCTGATCACTGTATTCACTACCTTGTCACTTAACTCTGATGTGTAAACTCAGGTGGACCCGAAACTATGGTTTGAGACTGAGAGTGTGTACGGAGCACTTGTACCATGTTCAGCCAGCACATTCCCAAACGAATTACCAGCCTCCTGATTTACGACAGAGGTCATGATTGGAGATGTTTCTCCAGCCTTTTATCCATTTGATGATTTTTCTTCTGCTGCTAATTATTATCCTTTGCATAGGCACAGCATACTCCTGTGCAATATTTTATTTTGTCAGTACTTTGACTATTTTTAGCTTTACTTTTTAAAGGTATCTTTGAGGTAAAGTTTGTATAAATAGCATATACTTAAAGCATACAGTTAATAAATGTGGACATATCTATTATGTACCCATGAAACCCTCAACACAGTCGTGACAGTGACCGTATCTATCACCCCCAGAAGTTTTCTTGGGTCCGCGGTAATCCTCCCCGCCTGCTCCTTACCCCCAGCCCAACCTTCATGCCAGGCAAGTACTGCTCTGCTTTCTGTCACTATAAATTAGCTTACATTTTCTATATTTTTATATAAATGGATTCGTACAACATGAATCCTTTGATTTTGCTTTTTTTTTAATCTGACTTCTTTCACTCAGCATAATTATTTGGGGATTTATCCATGTTTTTATGTGTATCAGTAGTTGATTCCTTTTTATTAACAAGTAGTATTCCATTGCATGGCTGTACCACAGTTTGATTATCCATTAACTGGCTAATGAACATTTTTGTTGTTTCCAGTTTGGGGCTATTATAAATAAAGATGCTATGGACATTTACATGTAAGTCCCTCAGGTAAATACCTAAGAGTTGAAGTACTGGGTCATTTGGTAGGTATATGTTGAACTTGTAAAGAAATGGCCATACTGTTTTCAAAAGTGGTTGTACTAATTACGTTCCCACCAGCACTATAGGAAAGTTGCAATTACTGTACATCTTCACCAGCATTTGGTATGGTCAGTCTTTATAATTTTAGCCATTCTAATAGGTGTGTCATGGTGTCTTATCATGATTTTAATTTGCATTTCCCTAATGACTGCTAATATTGAGCATCTTTTCATGTGCTTATTTGCCATGCTTATGACTACTTTGGTGATGTCTTCAAATCTTTCATCCATTTTTTATTGAGTTGTTTTTTTCCTTATTATTTAGCTTTGAGAGTTCTTTATGTCTTTATACAAGTACTTTATCGAAATTATGATTTACAAAGATTTTCTCCAAGTGAGAAGGGGCTTGTCTTCATTCTTTTAACACTGTAATACACAGAGCAGACATTCTTAATTTTGATGAAGTCTGATTTGTCCATTTTTTTTTAATGGATCATGCTTTTGTTCTGTGTGAAAAAATCTTAGTACAACACATGGTTATAAAGATTTTTTCCTATGTTTTCTTCTAAAAGTTTTATAATTGTACACTCTACATCTGGCTCTGTGATCCATTTACACTGCGTTTTTATATAGGGTATAAGATATGGATCAAAGCGTTGGTTTGGGGTTTTTGTTTTTGCATGTAGGTATCCAATTTTTCCAGTTTCTTTTCAGTTGTTAAAAAGACTCTTTCATTAGATTTGGAAATTTTTTGATTGTTATTACTTGGAATATTTTTTCTGTTCCTCTGTTACTCCTGTCCTTTGGTGACACCAGTTACACGTGTTAGGCTCCTTGACGTTGTCCCATAGCTCACTGACACTCTTTTCATTTATTCAGTCTTGTTTTCTCCCACTTTTTCATGTCGGACAGTTTCTATTGCTTTGTCTTCAATTTTATTATTATTTTTTTCTAAAATGTCTAATCTGTTTATCATATCCAGTGTACTTTTTTTTCATCTCAGATATTTTTGTTTTCATCTCTAGAAATTTGAATGGAACCTTTTTATATCTGCCATGTTTCTACCTAATATGCCGAATCCTTCCTCCAGCTTCTTGAACATATGACTACAATATGTAAAGTTAAAAATAACTATATTAATGTCCTTGCCTACTAAATCAGTCCCATTTGTTATTTCCGGGTCACTCTTAATTGGTTCATTTTTCTCCATATTTTAGGTTGTATTTTCCTGCTTATTTGCATGTCTGGTTATTTTTGATTGGCTGCCAGATATGAATTTTACCTTGCTGAGTGCTGGATATTTTTGTATTCTTAGAAATATTCTCAGGTTTTGTTCTAGGATAGTTACATTATGTGGGAGCAGTTAGATCCTTTCAGATTGTGCTTTTTTAAGCTTTGTTAGGTGCAACCAGAGTAGGATTAAGTCTAGGGCAAAACCCTTCTGAATACTGAATGCTTCATGAATTATGAGGTTTTTCCACTCACACTGGTGATAACAGAAACTATTTCTGACCCTGCATGACCTCCTGATATTGTTCCCCATAATGCTGATTCTTTACCTGATCGTACTGATGACATGCACTGACCAGTATTCAGCTGAACGCTGGAGGGAGTCCTCTAGTTCTTGAGCCCATTCTCTGTGTAACCCTTTCCACACTGTCACTCTGTTCTGTGCACTGTAACCCCCATGATCTCCCTGTCTCTCAGCTCATCTCCTCAACTTGTAGACCACCAGGCTCTACCTAGCGTCCCCCTTCCTGGGTTACAACCTGGAAACTTTTTCTGTGCAATTAATTGGGGCAATTGTATAGTTCATCTTGTTTATTTCCAGTTTTTAGGGATCACTGTCTTCGTTGTCTGATGTCTTGACAAACATTTCATATGTTTTGTCCAGTATTTTAGTTGTTTCAGTTTAGAGGGTGGGTCCTTGTTACTTCTCTTAGTCAGAAGTGGGAGTCATTTTATCTCTACTTTCATTACCAAGAATTTAATTTTTGAATAGATGAATCATTCCCATGATTCTAGAAGTCAAGAAATAGGAATATGTATTCAGCTGAAGTCTCCCTCCTAATCTACTACCAGTCTAGTCGTCACTCCCTATTGTTAAACAGTTAAGATTGCTTCCAATCTTTTGTGATTAGGACATATTCAATCGTTAATAGTCTTCTAGTAAGTCATTTTGCATATATCTAAGTAACACTGCTGTTGAACACATTCCCAGAGGTGGATTACTAGGTCAGAGGTTTTTTGCATTTATAATTTTGATAGCTTTGCTGAATTGTCCTCCCAAGGGATTAAACCAGTTCTTCCACCAACCTGTTAGGACTATGGGCCAATAGGCATTTTCCTATCTACAGAATGTTATCAAATATTTGGATTCCTGCTAATATGACAGGAAGGAAATGTTATTATAATATAGTTTTAATTTGTATTTCTACTCTGAGTGAGGTTAACATCTCCTCCTGTGTTTAAAAGCCATTTGTACTTTCTTTTTTCTCTTCCTTCTACTTTAGATTGTTGGTTATTCAGTTCTGTTAGAGATAAGAAGAATATGAGATTGAAATATATTAGCCGGTTGTATTTAGTAACTTCTTAATAACCAATGAACAGTTAACATCCATAGCCTATTAATGAAACACTTTAAAATGTACTTAATAAAATACAATTATACTAAATCTAGTCAAAACTCTGTGATTTAAAGGTCATTACAAAATGTTTAGATCAAAGGTTGGGTTCATTGATTTTTCAGACAAATTTTCAAAGTTCAGAGTAAAACTAGTTTAATCTGAGTTTTTGAGCTTGAGAGTAATGTTCCAAAACTAATTTGGTTAATGAAAAAATAGAATTGCTTCTTCCAGAAATCTTTTATATTGGAGAGATGTGGTTTGTTTGACAAATAATGACATTTCCAGAACAATTTGATGAGAGTAGGGAAATGAATATTTGAAACTTGGACTAACTCAGAAAGTCTGAGCCTTTTGTTATAAAATATATTCTGTCCCACAGATAAGAATAATAAACACGTTCATGATTAGATGACAGGATCCTCTTACTATTAATTCAGTGCAGCTTTCTTGAGAAGTAAGGAGTATCCAGGTATCTTTACAACTTTGCATATCCATATCCTTCTTCTCTGCCTCATCTCAAACACCTCTAACTTTTGCTTGTATCATTTTCAGGTGTTATAGCCTGTGGACAATTAATTAGGGAAGTAGTTGCTTTACCAAAATGAGTGAAGTAAAAATGGGCCAGTAGTTTGTTTGTATTTTGTTAATTTATTATCAGTTTAAAGCCTGGCTTTATTTATGCAATGAAAAATGTATTTTTAGAGTTGCATCCATATGGAGAGGAATCCATCACACGTCCGTCAGGTATGATGTCATTCCAGGAGATTCTCTGGTACTCTGTTTTTCTGTCTTATCAGCCAGCTAAATTTGCCTTAATTACACTTAATCATTTTGGGTATTTTCCATTGCCAAAACATTGAGCTGCATGCCGTTGTCAAGTTAGCCAGTTGTCACATTTTAGCAATCTTAATACTGTTGGTATGCTTGCCTTTGAGATATTTCTAAAATTGTGTATCAGGAAAAAAATTATTGGCTTACTGATTTTTTTAAGCATTAATATTTAGCCTTTCAAAAGTTATTGAAAATATTCTGAATGCTTTGTGTCAAAATCATCTAATTGTAAGTAACTAAAATTTTGTCATGTTCCCACATTGTTATTTTTAAATTATTTTAATGTGCATCCGTCACATTACATTTTAGTACACTAATAATGTAATATATCTGCTTGTGTTATTTGAATATCTTGTTTGGTTATATTTATAGAAGTATGATAAATAGAAAAATAACATTGTTATTTGACTAATTATGTGCTTTCCTGCTTGTTAGTTTACCTGCTGATTAATACTAAGTCAGTTCCTTAGCAGATAAAATTTGAATTTGTATAAATATTCCTGAAAAAAGTCTGTATTAAGAAAGTAATTGCTCTGAACTTGCCATCAAATACTGAAAATGCTTAACTTAATTAGAATTCAAATTAAAATTAATAAACTAAATATTTTGGATATTGGAGATCATAACTAATAGTGGTAATTGACATACTTTTATTAATAAAACAGATTTAAAGGAAATTTGTGTGGTTAAATGAATTTAAATTGGAAAATAGTTTCAAGGCTTTTTTAGCACTTGTCTTACAATTAATTTAATGCTGATCGTTTACATCAAAGCAAGATGATTCCAGAAGAGTGTTTTCCACACTAATTTTGGCTAGTGTGAATCTGTGTGATTAAAAATATATGTTATTACCAGGGATGAAAGTGGGTTGTATTTTGTTTTTTGTTTTTTAAGTTTAATAAATATATTTCAGGTCTGATTTCAATATGAACTTATAGTATTTAATTTTTGCTTCAGGAAACTTTTAAGAAGTCAGTCCTGTTATATCTGAAATACATGCCTTAAATCAGCTGCATATATTAATTCAGAGTGTTAATTAGAAAGTAGCATTTACTTGCGTAAAAATTACGCAGTGTTGTTGGAAAGTCACGTGAAAAGATTGGGAGAAAGTGTAAGAATGGTGGAAGAAAACAACTGTCAAACTCCGTTGATTTACAATTAGAAGTTAAAAATAGAAACAAAAACTTAATGTAGTACTAACGTTTATTTCTTATTTTCTTCTCTGATACCAAATTATTAATGTTCTAATAATTATATACTTATTTAAGGAAAACAAGTTCCTTAGTTGAAGTACTAAATACATTGTCAGTTACAATTAAATCACAGTGCTTTGAAAAAGATTTCAGAAATCCCGTGACAAATGATACATCTCTAGTATTTTTAATTGTGTTGTGTTTTAGGTATTTGTGAAATGTCATTTTGATTATAATCCATACAATGATAACCTGATACCCTGCAAAGAAGCAGGATTGAAGTTTTCAAAAGGAGAAATTCTTCAGATTGTAAACAGAGAAGACCCAAACTGGTGGCAGGTTAGTATGCTTCTGAAAATCTCTTCAACTGCCTTTTTATTTTTAATCTTAGATCTGGCCAATATCTGAATATTCAGGAAGAAGGTATTAGCATTTGTTCCAATGATTTTTCCTGCATGAACAGCTCCTGCTTCATGGCTGCTAATTTTGTGGACAGAAGACCAAATTGAGAGGGAATTTGTGAGTAGCTGTTAATAAATGCAGAATTAACTAGCCTGTGGTTCTCTTCCTTTGGTTTAGAGACTAGACCAATCAGTTCTTCCACATGTGATTGCAGTAAAATATAGTATTGGGTAGGAACAACTCACTTGGGGGTCATCCCTTTTTAGTGTTCCTCTTAACTAGGAGTCTTTTACTGTAGGTAGAGTAATCTTCCTCTTGTCTCCTCTATACATTCATGACAAATAAAACGTAATTTCTTAAGGTCTTAAATCCATTTGCCCACCTCTTCTCAGTAATTGAGAAATGAAGGCTTGCTTTATCATCCGTGTTGTTTGGTCTTGGATTGAAATCTGTGTGTATGGAAAGGGATGTGTGTTATCACTGTCTTTCCCCCCTCCATTTTCCAGAAGATGTGTGCGATGGTCTTCCTTTTCCTTTCCACTAATACAGTTTTCAGAAAACTCTAGCATAAGTAATAAGTCCGGTTTTGTACTTGTTTACATTGACTAGCAACCACAGTATTCAGAACTGTAGAAACAAAGTCTAAAATCTCTTAAACTGTAAAAGCAAAAGAGAGTCTCATTAAGGAACAAAGTGTGAAAGAAAAGGACCTGGTACCTAGCACTAAGTTCTGAATTAAATGGAGATATTAGTAACTCACATTACCTCTAATAAGTTATATTGACTTCTAAGGGGGAATGAATTACAAGAATAAGAACAGTCTTGCTAATATGTCCTTAAATTTAAATTAAGACATTATGATGTATAATGGCACAGTGTGGTGAGAGAACTAAGAAATGAGTAGTTTAAATGGGATCCATGATTTCAAGAGGTTTCCACTGAATTTCTTAGAACTCATCTAAAAAAAATCTGCTTTCTGTGACAGTGTCCTTTTTGAAACTTTCCCAGTTTTCTCTTTTTTCCCTTCTCTGTGAATGCCATCTCTCAGTTTTCTCTATCACCTGTCACCATTATCTATCTCAATCTCTTCCTGAATGTTTGTCATCTATTACTCTAATTGTATTTTTCAGGATTTTAATTGCTAAAAATGATACTGGATTTTTCTGTGCTAGCTGTAAGGATAAAGTCACTAATGTTGTGGGATAAGCCGTTAGTAGCCAGTTCTCCAGCCGCTATTTTGAAATAGCACTTCTTTGGGTTTCATTTTAAGTTAGTTTGTTGACAGTAGGTGAGGTTTTACCTATTTGAAACTTACTCCCCCCCAGGATATTCAGATTCCTGGTAGCATGAACTAAACTCTCCACTCTGTTCTCCCAGTGCTGTCTCTCTCTCTCTTTTTTTTTTTTCCCATTGATTTGGCCTCAGGAAATACCAACGTAGTAGGATTATTGGATAACAAACACCTAACTAGGTGCCAACACATAACAGCATTTATTCCTTTCCATTCTCACTAGTTTAGTATTATAAATAAAAAGTTTTAGTAATTTAAAGAGCCTTATACCTTTGTATTTTGGTCTAAAAATTCACTACCAAATAGCACACTGGTTAGGTAGCCATTGATTCCTCAGTACTAAAGTGTTTCAATATCCTGACAATGCCATGGATTTAAATATCAAGGTCAGTTTCTTAAGATCAAATGTGATTTTTTTTTTAACTGACTATTGTTTGTCCTACTTATTAGAATGTGGTCTCAAATTTTGATCACTGAGATCTACAATTCATTAATTTGATTCTAGGCTAGCCATGTAAAAGAGGGAGGAAGCGCTGGTCTCATTCCAAGCCAGTTCCTGGAAGAGAAGAGAAAGGCATTTGTTAGAAGAGACTGGGACAATTCAGGTGATGAACTCGATACAATAAGTAACAAATAGTCCTTTGTGGCCACCTTTCTTTGCCTCTTTCATCTGAATTAGCTGATGAATTTATTTAAAATATATCTGGAATTAATCCCTCTCATCTGCTTTAGTGTACTGCTCTCAAAAGTAAACTTTTTGTTCCCTTTCTGCCACCTGCTGGTATTGTATCAGAATTCAGTGGCTCAACTCACCCCTGCCTGCTTCTGCTTTGTAGGATGCAACACTGGGAAGATAATTCTCCCACCCCTATAGAACACCACAGGGCAGTGTATATAGTCTGACATACTGTTTAAGTTATATTTGCCTTGTCATCCTTCAGGACCTTTTTGTGGAACCATAAGTAGCAAAAAAAAGAAAAAGATGATGTATCTCACAACCAGAAATGCAGGTATGTTTTAAATACATTTTTGAGAAATCCAAGCGAAGTATGAAATAGCTTTATATCATTCTCAATGTGGCATACACTCTAAATGTATAATTTTAAATGAATTAATTCAGATTAGGACCCAGCTGCAAGGGACTGCCATGTGAACACTTGGTACAATAATATACAGGCATTATTTAAATCCTGATATATATACTTGCACTATCACTAGTGTGCTTTATTTTATACTCATAGTTTATAAGAAAATGAATTGGTTAGGATTTATGCTTGTATTAATGAAGGAACAATGTGACAATTGAAACTATTTGTTCAAGAACTTTGATAGAAACTTGTGTCATTTCTACAGAACAGAATGCCTTTTTAAAGATAATAAAAGAGTTATGATTAAGGGCAACCATATTCTGCCATAACATTGTCCATGATACTTTTGGAAAAATAATACTGGACCAAACAAATCTTAGCCTGATCTAGTAGGATTCTTTCTTAAATCTTTTAGACTTAAATAAAGATAAATATGACACCTACCACAGTTATTCTTTTCAGTTATAAAGGCTGATAGGAGTGAAATGCAGCTCTTAGAATCAGAAGGCTCTGGAGGCTTACTCAAAAGAATTGATAATTTTAAAGTGCTTTCTTGACTTCGGAGCTACCTCTATATTGGTAATAAACTAAATAGCACATTAGAAAGGAAATAATCTAATAATGTACTATAATAATAATATTTATAATAAGGGGAAATTAGACTCTCCCTTAATCTATTGTGGAGAAATTGTGCAAAGAAAGTGTTGCTGTTAATAACCTAAGGAAGAAGTGTTATTACTATAGATTGAAAGTTATAGCCATAATAATAGGTAATATAATATTTCAAATCCTCTGGCTTTATTGTTCATTAAATATATATTCTTAAAGCTTTCTTGCAAAATGGCAAATTTCTAATTTTCCCATTGATCATAATTTTGGAATGTGTTTCTACTGAAAATAGTTAAGATCCAATGTTTTATTTTATACATAAATTTAGAATCTTAATATTTAAATGTTAGTATGTTGTCTGTATGCACTTTATTAATCAAACTAATATTTGCAGAGTTCACCACACAGTATTTATTCATTTATATCATTGGAAGGGGATACTCATTCTATGAAACTTATTTAAGCAGCCACTCTAAGTGTACTGCTATCCTCCATATGTGATACTCACTTTTTAGTGGAATAGATTACATAAACTAATTTGCAATTTGATTATATTAAGTAATTATTTCTACTGATGAATTAATAAGAAACAGGTTTTAAGGGATAGATTATCTGATAAGGATAAAGTAAGGGTATTTTTCTAGTTAGACAATTTTTTAAGGCAAAAGAATAGAAGCAGGTGTTTAAATCAGGGTACAAAATAGTTGATTGTACTTTACCAAATTTATTTTTAAAAATCTGTACTAAGTCAGTACAATTAAAGTGATACTTAACTATCAAGACAACTAAGCCATTACTGAACAGAATAGCAGAGGTTTTTCATCCATATAAAAGATAACTGAGGGACTTCCCATGTGGCGCAGTGGTTAAGAATCCACCTGCCAATGCAGGGGACACGGGTTCGAGCCTTGGTCCAGGAAGGTCCAAGCAACTAAGTTGCGAAGCAACTAAGCCCGTGTGCCACAACTACTGAGCCTGTGCTCTAGAGCCCGCGAGTCACAACTACTGAGCCCACGTGCCACAACTACTGAAACCCGCACACCTAGAGACCGTGCTCCGCAACAAAAGAAGACACTACAGTGAGAAGCCCGTGCAGCGCAACAAAGAGTAGTCCCCGCTCGCCTCAACTAGAGAAAGCCTGCGCGCAGCAACGAAGACCAAACGCAGCCAAAAATTAATTAATTTTAAAAAAATAATAAAAGATAACTGAATATGATGTTTTCCCATTTCCTTACTTTTAGAATTTGATCGTCATGAAATCCAGATATATGAGGAGGTAGCCAAAATGCCTCCCTTCCAGAGAAAGACATTAGTATTGATAGGAGCTCAAGGTGTGGGACGAAGAAGCTTGAAAAACAGGTTCATAGTGTTGAATCCCACTAGATTTGGAACCACAGTGCCATGTAAGTTTTCCGTTTCCTTTACTATTTAATTGGAAAGAAGGAGTGGGGGTGGGGCAGATTATTATTATTTTATTCCCAAGTAATTTCTAATTATGCCAATGAAAATGAACAAGCAGATGATACTGAAAAACTTGGCAACGCTACAGCTGTCTTGAAATAGCACTGTGGGCCCTGTCAGCTGGCTGCCTGGTGGCAATCGCTTCTCCAAACTCTTCAATCCAGAAGTGTTCATTAAATGCAAGTATTAAGAGTTGTGGCAAAATCAGCATTAACCTTGCATTTTCTTGTACGGTTGATGTGTATCTGAAAAGTTGTATTTTCACCCATTTTCATCCAGCAGGGGAAACCTGCTGGATCCTCTGACACTCGTGATCTGGCTTGTCGTTTTCAGTCCTGTAAGGTCCTAAACCTGATTTTTGATAGCACATCAAGAGAGATTCCTCTTCCAGAGCAGGCAGCATTAGTGAAGGTCACATTTATTTATATACAAAATACAATAATACTGATGGGAAATATAACCATTAGATGAACCAGACACTCATTTTATGATCTTTGTGTTCTTTCTCTATTTGCACATTTACAAGGAAAGTTAAATAATGTCAGAAGCATGCTTGATGAGAATGGAGTTAGAGCAAGGAGTTAAATACAAAGGTGTATTAGTCCTTATAATAAGGCAGTGATAGCATTCATTTTGGAGATATATGAGCCTTTACTTGTGGGAACTTACATGCGCTCTCCCCTGAACACAAGTCAATGTTGCCTTTATTAAGTCCCCTTTCTGTGCTTCCATTGCTGACCAAACCCCCTTTTGATTAACACAGAATTTCTGTAGGTATTTTAATGCCTTTAAGCTTTCCATGTCAAATCTTAGCCTAACATCACTCCATCTCTTTTGGATGAGTTTTAGAGTTTCTCTGCTTTCATCCAGTATGCTTTGACATTTAGTTCTCATTGAGTAATCTTATTGCTAACATGTTTAGGGGTGTATTGGGGCAACAACGCTGTCATTGTCCTCATGTGCTGTTTGTAATCCCTTCAGGGTAAGACTTTGAGTTCCACTGTAGGCACGGTAAATCACTAAATCAGACAAATCATAGTTAAGTAGTTAACAAAATAAAAATCTGACTGTGATCAAAGTATTTTAAAGTTTTTAATTTTTAATTTTTATCAAATTAATACATGTAGCATATTTTAATCAAGTAGTTCTTAAAAATATGTAATGAAAAATAACTCCATTTTCCTCTACCCCACCTCTGGCCTACTTACCAGAAACAGTCACTTTTCAATCTTTCTGCTATTTATTTTGTTAGTCTTCCATATTTCTTAATAATGTCTTCATTCTGCTATTTCTTGTTCTGTCCAGTGTAGGCCTTACCTCCTGACTTCCTGAGTATCCTCCCAGCATAAAGATAGCTCTAGTTTCAGTTAATTCAGTTTCACTTTCTTGAACAGCCTCTTCCTCTCCCCCAACCCAGCAATTTCTAGAGTTCGTTTTTTTCTTCCCCTCTTTATCTTATGTGTTCACGCGTATAGTTTTGTATTAAACGAAAGAACCTCTTATTTAGTAAGTCATGCTTTTTTCTTGGAGACCTCTGTCCCACAACCCTCAGCCTGCCTGCTTCAGTGAGGGCTACACACTCTCCACTCTGGCTGCCACACGTTCACATAGGGATGTTTCCCTTTGTTGCTGTCCTGGGTTGAAGCTATTGTTCCTGGGTCCCATTCTTTTTCTTTCTTGGTTTATTGCCTTGTTTTGCTACGGCACATGCCTTGTAACTTGACAAAAAAATGCTGTATGGGATGTAATTTCTGCATCTTTGTATTTGAAGTTGTGTATTTTTTTGTCTTCTATTTGATTGCTTATCTGAGAATGGAAAGTCTAGATTGTAAAACCCAAAAGATGTTACTCTTTAACCCAGTTTTGTTAAGAAGTCTAATGTCATTCTAATTTTTGCCCTCTCATACATGACCTGATGTTTCCTTCAGTCTTTTTATTTCGTTGGTTTTCATTATTTTACAATTTAATAATGATGTGCCTATGTGCGCATCTATTTTTATTTATTGTGCTGATGATTAGTGAGCTCTTCAGACTACAGATGCATGTCATTCAGTTCTGGGGAATTACTATTTCTTGGATGATTTCTCCCTGTTTTCTCTATTCACTTTTTCTAGAATTTCTATTAGCTGGATGTTGAACATCCTGGATTCATCTCCTCAGTCTCTTACTTTTTTAAATCATGTTGTCCAACCTTTCTCTTTTTATTCTACTCTTTAAAAGATTACCTTGAGTTCTTCACCTTCTATCTCATCAATGTTTTATCATAAGTAGTCATATTTTTCATTTTAGGATTATTTTCTGTTTCCTGTTTTTTCCCACAGCATCATCTGCTTGTGGGCGCTATTTCTTCTGTATCTCTAAGAATATTAAGCAGTGAGTGTAATTTTTTATTTTCTATAGGATGATAAAAAGGTTCTGGAGATGAATAATGGTGATGGTTGCACAACAGTGTTACTGTACTTAATGCCACTGAATTGTGCACTTAATAATGGTTAAAATGATAAATTTTATGTTATGTATATTTTATCATGATTAAAAACACTAAAAAAGTTAATTGTGTTAGCTTCTTAATATTCCAGCATATAAGTACACCATGCTTTACTGTTATCACCCACTTATATGGTTTGGGTGGCTTTTTTGTTATAAATAAAGAGATGATAAAATGTGTATACATAAATCTCAGATGTAAAATTATTAGACCAAAGGATGTATAGAGAGATTTATAAATACAGAAGTATTACATATATTTATTTCAACTTCTTGATTTCTTCATGCCAAATTAATTTCCAGAAGATGTACTATTTTACCTTTCAAGACTTATTTTTAGTAAAGATTCAAGTCTGAATTTTTATATATAAAAGATTTATGTATATCCATACATCGTCAAGTATCACTTCTTCATATTATGTAGGTGGTGTTTTACTTTTCTTTAAATCATTCATGTTTATATAGTGTTTAGTTTGTTTGTTTGTTTTAAGCCTCAGAATCAACACACACAAAAATAATAGTGATGAAATGTGACAAGTTTGCCTAATTTTTGATACACAGTCTTGTGCTACACATTGTCTGGTGGGCTGGTTGGGGAAGTCTCATAGGGAAGGAAGTAAATGCTGGTGTTGGATTAAATTGACTTAGTTTTCTCTTTATATTGTGAAATGGTCCTAAAATAAAATATAAAAAATTATTAATCCAGGTGGACAAGCTACCTTATGAATCATGTTTTCCCTTTAATACATCTTGGGATAGTTAAATAAAATGTTACTTTGTTGATTATTTCCTATTTGAAGAGCTACTAAAGATTAGAATTTTGCCTGTCAATCACAGAACTTAAATTCTAAGCAATCGCATTACTTAGTTGTTTAGCATTATAAGCCTAAGGAATCAGCTGTAGTCAATCCACCCTGTTCTAATTTCTCTGTTCTAGAAATGGAAAGGGGCTTAATTATGTGCCAATGTAGATTTCTTTTCTGAGTCTTCACTAGAGAATGGTATTGTCGTTAAAATTCGCTTGTAAACTAAAAACATTTCACCAAGAATTTAAGATTCCCTCCACATGTTGGAGGTAGTGTTGGGGGGGCAGTGTGTGTGCCTGTACATATTTATTTCAAGCAGCATGTTTCCATAAATGGTTTCACTGTAGTGCCTCCCCAAAAGTCGTACTCTTCTAAAATTATCTTTACGGATATTAAGCCAAGTCCTAGTATGTATGTATTTGGGGAGTTTAAAATTGCCTTAGGAGTTTTATCATACCACCTTTGGTGAATAATCCCAGAAACCTTGAGATCACACATTTTTTAATATGAAAAGCCATCATAGCATCTTGAAGCTCTTTAAGTGACTTTATAAATCTCTCCACAGTGGTCTGGAATGAGCCAGAAAACAGCAGGGGAAAAAGGGAATCCTCTTGTACATAATAATCTTATTTATGAATTAGACCCTTATTATTGAGCTTGAACTTAAAGTTTTTTTCTTATAAAAGTTTTCTTGATGTGTTGTGCTTACTTCAAATAGTCAAAATTCTGTCAGTTTTTCATCTGATTACTTTGTAACTTTAATTGCGTGTGGTTAATGATTTGGGCAGATATTCTGCATGTATAAGTGCTTGATTAATAGAAGTAGAATACTGTTTTATATCTGATCTAGGCAAACTCAGATTAAGTTGCTAAACTTGAAAATAACACACACACATACACAAATTACTTTACTTCCTAGGGAGTGCTAGCAAGTTGGCAGAGAATACCTAACTCTGCACCTTTGCAACAGTTTGAAAAGTGATAATCGTCCATTCCTAGCACAGCCAAGTTGCAAAGGAGTTGTATGTCTCTAAAATACCTGACAAAAGGATGTTTTAAGTTTTTGACTTGGTCTCTTCTCTCTCATTCTCTCAGAATACTTCAGGTCAGAGTAGAGAAAGTTACTAGACCATAATAACATCCAGGTGGCTAGATCCACCGAGGTGCAACACAAAACAATTAGCATTTGGGAATGTTAATTAGAAGGAAGCTAGAAGAAAAGTTTGGTGCTGGGGCAAGATAAAGGATAGATAATTTATGGGTAAAACTACACTTCAGAAAATTGATAATACCAACTAAGAATAGAATTTTGCTCATCTGTTGGACACTCAATTAGGAAATGTTCAAAGAAGTGTGAAGAAAGGCTGTAATTGATATTCCTTAAGGAGAAGGGGAGTGCTGGTCAGCTGGAAAAGATGTTCACTTGCAATATACCTCACACTTATTAGCTCTCACCATAGTTAAGAATTTAACTTTAGGGCTCTGCTTCTAGGTAAATAAATATATTTTGAGTTTCAAACTGACTTTATAAAGCACATTTTTTGGATATAAATTGTATATTGGAGACTACCTCTTAAAACATTACTAATCAGGGGTCTGCAAACATTTTTACTGAAGGGCCACGTATAGTAAATATTTTAGGCTTTGCAGGCCATCTAGTCTGTGTCACAACTATTCCGCCATTGTAAAAAGAATGAAACCATAGGCCATAAAATGAATGAACATGGCTGTGGTCCATAAAACTTTATTTACAAAAATAGGAAGCAGGCCAGGTTTGGTCATAGGCCATAGTTTGCCAACCCCTGCACTAAATGGAAAAGACTTAGGCTACCCTGTGCCTTTTAGTTTGTTTTTTAATACCCTGCACTGTCTCTGTACAAATTCTCAACGCTATTTTATTTAGTTACTTCACGGAAACCAAGGGAAGATGAAAAAGATGGCCAGGCATATAAATTTGTGTCACGATCTGAGATGGAAGCAGATATTAAAGCTGGAAAATATTTGGAACATGGGGAATATGAAGGAAATCTCTATGGAACCAAGATTGACTCTATTCTTGAAGTTGTCCAAACTGGACGAACTTGCATCTTGGATGTCAACCCACAAGTAAGCTGCATGATTCCAAAGATATTTTTTAAGTTTTATTTCCTGTGGAGTTTTTGTTTCTTCTTCAGATTATGAGGGTGGCTCTTTCCCTCTATTACTTGTGACAATAGAGAACCTTATTATGCATCAACAACTAGTTAAATAAATTTCTGATCTGTTAGCCAACAGAGGCATGGATAGCTATAGAAGCTTGATAGAAGTTTAGTATTTATTTACATGCTTAAGTAACATATAAATGCATGTGTTAGGAAATTTAAAATTTGAACAAGGCTGAAACATAAGGAATAAAAATTAAAGTCACACCCCTTCCACCCAGCACACACCCACCCACTCACCATTCATTTCATTCTCATTCCATGTCTCCCTTATTGACCCCTTCTCACCATTCTACACTCAACCCAGTGGGTTTTCTATTTTTGTTGTTGTTTCTCTTATACATAAATGGAAAAATTTTATACAGATTCTTTAACCTTTTTTCATTAAACAGTATTTCTTGAAGATCTTTTCATGTTAGGTACTGTAGAGATTTTTTTCTTTGTAATTGCTGCATGGTATTTCATAGTGCAGATATATATTTATTTATATAACCACTGCAATTAATGGACACTGAAATTACTTCTGCTTTTTCAATATTAACAGAATTCTACAGTTAACATGGAAAGCATTTACATCATTCTTGATGATTTGGGGATCATTAAGTTTAATACTTTCCTTGGTTCAGGGGTACCAGAAAGTAGTGAGATTGAGGTCAGAACAAAATTTAATGGATCACCATTTTAGGAAAGTACTGTATGGAATCAAAAGGATAGAAGGGAGGGGGGGCAGATAGCAAGTATTAAATTATGTCCTTTATCTTGAGGAAGAGGGCAGATGGACGTTGATTATTTAGTATAAACTAAAGGGTAACATAATTCAAATTCTAATCCTGTATAAATTGGTTTGTAATTGTTCTTCTACACAGGCCCTGAAAGTGCTGAGGACATCCGAGTTCATGCCCTATGTTGTGTTTATTGCTGCTCCCGAACTAGAGACGTTACGTGCCATGCACAAGGCTGTAGTGGATGCTGGTATCACTACTAAGCTTTTGACGGTAAGCAGTTCTTTTCAGGCTAACAGTACTATTTTCCTCCTAAAATTTTTCCTTTTTCTTTTGGGCATGTTTAATTCTATCCATATTTATGAAATAAACACACTGTATAAGGTATTGGAGAATAAAAATTTGTTCCCTAGATGTAGTTAGGATTTGGAACCGTATCGCTTTTACTTAGAAACCATTGTTCACTCTATTTTAAAACAAGTTTACTCCCCCTATGTAAATGAAATGGACCAATGTTAAAAAGTGCATATTAACCTAACTCCCTCATTTTACTAATGTGGAAACTGGTCCCGAAGACCAATAACAAGTATGTTCATCATAAGGTTTACTATTGGTAGAGTTAGGTGTTCTTTTAGTTGTTACATGTCTTTTTCTCTTGTTCTTCCTCTCTTTTCTCATGTTACGGAAAATTTTAAATATGTACAAAAGAGGGAAGAAATGAACTCCCAAGTACCCATCACTTAGCTTCAATAACACATGGCCATTTTTGTTTCACTTAGACCTCTCTTCACTTCCTCCCTTACCATGAATTATTTTGAAGTAAATCTTTGATATTATATCAACCATAAGTACTTCAGTATTTATCTCTAAAAGATAGACTTTTGGGATATAACCATAACACCATTATTAGCATATCAAACATTAGGAAGAGCAACTTTTTCTCAATATCATCAATATACAGTCTGTATTTGAATTTTCTCAGTATTTATCTTTTTTTTTTGACAGTTTGTTCAAATCAGGATCCAAGCAAGATTAACATGTTGCATTTACCTGATGTCTTCTAAATCTCTTTTTTTCCCCCAGCTTGAGGTATAATTGATATACAATAAACTGTACACGTTGAAAGTATACAACTTGGTAAGCTTGGGCGTATGTATACACGCATGAAGCTACTGCAGTCAAGATAACAGGCATGTCCCTTGTCTTCATAAGTTTCCTTGTGCCCCTTCAGAGTCCCTCCCTCCGCCTTCTACCTCTTCCACACTATAGGTGATAAGCCTTGAGATCAGGTAGTTTTAATCCTCTTTGTTCTTTTGCAGGTTGCTCCATGTGTCTACTGAACTTTATGAATATCTGAAATATAGTTATCAATGTTTTTATATCACTGTCAACGAATTCTAACGTTTGCATCACTTCTGGATTGGTTTTGACTGAATGACTTTGCTCCTCATGGGTCTTATTTTCTTGCTTCTTTGCAATCCTGGTAATTTTTTATTGGATACCAGACATTGTGAGCTTTGTCCTGGGATGCAGTAATGTGGAAACAGTTTGTTCCTTTCAGATCTTGCTTTAAAATTTTGTTAGGTAGAACCAGAGCAGTTCTCATTCTAGGGGCAATTATTCTTCACTACTGAGGCAAGACCCATTTGAGCACTCTCCCAGATGGCCCATGCGACGTGAGGTTTTCTGTTCTGCCTGGTGGGCATGGGTACTATTTCTGGCTCAGAAAGAATACCTCTCATCCTTTCTGGTGGTTCTTTGGCGACCCTGGGTCGTGGTAACGTGCACAGATTGGTATTCAGCTGAATGCTGGAGGGGGACCTTTACAAATCTCCAGAGTGCTCTCTCCATACTGCTATTCTATCCAGTATTCTGTCCTGCAAACTCCTGCTACTTTGTTCTCCCTGGGCTCTCAGCTCTGTCCCAACTTAGAGTCCAGTAGTGTCCTCCTGGGCTCCACCTCACTGTGTTGCAGCTTGGAAACTCTTTCAAGCCAGTAACCTGGGGTAATCATAGGGCTCACCTCATTTGCTTCTTGTCTCTCTGGAATCCCTGTCTTCCATTACCTGATGTACAGTGTCTTAAAAAGTGTTCCATACATTTGGTCTGTCTTAGTTGTCAGGCAGGAAGGTTAGTCTGATATCTGTGATTGCATATTAGCTGGAAGCAGACCTCTCCCTTTAGACTGTTTTAATCTGTAAATCTTCACTGCCTCCCTCCCCTCTCTTTTCACCTTCTAACTTAGTTGTTTAAAAAAACTGGGTCATAGAAAAACTGGGGCCTGGTCTGTAAAGTTCCTCAGTAGCTCTTCACCTAATGATTTTAGCAATTTTTATTGATCTTTGCCTGGCTCAGTTAATTTTTTAGGAATTGTGAAGTGGTGGTATTCCAAGTTTGTCATTTGTTCTGCATTTATAAACTAGAATTCTTCTAAATAATAACTTTTCCTTATCAACTAGTTGATGACTCTGAAGTAGAGTATATATAGGGGAAAGTCAGAACATAATGCTTGATACTTCCCCTTTAAGGGTCAGTTTTCAGAATAATGGGTTTGTTCAGTAACAGTCTCCAGAGGCGACAGGTGACCAAATAAGGTTTGTGGTTTTTTTAGTTTCATCATGAGCACATGGATTTACACTTACTTGATGTGTTTTACTCTTTTGCAATTATTATTCTTATTGATGTTCAAATCGCCCCACCTTTGACCAACAGGGGCTTATTTAAGTTGGCCCTTGAGACCTATTTCATGAGCCTAATCGTCTGAGATAGCTTCCTTGCTATATGACAAATGCTCCAGGCTCATCTTGTACATTTTCTATGCCAGGCCAGGAATCAGTTACTTCTCCAAGAAGCTCTGGTTCCTTTTAGAGTAAATGGTATTTTAGGACCGTAATACTAGGGGTGCACATTGTCCCAAGATGGATCATTGTTTCTAGCTAAATGCACCTTTTAGGTAGACAGAACTAGTTTGGTTATGTGCTTTTCTGTTTGTATGTTTGAAGGAAACTAAATCATGAATATATATTGATACTTCCCAATCAAATTCAGGATTACAGGGTTTTATTTAACCTCTTTCATATATATAACTCCATTCTCCTAGGCTGAGTATCCCAGTTCTCAAAAACACCGGGAGTGTTAGAATATAGCACATAATTGCTCATTTGATTCATCTCACAGTACACGTACAACAGTCTGAAAATAAGTGTACAAATACTACCAGGTATGATTACTGTGAACTGTCTCTTTCTCCTTTATCCTTAGGGTTTATCCCACTAAGCGTATACAGTCAAATCAAATCGCTGTGTTTTAAAGTCACTTGGAATACTCTCTGTGTACTTAGGTCAGCTATTACTCTCTGATGTTTAAATTGTCCTGTCTTCAGCTAAGAAGAGCCTATTCATCTTGTTTTCTGAGTCTTTTTAACACAACCCCATGAACTTTGATGTGCTTCCTGGTATGACGAGCTGCTCCAGGTTATCCTTACACATTTCTTGGCCCAGATCTGGAACCAGCCTTCCAAAAGCCCTGGTTCCTTTTAGTGGGAAATGGTATTTAGAGATAATACAGAAGCTAAAGGTGTGCATTCAACTTAGTTTGTCATTGTTTCTAGGTCTTCTCAGTGGCCAGATGAAGGAAATATATTTTCCCCTTTGGAAAATATACATCATTAATTCAGTTGGATAGTTTCAACTCACATTTTACATTTTTACTTCCTGGACTATGTTTATCTTTTTTTCCTCCTATGCTGAAAGTCTTGGTTCCTGATGACATTAACATAATTTCTGACTTTACATGTGTAAACTAAACACATACTATATATATAATTTCTGAGTAACAATATTAACATTAACAGTATGATTATTGAAAAGTTTTAAGTTTCAGACTTAAACTTTTTTAAAAAAATTGTTCTTATGATATATCCCTTGAGTATTATTTTAAAGTCGCTAAGATAATTCTTTTCTGTGGTTAAGGCATCAACTTGAAACAGATTTGTTTCATTTTGCTTTTGCTTTTTAGGTATTGCTCTTTTTATTTTTATTTGAATTTGATTTTGTTGTAATATAATTCTATACATTTTCATAGTTTCAAAGTAAATCTTAAAAACAAACAAACAGGGGCTTCCCCGTTTGTGGCGCAGTGGTTGAAAGTCCGCCTGCCGATGCAGGGGACACGGGTTCGTGCCCCGGTCTGGGAAGATCCCACATGCTGCGGAGCGGCTGGGCCCGTGAGCCATGGCCGCTGAGCCTGCGCATCCGGAGCCTGTGCTCCGCAACGGGAGAGGCCACAGCAGTGGGAGGCCCTCGTACAGCAAAAAACAAACAAACAAACAAAAATCTAGCCTTTCCCTATCCTCTCTACTCTATTGCCTCCTACCCACATAGTCATTTTTACAATTTTTTTTTAATATAAGCAAGTATGTATGTATATCCTCCCTCCCTCATTTCTTACATAAAAGGTAACTTACTACATACAGTAGTCTGCCTGCGTTTTTCACTTACTAATATATTCTGGAGATCATTCTAGAGCCATACATAGAGATTTTTTAATTCATTTTTCCATCTATATGGTATACTCCATTATTGTTACAGGATTGTTATTGTCAAAAAATTTTTTTTTTAATTAACGACAAATTGCTAATGACTATTAGGTAAGATTTGTTTACAAGTTGAATTGTGGCCTGTTTATACATCTATAATAAAAGATATTTTAGTTGTTTCAAATTGATTTCGAAATCTTAGTGAAAATATTAACTATAGTACTAGTATCCCTCAGGCTTAGTTGGGAACCCATTTCTCTCTATATACTTTCCTTTAGGTGTTTTCACCAAATCCACTAACTTACATATCGTTGTTATGCTGATGATTCCTAATTTATATGTAGATAACCCAGACCTCAGAGCTCCAATTTATATAACCATTACCTACTTAACGTTACATCTGCACTTGAATGTCTCACAGACATGTTAAACTTAACATGTACAAACAAAGTAGAATGTTTTGTTTCCTCTCACCAATATCGTGTTTTTCACACTCCCACCCCCTCAACTCTGCATCTTCTGCAACCACCCATTTATTCAAGCTAGAAACTCGAGCTATTTTTTTTTTTTTTTTTGCCGTATGCGGGCCTCTCACTGTTGTGGCCTCTCCCGTTGCGGAGCACAGGCTCCGGACATGCAGGCTCAGTGGCCATGGCTCACGGGCCCAGCCGCTCCGCAGCATGTGGGATCTTCCCGGACCGGGGCACGAACCTGTGTCCCCTGCATCGGCAGGCGGACTCTCAACCACTGCGCCACCAGGGAAGCCCCTCGAGCTATTTTTGATTCATTCATATTCCTCACTTTTCATATCCAGCCCATCAGTTAATCCTGATGATTTTATCACCAAAATATATTTCTAGTCTGGTGTCATTTCCATCTCCTCTGCCACCATCATAATCCAGAGATGTCTTTCCATTGCATCTAGGTCCTCCATGACCTAGCCTGGGCTACCTCAACTTACTACCCACCCTCCCTAAGCCTCCATCCATCTTGGTCTTTCAGTATCTTAAACACATCTGGGTGATTTTCCTCCTGAACTTTACATTCCTATTTCCTCTGCCTGGAATGGTCTTTCTCCCACTATAGTTCTCAGTTTAAATGTCATTTACTCAGTTTAAATATCATTTATTCATTTGTAGAGTATTTGTAAGCATTGTGTCTAAAGTAGATCTCTTAAAATTCTTTGTTCCTGGTTGGTTTCTTTCATAGTACTTATTACAACTTGCAGGTTTTTGTTTATTTGACCTTTATTTGTCTCCTCCACTGGAGGGGAGGAGCCCATTCTCTCTCATTCATTTTTATATCCACAAATTATGAAATATAGTAGACGCTTTAATAGGAGCTCAGTATTTGAAGAACATGTAGAAGCATTATGAAATTTCATAACACTTGCAATTTAATGAAAAGCTTTACTTGCTCATGCAAAACCCATTACTTATTTATTCCCCCACATTGTTCCAAAATGACTAGAAATATTTTATGAAATATAAACAGTACTAGCTAAAAAAATAGATAAAAGTGTGTGTGTGTTGTTGGGGGTGGGGAGCATGGACAGGCAGCCTTCAAAATACATTTCTGAGGTTCTTTTTCTTAGAGAAAGGCAGCAAATTTGGCTTTGAGCTTAACAGCCGCTGCAGATTGGGTTCCATGAGTTACAGAATCCATACGATAAAAATGTTTTGAGAAGGGTGATGCAGTTGGGCTAGAGACCAGTCACCTACAAGAATTCTTTTATTACTTTGGGTTTCACCCCAAGATATTGTCAGCAGTCTTTTAATCAGGAATCTTACCTTAGTATCAGTGAAACAGAAGATACAGAATACTCATAAATTCAAACATGAGTGCCAGCTGGAAAGACTAGGATATGAACAGATGGTAATGTCTTTTTTAACAATCTATATAGATTAGATTTTGAGGATTAGTATCAGAATCACAACAAACAAATATCCAACCTACTTATTTCATTTTGAGTTGGTTTTGAGCAATTAAATATACATTATGTAAACTTGTCCTTTTAAAACTCTTTGACAGGACTCTGACTTGAAGAAAACAGTGGATGAAAGTGCACGGATTCAAAGAGCATACAACCACTATTTTGATCTGATCATTGTAAATGACAATCTAGACAAAGCCTTTGAGAAACTACAAACTGCCATAGAGAAACTGAGAATGGAGCCACAGTGGGTCCCAATCAGCTGGGTTTACTGATGATTCAATAAGGTTCACAATTAAAATAAAACTTTCAAAAAGTGACTGCAACAAATAAACCTTCTACTGAGAAAATACATGCACAGATAGAAGATATCTGCCAAGTCCAGGCATTTTTATTGTGTAGATTGAAGTACCAGTACACTATTCTGGATTTTTATAGAAAATGTGGTTGGGAAGGTGTACTAATATATAATTTATCTTAATTTTTCTAACTTTTTATGAATAATCTTTCTATTCATATCACATAAAGAAATGCGTTGAAGCATTTTGTATATGTTTTGATTTAGTACCCTTGCCTTTTTCATCAAAGGAATTTTCAAATCATTCACTCTAACATTGGTCTCATATTTTCACTGTGATAATGAATACTTGAAATAGTTTTGTAAAGCTGTCATTTAGTTCAGTATTTAGTGAAGGGTCAGCTACTCTTATTAGGAGAAAATAATGGTTTATTGGCCTTCTTTCCTAATATGTATAATTTCTTACAGAAGCAGAATTTTAATGTCAGTGCTACAGCTAGTCTGCTACCATCCAATACTGACATCAGAAGTCTGCTCAATGCTACATAGTTTCATTATTACAGAGATGTATGGCTATCCACTTTAATTTACGCAGCTATATTAGTTTTTTCCCTTCATTCTCTCTCGTGAAAATATGAAGAGCAATACTTTGCACTCTCATTTGTTGCAGTGACAGGCTGATGCTTCGTTAACATGTACACAACAAGCAAGGCCGTGCCAGCTGAGAGGGTGCCTTATCCTGCAAAACCTTACAGCAAAATGACTCTGAAAGTTGATTTATTTGTACATGTAAAAATTTAACTAACAAAAATGAACCTATTGCTTTATACAGTTTTTTTATTAGGATATGGTCAGCAAATGTATCACACCTCTGAAAATTTCTGTGATGCTGAAAAATGCCTCCAAGTTTGCAATTGGGGGGTTTTGTGAACAATCAGTGTGCTTTTGAAGTGTGATGTGATCATTAGGGTATTTTTTCGGTTTGTTATGTTGTGAACCAAATCCATTGAACGATTTATGAAATCTGGAAATAATTGTCAGCTGTTTTATCTCAATATAATATATACATTATATAATATGTACATTGTATGTATTATATAATATATATTAAATAATGTATTATATATATTTTTTACATTTCTGTTAGGAAATGTACTTTTTTGTTTAATGATTAGGAAAACAGTTCTCCGTCTTTAGATGCATTAACATATACAAATTTCCAAAATTAATCTCAGTTAGTATATGCTTTTAGGATTCTTAGATGGTATAAATTCTTCCTAAAACATATTCAGAGATGCAGGTCATCATTAAACTAAGTTAGCCATATTTTATATTGCTGCTAGCTTTTCACATAAACAGTATTCACACTTAAAGGGTTAGGTGCTTAAATACTGGTGGTCATCTTTGTCTGGTGCTAGGCACCAGACACCTGGCTGCTGAATTTGTTTTCCCCTCACCAAAGCTGTCACACGGAATGCGGCCAGGAGGACTCAGAGGGAAGAGAAAATACATGGCATTAAGCAGCATGCACACACTGTTCTTCACAATGAGACCGAACACCCAAGTTGCTGTATGGTTAAGATTGGAAATCCATAGGTGTTTTTTTTCATCCAGCATTTCATATCCAGAACACAAATTCATGTTCTTTGTCCTAGGATAGGAAATTGGTGGCAGAATGGATCACACCCTTTTAATAACTTTGGTAACTTTTAAACCACATATATTTACATCAAATTCTTGGCTTCTCAAAGCAACATGAATCAAAGCACAGTGTCGAGATGATGTCCCATGACTTAGTGTCTCAACACACTGTAAGCTTTAAGAGAAATTTTATTTCCACATTCTCAGGAAATGTGCTGTCTTCTGCGGTGTGCCTTCATGCTGCTGTGTGGAGCCTCTTTGGAATCATTGTAGCAGCTCAAGAAGTTTATACACAAAATATTTTACCCATCTTGACACAACAGAGATGATTTTTACATCATATATATCTTAAGCCTTATCATATGGTATAAAACGCACATTATTTAGAAAACAGACTACACTTAAAGGAATTATTTCTATTATAAATGGTATTCATGACTAACTACTTAGTTAATATGAGATGCCTCCTAATATAAAATGGAACAGTGCAGTTGATTTCATTTCAGTCGAGACGCCAGAGCTGAAGAGAATAAATTTAGAAAAGTTTGTTTATCTCAGTAAAGAGTCATTGAACTTGAAATTCAAGTCCCATCTGGGTCTGCAGGAACCAGCAGAGCTCTGCTGGGGCAAGGAGTCCCAGAGGCTCTGGGATTCTCCCGAGGCAATGAGAGTATAGTTGTGATCAACGAAATGTGAACCTCTCTTGTAGGAAAGGTCTAAGATAATTAGCTTTACTAATGAGAAAATAGTTTAAAGTGATGTTGAACAATTGGTAATAGTTAAAATATACATGCACGTGCATATGCTTTTGGGAAACAATGTGCCAGTACACTAAGGCACCTGAGGATTCCTTGTGGACAGGTGAGTATCCACATTCAGCATTCAGGGCATGACTGTTTATATACAGCTAAATATTATATATATTTTTTATTTTTAAATATACAAGTACCCCATATCCATAGAGTTGATGTCCCTGGATGAATCATTTAACCGTAAGTAGTAGAATACATGTGATGCACTCAAGTAGAATTTGACTTTTATTACAGCCATGCCTCGATTATGCAGTCTCAATTTCTGTTTGATATTTGGATAGTATCAAATAAAATACTATCCAGTACATCAGAACTTTGTTTACTTTTGCCAAGTCTAACCATACCATTGCTGAAGATAGCTTTCTAAAGTAGAAATCGTATCATAAACCCAGTACAGCAATAGTAGCCTGAACCCTAGATTCTAGAATCTAGTAAATTTAATATAATAGCTTATAAGGACAAGTTTTCTTTAAAGAGCAAATTGGATATTAACACAAATTTAGAAAATAATGCAAATTAGCAATAAAATACGTTAGTGTAGCATTATAGACTGGCCAGATACTAACTGCTTTGACCGTAATATCCCAGTGACAGTAGAGGATGATCGTTGCTTTAAAGATTCATTTAAATTTGTACTTATTTTTATGGATAACAGTAAGTGTCATGATCCAGTAATTGGGGTTGATTTTTATGATGGATAGCCATGGAGTTAGGTACAATTATTTTAAATTTGTAAACACTGAACATAAAAGTTTTGAAAATTGGTCAAAATAATGATCTGCTTAACATTGTACTTACACGGCTTCTGAAACAACACCCCGTTTTCCAGAAATCACAGGCTAGGGAGCCAATAATTTTATAGTAATGAATCTTTATACTAAGAATGGAAAAAGCAATCCTGAAGTTTTATGTATATAGATAGCAGGTCATTTTTTAAACGTTTGAGTCACCATATATAATATATATATTATTTATATATATATTATATATATATATATGCACACAGCTATGTGTATAATATGTAAAAATTCTCCCAAGATACATGAATAGTAAAATTAAATCTGTTCACCCACGTAATTATAACTAGTGCTTTTACATTTTTAATTACTCCCTATTCTTAGACATTATGAAACTTTTTTCACATTGTTTTCGTAGGCTCTGGCTTTACCTTGAGGCAGATACTAATCCCCTTTCTGAAAAATATATTTGGAATTAAGCTCAGAAAATTATTATAACTTAGTTTCCTTAGGGAAAAAGGACAGAGTCCTAGATGGAAGCCTCTTGGGAAATACTTATTTAAACCTTCAAGTGAGTTTGTGATATGGTTCCGGCTTAGAGATTATGGTACCTGCCCTCCTCTTGTTTCATTGGATTTGTTGTGAGAATTCATGTAATAACATCTGTAATAGATTTGGAGTTCTTGGGAGAAATTCCGAATTTTAAATAAGAGGATTATTGTATATAGTACAAGTTAATATTATTCACAGACTTTTAAGAATACAGTCGACTAATAATTCATGAGCTTTTACGTATACATTGTGTATCTGCGGAAGATAACAATTATATAATTTTTTTAAGGTAAGATTATTTTTTAACTGCATTTTTGTTAGCTTCAAGTTTTATTCATTTTTAATATTTCCCATAATTTGTCATGTTACTTTGTGTGTTCCTGGAATGATTTAATGCACAGAATCAAAAATGAGTCCTTAAAAACACTAAAAAGTGAAGGAATGATATCTCATTTCTAAGGTAAGAATTTAAAAGCACGTTTGCACTACTTCTGCAATACACTGTACTGCTTTCTTTAAAATAGTCTCTCTTTTGATAAAAATAGAGCTGGTGTACTTCTACTGGTTGAGATCCTAATTCTGACTCCTGACCATGTGACCTTTGATAAAATTTATATCTCCCTTTAGTTTTAATATTACACTTGTTAAATAAGGCTAACTTAATATTTGTCTTCACCTTAAATTACAAGAAGTAATTTATAACTCTGATGTGATAAATGCTAAGTTGGAAAATCCTTATTAAGCTACTTTATCTGTTTATTCACTTACCCTGAGGTTGCTTATCTTTTAGTTCTTTTAAAATGTACCTCTTTTGGAGGTAACATAGTGATTGGTGCACACCATTCAGAAATTCTACCTTCAGTTTTAAAACAGCTCTGAGGATGCATTGATAGTTCCAGCCTGGAAGAGGATGTGTTCTGCTCTCTTAGTGGTCCTGGTCAGGAGGTCGTGAGTTCAGAATCCTACTCTAAGTCCAAACCTTTAGCAAATCCTTGCTACCTTGACCACTCACAAGTCAAACAAAATTTAAGTAGGCAATCCACAATTTAAGTAAGCATCCAAAGACACTCTGATGTTTGCCCCTTAAAGCTGCCCTACCTTATGCCTGAAGTTTATCACTGCAGCCCTATTGTTTAGTGTAAGTTTAAAAGGCATCTGTTTCTTTAAAAGGGGAAACACATTCAGTTAGGTCCAGTTAGGGGACCTTGAATCCAACATAATATGAATGCATTTTAGATTTGTTCTCTAATTGCTTCAGGGCCATTGGCTGATACTGTAGTGCTATGATAAATCTGACTTGCCTCCACGTGCCAAAGTCGGTCAGAAGTGACAATTTTTTTTTTCCCTACCAGCTTTTACTGTTTCTAATCTCTGGCACAAACTGAATGAACACATCTACAGGTAATGTAAATGCCACTTACAACTTGGCAGATTAAATGCCTCAATGCTTGCAATGTCTTGCAACTCAAGACAATGGGACTTGTCTTGAGTCCCATTGAACAGGTATTGTCACTACCACAGAGTAGAAGCCAAAAGGTCTTATTTTAAAAGTTGGAAATAGATGTCTTTACTGCACTTCAGCAATAGCATGCCAGGGGTAGAAACATACAAATATGACAAGCCATGCCTGAAATTTGACCTTCCTCACATCAGTCAAGGTGGCCTGGGAGCTTGGAGGAAGAGGGAAACTCCTCTGCTATGTATTACTAACCCAGAAGTCATTACCAGTTAAAATGTGTGGTTCTCATCTTACTCTTAAATAGGAGAGGCAGGCAGTGGTATGAGTAACCTTACTTTGGAGACATAAACCTTGTTCTGGTAAACATGGTCCAACTGAGAGATGCCTTAAGTCTTTTCAGTAAAACCTGATTTGAGGAATAGCTGATCTCCATCTGTAACTGAAATACAAGGTAAATATTTCCTTTGGCTGTGTGTCCACTTTAAAAAACAGCTGCTGACTCCTGTTTTTTCAGTAACATTGATTTTTAAGAAAGTGGTGTCTTGGATTTTGCTATAGAAGAAGGAGCACTGGGGTTCAGCAGCTGGTATAATTTCCACGTCGTTAGCTCTGTTAGAGCCCATGATAAGAAACTGATGTGAAGACCTTGGGGGACTTTTTTTCCATCTCTCTTTTGGTATATATTTATTTTGAACACATATGCATGCTCCTTTTAACCTCTGGTCTTTGAAATGATTGTAGAAGAGACCTTTTTGTTTTTGTTTGTTTTTTAATGGAGGGCAAAATGCTTGTTAGCAACCAAAAAATCAAAGCTGAACAAGCTGCCAAAGTAAGTTTCTGGTGAAAAAAGTTTAAAAATAAAATTGCTACTGCTTTCCAAGTAACTGTATTACTAGTTCCTGTATAAAAGAAACATTATTGCTGTCCTTGTATAAATAAAATTTTCCTGCAGTACAATTAAGTATTGATTTCTCAGAAACTGTCCCTATAAATTTTTCTTTTCACATTATTTCCATATGTTGTCCAAAATGAAAGTTACTGAAATGTCCAATCTGTGAGATTGCATACTCCTGGTAAAATATTTTTGTATATGTAAAGAAATAAATATTTAATATTGGGAAAATGTAGTGTTTCATTTATAGGTAGAACCAAGGCTTGGAGATAATAAAATACAGAGAGTATCAGATTAGCTTCACCAGTTTCTTTTAAATGCTAATAGTCTTTGTTAAAAGCCTCTGATGTTATTTTAGATTTTCCTACCAAAATAGATCAATTTTTCACTTGCCTCCCTTTTTTCACAAGGAAATCCTAATTATTGTTTCGTCTGTCCCAGCCCAAAGATTCCGTGGCTTTCAAAGATGACTTCTTCAAGGAAAGATTTCCAGAGACAGGGAAGGTTAAAATACAGGATCAAGAAAAGACCTCTAAGCTTAGATGGCATGGAATACTAGGACCATTTCCCAGCTAGCCAAGAAAGAGAAACCCTGGTGGGAAAGACAATGCCTGCTGTGGCACACAGCTCAGCCCTGAAGCCTGCGGTGAGAAAGGGAGGTGGACCCACCAGACTGGCCAAGGGATGGAGGCGTGAATGTGGGTGAGTGCAGGAAGCCTGTTTCCAGAAAAGGTACTTTGGCAACTCTTTCCCAAGCTAGTTTCCAGGATTCTATACCTCATACTTCAGAAATTGCTAGTCTAGTGTATTTCTGGTATTTCTGAAAGAATTAGTCTTTTAATTGAAATATAGCTGCTTTACAATATTGTTAGTTTCAAGTGTACAGCATAGTGATTCTGTATTTTTACAAATTATATTCCATTATAGGTTATTACAAGATCATGGGTATAATTCACTATGCCATACAGTAAATCCTCACTGCTTATCTATTTTCCATATAGTAGTTTGTATCTGTTAATCTCATATCCCTAATTTGTCCCTCCCCCCTCCCCCTTTTAGTCACCACAAATTTGTTTTCTATGTCTGTGAGCCTGTTTCTGTTTTGTATATACATTCATTGGTATTATTTTTTAGATTCCACATGTAAGTGATATCATATAGCATTTGTCTTTATTTCACTAGGCATAGTACTCTCTAGGTCCATCCACATTGTTGCAAATGGCAGTATTTCATTCTTTTTTATAGCTGAGTAATATTCCATTACATATATATATATATATATATACACATCTTTTTTTTTGAATTTTATTTTTTTATACAGCAGGTTTTTATTATCTATTTTATACACATCAACATATACATGTCAATCCCAACCTCCCAATTCATCATACCACCGCCACCACCGCCCACCACTTTCCCTCCTTGATGTCTGTATGTTTGTTCTCTACATCTGTGTCTCTGCAAACTGGTTCATCTGGACCATTTTTCTAGGTTCCACATATATGCATTAATATATGGTATTTGTTTTTCTCTGACTTACTTCACTGTGTATGACAGTCTCTAGATCCATCCACATCTCTACAAGTGACCCAATTTCATTCCTTTTATGGCCGAGTAATATTCCATTGTATATATATACCACTTCTTCTTTATCCATTCGTCTGTTGATGGGCATTTAGGTGGCTTTCATGAACTGGCTATTGTAAATAGTGCTGCAGTGAACATTGGGGTGCACGTGTCTTTTTTTTTTTTTTTTACAGCTTTTCAATATTTTTTTTTTAACATCTTTATTGGAGTATAATTGCTTTACAATGGTATGTTAGTTTCAGCTTCACAACAAAATGAATCAGTTATATATACACATATATTCCCATATCTCTTCCCGCTTGCATCTCCCTCCCTCCCACCCTCCCTATCCCACCCCTCTAGGTGGTCACAAAGCACCGAGCTGATCTCCCTGTGCTATGCGGCTGCTTCCCACCAGCTATCTATCTTACGTTTGGTAGTGTATATATGTCCATGCCTCTTTATCGCTTTGTCACCGTTTACCCTTCCCCCTCTCCATAGCCTCAAGTCCATTCTCTAGTAAGTCTGTGTCTTTATTCCTGTTTCACCCCTAGGTTTTTCGTGACATTTTTTTTTTCTTAAATTCCATATATATGTGGTAGCATACGGTATTTGTCTCTCTCTTTCTGACTTACGTCACTCTGTGTGACAGACTCTAGGTCTATCCACCTCATTACAAATAGCTCAATTTCATCTCTTTTTATGGCTGAGTAATATTCCATTGTATATATGTGCCACATCTTCTTTATCCATTCATCCGATGATGGACACTTAGGTTGTTTCCATCTCTGGGCTATTGTAAATAGAGCTGCAATGAACATTTTGGTACATGACTCTTTTTGAATTATGGTTTTCTCAGGGTATATGCCCAGGAGTGGGATTGCTGGGTCATATGGTAGTTCTATTTGTAGCTTTTTAAGGAACCTCCATACTGTTCTCCACAGTGGCTGTATCAATTTACATTCCCACCAACAGTGTAAGAGGGTTCCCTTTTCTCCACACCCTCTCCAGCATTTATTGTTTCTAGATTTTTTGATGATGGCCATTCTGACTGGTGTGAGATGATATCTCATTGTAGTTTTGATTTGCATTTCTCTAATGATTAGTGATGTTGAGCATTCTTTCATGTGTTTGTTGGCACTCTGTATATCTTCTTTGGAGAAATGTCTATTTAGGTCTTCTGCCCATTTTTGGATTGGGTTGTTTTTTTAATATTGAGGTGCATGAGCTGTTTATATACTTTGGAGATTAATCCTTTGTCCGTTTGCTTCGTTTGCAAATCTTTTCTCCCATTCTGAGGATTGTCTTTCCATCTTGTTTATGGTTTCCTTTGCTTTGCCAAAGCTTTTAAGTTTCATTAGGTCCCATTTGTTATTTTTGTTTTTATTTCCATTACTCTAGGAGGTGGGTCAAAAAGGATCTTGCTGTGATTTATGTCAAAGAGTGTTCTTCCTATGTTTTCCTCTAAGAGTTTTACAGTGTCTGGTCTTACGTATAGGTCTCTAATCCATTTTGATGTTCTTTTTGTGTATGGTGTTAGGGAGTGTTCTAATTTCATTCTTTTACATGTGGCTGTCCAGTTTTCCCAGCACCACTTATTGAAGAGACTGTCTTTTCTCCATTGTATATCCTTGCCTCCTTTGTCATAGATTAGTTGACCATAGGAGCGTGGGTTTATTTCTGGGCTTTCTATCCTATTCCATTGATCTGTATTTCTGTTTTTGTGCCAGTACCATATTGTCTTGATTACTGTAGCTCTGTAGTATAGGCTGAAGTCAGGAAGTCTGATTCCTCCAGCTCCGTTTTTTCCCCTCCAGACTGCTTTGGCTGTTCGGGGTCTTTTGCGTCTCCATACAAATTTTAAGATTTTTTGTTCTAGTTCTGTAAAAAAATGCCACTGGTAATTTGATAGGGATTGCATTGAATCTGTAGATTGCTTTGGGTAGTATAGTCATTTTCACAGCATTGATTCTTCCAATCCAAGAACGTAGTATATCTCTCCATCTGTACACCACATCTTCTTAATGCAGTCATCTCTCGATGGGGACTCAGGTTGCTTCCATGTCTTTGCTATTGTAAGTAATGACGCTGTGAACATTGGGGTGCATGTATCTTTTCAAATTAATGGTTTCATTTTTTCCAGATAGTGGGATTGCTGGATCACGTTAGTTCTAGTTTTAGTTTTTGAAGAACCGCCATACCGTTTTCTGTAGTGGCTGCACTGATTTACACTCCCACCAGCAGTATACAAAGGTTCCCTTTTCTCCACATCCTCTCCAACATTTGTTGTTGTAGGCTTTTTGATAATAGCCATTCTGACCAGTTTGAGGTGATACTTCATTGTGGGTTTGATTTGCATTTTTCTAATAATTAGCAGTGTTGAGCATCTTTTCATGTGCCTGTTGGCCATCCCTATATCTTCTTTGGGAAAATATCTATTCTCGTCTTCTGTGCATTTTTTGATTGGTTTTTTTCTATGATTGAGTTGTATGAGCTGTTTGTATATTTTGGATATTAACCCCTTGTCAGCAGCCTCATTTGCAAATATTTTCTCCCATTCCATAGGCTGCCTTTTTGTTTAGTTGATGGTTTCATTTGCTGTGCAAAAGCTTTTAAGTTTAACTCAGTCCCATTTGCTTATGTTTGCTTTTATTTATTTAGCCTTGGGGGACTGATCCAAGAAAATATTGTTATGCTTTATGTCAAAGAGTTTTTCACCTATATTCCAAAAAAAATAGGTTTTAAGTAAAGTCATCCCTTGGTATGCATGGGTGGGCATCTGTGGATTGTATAGTACTGTAGTGTTTATTGAAAAAAATCTCCATATAAGTGGACCTGTGCAGTTCAAACTCATGTTGTTCAAGGGTCCAACTGTGTGTGGTTCATTCTTCCGTCTTATACTACCTGTTAGTTTTCTATCACTGCAGTAACAAATTACCACAAACTTAGCAGCTTAAAATACAAACTTATCATCTCAGTTCTGTAGGTCTGAAGTCCAACACAAGTTTCACCAGGCTAAAGTGAAGTTGTCTCCCAGGCCCTGCCCTGGCTCTTACCTGCAGGTCTGGAGGAGAATCTGCGTCCAGGCTCTTGCATGTTGTTGTTGGACTCCAGTTGCATGCAGTTGTAGAACCGAAGTCCCCTTCCTTGCTGGCTGGCTGACCGACTGCTCTCTTGTCCTTGAACTGGCCCCCTCTGTCCTGAGAGCCAGTGACAGCAGTGAATTCTTCTCATGCCTCCTCTTTCCTGCATTTTCTTTGGCCAAATCCCTCTCTCACTGACCCTTCTGCCTTCTTTCTTTTAAGGCTCCACCCAGATAATCCAGAATAATCTGTCCATCTCAAGGTCCACAACCTAAAAACACCTGTAAAGTCTCCGTTTGCCAGGTTCTAGGGATTTATTAGGTCATGAACACATTTTAGGGGCCATTATCAGGCCACACCACACCAGCTAATCATGTCAGCATTTCTTCCTATATCCATTTATGAAACAAAAGTGGTTGTGGAAACATCAGCGTTAAGGTGGTTGTTCTGTTCTAGGAAATACTACTGTATTTACTTGCTGTTTTCTAGGTGTTCTGGGATACTAGAACTTGTTTCCAAATCTAATTATTTAAAGAAGTATGGTTCTGGATCTCAAGCAGTAAATAAACATACATTTAAAATTAATATTTAATGATGAGGAAACTAGTTAGTTAGAAGAACCTTTTGGAGGCCCAGTCTCACCCTCACTGGAGTCCAGCACTACTTACTACCTCACCCACCAGATCCCAGTGGGGGTCTGCTGTAGGCATAAGGCTGTATCTTTTTCTTTTTTTTCAACATCTTTATTGGAGTATAACTGCTTTACAATGTTGTGTTAGTTTCTGCTTTATAACAAAGTGAATCAGCTATATGTATATCTCTCCATATCTCTTCCCTCTTGCGTCTCCCTCCCTCCCACCTTCCCTATCCCACCCCTCTAGGTGGACACAAAGCACCGAGCTGATCTCCCTGTGCAATGCGGCTGCTTCTGGCTATATCTTTTTCAATAGCTAATGTCTAAAACACAGTCCAGCAAGATAACTGGCCAGTCTTAGACAGATTGCCACTTGCTTAGATGATGGCATCTTTTTCTTTCTGTCTTAAGCCTATCTTTAGTTTTTGATGTTTTGGGTTTTTTGTTGTTATTTTTAAGACGTACAAAATTGTAACAGGAACAGAAGGGTGAACCACTCCCCCCAGTGCCTCTTGCGCCCCAACCTCTAAATCCTTTCCTGTTTCTTGTGAACTCTTAAATGAGGGTTCCCATGCATTGTGATACATGTATATCTGTTTTTCACACAAGTAGATTCATATCACACATTCTCTCTGCAGTATGTTCTTTATACTTATTTCAGAAAACCAGACAAGAGGCATGTATAGTACCAACATCTTAACACAACTATCTTGACTTTTGAATGTTCTTTCCAATTTGTGAATAAGGTGCTTATTTTCTACGTTGTTGCCACCACTCTGTGTCCTTCTTTTCTTATATATCATAAGTATTTGCATAATTTTGTCTTGTTTTAATAGAGGTCATGAAAGGGTTATTTTCATTTCTTCCTTATTTAACATTCATTAAAATCTCAAGTGCAGAAAGGGAATAAGTAAGTGATGCTGAGGTGAAGAACAGGTACTGAGTAACACAGAATGTTTCTAACAACTGCTTGCCCTCCTGCTCTTAATGTAAGAAATTCTTGCTAAGGTCTTGCTAAGGTCTCAGCAGCTTCTTGCTAAGGGAAAGCAGAAGTGGCTTCAGAGCCCCAGTGGCATCAGGAGCACTCAAGAGACAGTTCAGGCTATTAATAGGAGAAGGATATGAAAGCAGAATGAAGAAGAGAAATATATACAATTCAAAGTTTCGTTTGATACAAAAATGTAGTATTTTACAAATTCAACATCCAGAATGCATGGGAAATCCACACATTGCTCTAGACATAGGACTGGTACATTCATCAAAGCACGGCAAAGTCAAAAGGGATAGAGCTTGACCCTAAGGAACAGTGTCCTGCTGTTAGAGTCTTCTGCTAAACAATAACCTCTGTACTCTAGTGGCATTTACAGTTCGTTTTTCAATTAGTCACTGCATAGCATACAGCGCATTCAAAATGGAGCCTTCTATGAAGAAATATTCCTCCCCACAGCATTCACAAATTTTTGGATCAAAGCATCGACCTCATCTGTTTTTTAACAGGAAGTGGGAACTAGATGGACCCATTTTTCTGCAGAGAAAAGATCTGAATGTACTCTGGCTTACAATTCTCAACCCTCCTCCAGCTCTTTATGTGCTGGGGTCTAACTCGGACACTGGGTTACCAGCACAAGACGATCTCCTGTGAAAAAGACACTGTACACAGAGTACCTGGTGGCTAAATTTGAGGCGATTCATATGCAAAAAGTCACCACTTATTAAACTGTTCCGTAAGTTCATCTCCTAGATCAACCTTTAACGTGGTGATCTAAGCCCCAAAGGCAGTATCTTAATGATGCTGAGAAATACCCAGGCTTGGCTGATAACACGTAGAGGCAGACCTCAGAGACACTGTGGACTTGGCTGCAGACCACTGCAGTAAAGCGAGTCACACAGTATAAAACTTACGTTTATACTATCTTATAGTCTATTACGTGTACAATAGCATTATGTCTAAACAATGTATATACCTTAATTTTAAAATACTTCATTGCTAAAAAATGCTAACCATCATCTGAGCCGAGCTGTAATCTTTTTGCAGTAGTATCATCAAAGATCACCATGACAAATATAATAATAATGAAAAAGTCTGAAATACTGGGAGAATTACCAAAATGTGACACAGAGACAACAGTGAGCAAATGCTGTTGGAAAAATGGCACCGATAGACTTGCTGGACTCAGGGTTGTCACAGACCTTCAATTTCTAAAAAAAAAATGCATTATCTGCAAAGTGCAAGAAAATAAGGTGTACCTGTAATCCACATATGACACTGTTACTGTGCTCTGCCCAAAGCAGAGAGTCCATTCAGGCTTATATAAAGAATCAGTGGGAAAACGTTAGGGTCCTTCGGGGTGGTAACTTTCACAGAAGGTTGAAGTCTCTCCAGGTTAATGTCAGCTGAGGCAAACAGACGCTGCACGATCCCAAACCTTTCTGTATCTTTCAGTGGAGCCAAGACTGGGTCTTCAAGATCAGACACACCATCATCAGACAGAGCACGGAGCTGAAATGACACATGTAAACAAATCCATCAAAAAAGGTTATAGAAAATCCACATCATTGGCTAATAATGTTAGCACTTTTAACTAATTATGGGGGAAAAATTAAGTTGTTTACATTCCCCAAATAGAGCAGGGAAAACCCTTAGGCTGTAACAGGATATATTTGGCCCAGGCCAGGACCTCCACTTCGCCTGGAGTCCTCTGACCCAATCCCTACTCTCTGAACTCTATCTTCTACTGGATCCAACAACTCCAGTAGATTAGAAAGGTCAGCATATAACTTTCTTATACACACAGTATGTACGGTTTGTTTTTTTTAATTTTAATTCACCTGTTAGAATGTCTTACATGTTTGCATGAACTCCTCAAAGGCAGGTACCATGGTTTATTTAGTGATGCTTCTTGCCTTAAGCTCTTCCTTCCACCTGCGACATCCTTCCTCCAGAGTTCCCCACAGAACTTTCCTTCTCATCTCTGAGCTGTTGGTTGAAATGCCACATCAGAAGGGCCTTTCCTAATCCTCTGAGCCACTCGCTACCCCCATATCCCAGCCACTATTACATTATTTTATTGTCTTCATATGCTTGCTGTATCTGAAATTATCTTCCTGACATTCCCTGTTTACTCTGTTTATTAAAACCTAAGCTGCCCAGGAGAGCAGGGACCTGGTCCATTGTGCTTACCTCATACCCTGCCTAGAACATCGACCCTCAGTTGAACCTTAGTTCTTCAGAGAAGTCACATCAAACACTGCTCTAGTTGCAACTGCTCAGAACCTGTGAAACTTTGTTTTTAGGGTCTTGAGCGGTGCCTCTGACACAGTTGTTTTTAATCTTTAGTAATTACAAATTTGCCAGTAGATTTGAATTTTAAACAGGCACTCAGAACCAGATCAGATTAATAATGTAGAAAGTAAAATTTAAAATAAAAAATGAAGCCTTATAAAGGTATGCATGAATTTTAACTGACTCTGAAGGGACTCCAAAAGAATTCCAGACATGTTCTGAGCACTGATAATCATCTTTCTTACTAAAAGTAATAAGCAACTTGCCCCAGGGGCTGAAGGGCAGCACTCATTTGCATATAAAGGAACTTGTGTGTCTGTTATCAAAATCAGCCTTACAAATCTACACCTTGTAGATTCACCCAATGCAACTCACACAGTGTAACCACAGGTTTCCTGTTACCACGTGGCCTAGACTGTAAATTGTAGATGATGCTTTAGGGAGTGGATCTGGCCTGCTTCTTTAAGCATGAGCACCACATCCGGTGATTTAAGAATGAGCTCCACTGATGCAGCACAGTGGGCTGTGTCCTGGGTCTGGTGGAGAAGCACCCAGCAACATCCTGCCTTCTTCTCTGAACATCTGCCAACCCCAAGTGCCCAGAGGCACTTCTCAGTATAAGAGAGATTACAGTCACCCAAAGGGGGGGGGGGGGAATGTGTGAAATTAACATTCCCTCCAGATGATTCTCTTTCTTACCAGCTCTTTCACCAGTTCGCAAATGTGTTTGTTTGTTAGTGTATCTGACGCTGTTCTTTCAAAAGCCCTTCAGCAAGCCTCTCAAAGTTACTCTGGCCACCAGACAAGACAAGACAGGCATACAAGGAGATTTCTGTACCCTGCTGTAAGTAAATACCTACAGGAAACATAAGATACCCAGATTCCTTCAGGAGGCAAGAGCCTTGCGGTCCTAACAAACGTTGTTATGAGCTCTAGGGGAGATTAAAGACCTTCCTGAGTGTCTTCGCATAAAGAAAAATTACTTCTTTATGTTGAGCAGCCCACAAAGGCAAAGAGATGACTCTGTGGGTGGGTAGTTTTGCACCAAGGTAGAATACCAGCTGTGCTGGGACTCCAAGTGCGTCCTAATGGCTACTCCCAAAACACCAACAGAGCAGAACTTGGAAGCAACCCAAAGATCAAATCCTAGAGCAGACCTGCAGGGAAGATGACAACTAACTGTGAGCTGGTTGGGAGAGGGAGGGAGTTAGCTAATGCAGTCTCGGCAGTATTTTCTTTTTTATATACTTCCTGAATGCAGTTAATGACTTTGTAAATACATGGTGAGGGCTGACTTGGGAAATGCTAAATACTTAGTTGCTGCAAAAGGGAGCTAAGCTAGAAAGCAGAGTTGCTGTCATTGCAGACAGTTAGATAATGATACATATTGTTTCCATAACCAAACTGCGCCATCAGCCTTTACCCTTAGCTGGCCGCACCACAGTGGCATGCTGGCTCATTTTCAAGTAGTTCAGTTTTTGTGGTCAAAGTACAAGAGCACAGCATTCCTCTGCACAGGTAGAATCTGCTTTCGGTTGTGAATGACATCTAAACTGCTCCTTGGAATGAAGCCTTGCTGCAGTCTCTGGATGTCACTAACCACAGTGCTCAAAGTTCCCAGAGTAGATGCATAACAAACTGCAGGGTCCTATCTAGGCAGTCTACCCCAATACCTGCTTCCCAGATCTGGGAGCAGAGCTCTGAGCTTTGGTCCTTTGGGTCTACATAGCATGCTGGCCTCAGCCCTTAGTAACCAGGCCTCAAAATAACATAGCCGGGTATCCTCTGCTTCTCTGCCCTAGGCTGAGCAACACCTGCAGAAGCTACAACAGAGGAGCTGCCCCAGCCTACTGATGGTCCCTTCTATTGATGACCCAGTTTGTAATTTAAAAAGGAAAAGCTTAACCTTGACTTTCAGGGCTAAGCTCATCATTACCTAGCTCTTGCTCTTGCCATGGCATTTCCTGAGGGCATGAAGCTAATGATATTCCTAGGAGAAAATGAAATGTCTCCCTGAGACAAAGCAGTCCTCTTGAATACCTCCCCTGTTGAATTTGATGCAGAGCTGAATCAAACTGGTCCAGCCACAGAACTGCCATTGCAAATAATGTGGTGTCAGGCCCCTTCCCTGCAACACTGCACCAAGCCTTGGCCAAAATTCTCTCCAAAAAATGCAAAAATCATGAGATTTGGAGTATAAATATAAGGTTTGAGTCCTAGCCCTGCTAGCAAGTTCTTCAAATAACTCCTTTCCCTCTGAGCCTTAGCCTTCCTGTGGGGTGTGTGACGTGGGCAGGGTGTAAAAAAGAGAGAGATTAATAATACCTGTTTTAACCTATTTTGAAGGGCTGTTGTGGATGAGAAAGCCTAGCGAGTTTTATCAGCTGTTAGGTGTCCATCTCCTCATCACTTCCCTGTTCCTGCCCATCCCCAGGTCCTCTCTGGGAGGTTCTTACCAGATGGCACAGTGTAGGAATAATCTGGAGCTTACAACAAGTGCCCAGCAGACCTGCTGCGTTATCTGGCATTTCTGCAGGAGGAAAAAAAAAAAAAAATCAGTCACCATCAAAAAGCACCCATGGAAACAGAGCCAGCCCCCGAGCTGTACCTAATTTATATATCCTCTACCAGTCAGGCAGAGGATATGCTCAGTAATTGTAGAATAAATGAATGAATGGGGCTAAACTGGCAGCAAAGGCCTTTTAGAAAATAGATGTAGGGACCAGGTAACTAGCTCTGTGTTCACCAGAGGATATTTCTTACATGCAATTTGCCAATCAGAAAGAACGGTACAGACTCAGGGAAAAGTGAATCAGCATAGAAAAGTAGAAAGAACCTGGGGTTTGGTGACAGAAGAGCTATGTTTGAGCGCCACTAAATATTTGGGAGCGACCTTGGGTATACCTCTCTCAGCAAGGTTCCTCATTTGCATTCTATAGATTTTCTTTTTTTCTGCCTATGTCAGAGAACTATGTAAACTATAAAGGGTTATACCTAGGTCACTAATCATTTGGGGGAGAAAGATACAATGTGGTCTAGTCAAGGGGTGGCACAGCAGACCTCTTGAGCCCAGGACTGTGCAGGGCCCCCTGGCCCACAGCTAGCTCAACACAAGGGTACCAGTGGCAGAGAGCATTGGCACAGAGCTGTATAAGGCTGGGGGCTGCCGCAGAAGGGTCCTGCCAAGCCCCAGGAAAAGGAAATCCAGATCGGTGTTAGTCAAAACCAGTTTTAAATACCTCCCAAGGTAGAACAGATGCAGTTGCTAAAAGGACCCAATCCCTTGGGATACAACCTTTGCACTGAAAAGGCAAAAGAGAAAAGAATCGTCTGCTCCATCATCTGGCGCAGGGAACACTCATGAACACCCCCATCTCCTGCACTAATTAGAAGCCTTATTTATACAAATGGCAGTGTGTCGCTGAGGCTGTGGCCCAACAGAGCACAACGAAACACAGCCTTCTCCCAAGAGCGGAAGGCTGCTAGGGGCATGGGGCAGCCCCGAGGTCCGAGCCTGCCAGAGAACTCCCTAAATGGCGTTTAAATGTGCTTTTGTCTCCAGAGAGTCCCCACCGTTTTCAACAGATCCTCAAGGAGGCCCGGCTCCCAAATCAGGAAGATGAAGATGGTAAAGGTATGGGGCCTTGTGGAAAGATCCACAGGGCTGTGAAGGGCCGGGACAAAGCCCCCTGGGACAGGATGTCCTGGCTGAGCTACCATCACAAGTCATCTCACCCGTTCATGTGTCCATTCCTCACTGCTCAGGTGACTCCCAAGTCCCATGTAATCGTCATCATCCCTTATTCTTAGAAATGCTTTACTTCCGTGTTACTCAGTGGTCACTCACGACCTTGAGCATGGTGCTAGGGACACAGCTCTACTTTACAGCGCTTACCACCTAATTTCACTGCTTGACTGTAGTTCCCTTGAGGGTGGGAATGATGATTTCCTCCTACCTCAGCATCTAGCAGTGCCTAAAACACAGTAGAGGCTTCTTCATTGTTTCTGGAATTGAAATGATTTCTTTTGATCTTTCACATTCTAACTATTTTACAAATGAAACCTGGGAAGTTCATGCTTAAGGTCACGAAATAGTAGGGGAAGTGTTCCAGGAGATGGGCTAGATGCTGAGACTGAAGTGCTTTAAACAAACGGGGAGGGCGGTTCAAGATGGCACCATAAGAAGATCCGGAACTCACCTCCCTCCACGGACAAACTGAATCTACAGCGACATATGGGACAGTTTCCTCTGAAGAAACCCCAAACTACCTGAGCAACTCCCATACATCAGGTGAACAAGGAAAACAAACCCATATGCCTATAGTGAACTGAGAAATCATTCTTAAAGGGCTTGCACAGGACTTACCCACCCCTAGGACCCAGCACAGAAGCAGCTGTTTGAAAAACCCCCACACTCTCTATGAAAGAGGCTTATTTGTTATCATAAAGCATCGGCCTGGGGGTAGGCATGTAATTTAACACGCACCTAGGGACCTGCTGGTGTACTCTCTGGGGACCGAGGCCATCAGACACCATCTTTGCACCCTCCCTCTGCCACACTTCAAAGCACCAGTATTTCCCAGAGAAGGGCTATGACACATCTCTGGTGCCCTTGTTTTTGTGGCTGCCACCTAGGAAACGCCCCTTGATCGTCTGGCTCTCATGGCCAGCAGGGCTTGCATTCCTGGGTCCCTCGGGACTGTAACAATCAGACTGTTCTTGGCCAGCTACCACCCCCAAAGCACTGTCAGACAGCAAACTGAAACACACCCCTAGTCTTTCTGTGAAAGAGGCCCAGTTGCTCGGCCTGAGGGGCAAGCTTCTGGTTTGACATACGTCTAGGGGTCTGCTCTCGGAACAGAGGCCAATGGATGCTACCTTTGTGCTCTCCATCTGCCTCATTCCAGGTTGCTGGTATCTCCTGGAAAGGAGCTTATACAATCGTCTGGCTTGTGATTTCTGTGACTGCCACCCAGTGACACTTCTAGGTCACCTGGCTCTACTGGCTAGCAGGATTTACACTGTGGTCTGTATATACTTGTGTACTTTAAAAGCTGCTGCCTGAAGGTCTGGCTTGTAATCAGCCTAAATCTAGGTGCTGACTGAGATCCTCTTTGGGGCACTGACAGGTGTTGACCAACCCTCAACTATTGGGAGCCACTAAAAACAGGCTGCTTGGACAATCACAAAGGTTTGAGAGACAACAAAGAGCTAGGGTGAGGTTGAATAAAGTCCTCTCTTACATGAGACCACTCCCTCACGTGCGAGGAGACTACTTTACCTTCTGCATGGAAACAAACACAGAGTGTCAAGGAAAATGAAGAAACAGAGAAATATGTTCCAAACAGAGGAACAAGATAAAAGCTCAGAAAAGGTCCTGAATGAAAAGCATATAAGTGATTTATCTGCCTGCTAAAGAGTTAAAAATGCTTAATAAGCTTGGGGGAAGAATGGATGAACACAGTGAGAACTTCAACAAAGAAAGAGAAAATATAGGAAAGGACCAAATAGAAGTCACAGAGATGAAGAATACAATAAATGAACCAAAACAGACACTAGAGGGGTTCAACCACAGACTAGATGAAGCAGATGATCATTGAATTCAAAGACAAGGCAATGAAACTCACCCAATCAGAGCAGCAAAAAGAAAAAAGTGAAAAAAAAGTGAACACAGCTTAAGAAACTATGCTACAACATCAAGCAGACCAACATTTGCACTATAGGGATCCCAGAAGAAGAGAGAAAGGGGCTGAAAACTTCCCTAACCTGGGGAAGGAAACAGACACTCAGACCCAGGAAACCCAGACTGGAGGTTCCAAGTAAGAGGAACCCAAAGAGACCCACACCACAACACATTAAAATGTCAAAAGTTAAAGACAAGGAGAGAATCTTAAAAGCAGCAAGAGAAAAACAACTTGTTACACACAAGGGAACCCCACCTACATGGCTATCAGCAGATTAGATTTCTCAGCAGAAACTTTGCAGCCGAGAAGGGAGTGGTATGATATAGTGAAAGTACCGAACGAAAAAAACTTGCAACCAAGACTACCTGACAAAGTTGTCACTCAGAATTGTAGGGGAGAGAATTTTCCAGACAAGCAAAAGCTGAAGGAATTCATCACCACTAGACGAGCCTTACAAGAAATGTAAAAGGAACTTGTTTAAGCTGAAATGAAAGAGTAGTAATAGGAAAACATATGAAAATATAAATCTCACTGGTAAAGGTAAATATATAGTAAACTTCAGAATAATGTTGTAAGGGTAGATTAATCACAAAACTAGTACGAGATTAAAAGACAAAATTAGTAAAAAAATAACTATAACTACAATAATTTGTTAAGGGATATGCAAGATAAAAAGATATAATTTGTGACATCAAAACCATAAAATGGCAGGAGGGGGAGAGTAAAAAAGTAGAGCCTTAGAATGCGTTCAAACTTAAGTTGTTACCAACAGGTATTTATAACCGTCTATTTTAAGTTGGTATGTAGTCCTCATGGTAACCACAAATTAAAAGCCTATAGCAGATACACAAAAGAGTAAAGAGAAAGCAATCTAAGCATACCAATAGAGAAAATCATCAAATCACAAAGGAGGAGAGCAAGAGAAGAAAGGAACAAAGAACTACCAAAGAGCCACAGAGTAATTAATAAAATGGCAATAAGTACATATCTATCAGTAATAACTTTAAATGTAATTGGATTAAGTTCTCCAGTCAAAAGATGGAGTAGCTGAATGGATAAATTTTTTTTTAAAAAGACCATTATGTTGCCTATAGGAGACTCATTTCAGATGCAAGGACATACACAGACTGAAAATGAAGGGATGGAAACATATTCCATGCAAACAGAAACCAAAAGAAAGCTAGGGTTATATAGACTTTCTTTATATCTGCAGTAAATAGACTTAAAATTAAGACTGTAATAGACAAAGAAGGGCATTACATAATGATAAAGGGGTCAATCCAACAAGAGGATATAACACTTTTAAATATTTATGCACCCAACATAAGAGAAATAGCAATACAATAAGAGTAGGGGACTTTAATACTCCACTTTGATCAATGGATAGATCATCCAGAGAGAAAACCATTAAGAAATAGTGGCCTTAAATGACACATTAGATCAGATGGATTTAACAGATATATGGAGCACATTCCATACAAAAGGAAAAGAGCATACATTCTTCTCAAGCACACATGGAACATTCTTCAGGATAGGTCATATTTTACAGGCCACAAAACAAGTCTTAATAAATTTAAGAAGACTGAAATCATATCAAGCGTTTTTCCGAACCACAATGGTATAAAAGTAGAAATCAATTACTACAAGAAAACTGGAAAAGTCAAAATATGTGGAGATTAAACAATGTGCTACTGAACAATATGTCAAAGAAGAAATCAATAGAAAAATCAAAAATACCTTTAGACAAATGAAAATGGAAATACAACATATCAAAATGTATGGGATGCAGCAAAGCCAGTTCTAAGAGGAAAGCTCACAGCAATAAATGGCTACCTTAGGAAATAAGAAAAATCTCAAACAACCTAACTTTATACCTCAAAAAAACAGAACAAATGAAACCCAGAGTTAGTAGAAGGAAGGAAATAATAAAGATCAGAGTGGAAATTAAATGAAATGCAGACTGATAAGAGAAAAAAAAAATCAATGAAACTAATAGCTGGTTCTTTGAAAAGATAAAGAAAACTAACAAACCTTTAGCTAGACTTGCCAAGAAAAAAAAGAATGTAAAACAGATAGCTAGTGGGAAGCAGCCGCATAGCACAGGGAGATCAGCTCAGTGCTTTGTGACCACCTAGAGGGGTGGGAGGGAGATGCAAGAGGGAGGGGATATGGGGATATATGTGTACATATAGCTGATTCACTTTGTTATAGAGCAGAAACTAACAACATTGTAAAGCAATTATACTCCAATAAATATGTTAAAAAAAAATTAAAAAATCAGAAATGAAAGTGGAGATGTTACAACTGATACCCCAGAAATACAAGAGATCATAGGAGGGTACTATGAATAATTATATACCAAAACATTGGACAACCTAGAAGAAATTAATAAATTCCTAGAAGCATACAATCCGCCAGGACTGAATCAGGAAGAAATAGTAGTAATCAGTCTTTTCAGATTTTCTAAGTAGACTGAATCAGTAATCAAAAATCTCCCAACAAACGAAAGTCAAGGACCAGGATGGCTTCACTGGTGAATTCTGCATACATTTAAAGAATTGAAACCAGTCCTTCTCAAATTCTTCCAAAAAATAAGAGGAAGGAACACTTCCAAACTTATTTTATAATGAGGCCAGCATTACCCTGATACCAAAATCAGACAAGGACACCACAAGAAAATTACAGACCAACATCCCTGATGAACGTAGATGCAAAAATCCTCAACAAAATATTAGCAAACCAAATTCAACAATACATTAAAAGAATCATACATCATGATCAAATGGGATTTTAGTCCAGAGATGCAAGGACAGTTCAACATCTGCAAATCAATGTGATACACCATATTAACAAAAGGAAGGATAAAAATCATATGATCATCTCAATAAACACAGAAAAAGCACTTGACAAAACTCATCATCCATTTATGATAAAAACTCTCAACAAAGTGGGTAAAGAGGGAACATATCTCAACATAATAAAGGTCAGATATGACAAGTCCACAGCTAACATCATACTCAGTGGTAAAAAACTGAAAGCTTTTCCTCTAAGGTCAGAAACAAGACAAGGAAGCCCACTCACCACTTTTATTCAACATAGTATTGGAAGTCCTGGCCAGAACAGTTAAGCAAGAAGAGGAAACAAAAGGCATCCAAATCGGAAAGGAAGAAGTAAAGCTATCCCTATTTGCACATGACATGATATTATATATAGAAAAAACCCTAAATAACAAAAAACTGTTAGCACGAATAAAGTCAGTAAAGTTGCAGTATCAAAATCAAAATACAAAAATCTGTTGCATTTCTATACACTAATAACAAACTATCAGAAAAGGAAATTAAGAAAACAATCCGATTTACAACTGCATCAAAAAGAATAAAATACCTTGGAATCAATTTAACCGTAGAGGTAAAAGACCTGTACACTGAAAACTATAGGACACTGATGAAAGAAGTTGAAGAAGACACAAATAACTGGAAAGATATTTCATGTTCATGAATTGGGAGAATACTGCTACAACGTTCATACTACCCAAGCTACAGATTCAGTGCAACCGCTATCAGAATTCCAATGGCATTCTTCACAGAAATAGAACAAACAATTATAAAATTTGTTTAAAACTATAAAAGATTCTGAAGAGCCAAAGCAATCTTGAGAAAGAAGAACAAAGCTGGAGATATCACACGCCCTAATTTCAAATTATATTATAAAGCTACATTAATCAAAATAGTATTGTATTGGCATAGAAACAGACACATCGATCAGTGGAACAAAATAGAGAGCCCAGAAATAATCCCATGCATATATTGTCAATTAATTTACAACAAAGGAGCCAAGAATGTACAATGGAGAAAGAACAGTCTTCAATAAATGGTGCTGGGAAAACGGGACCACTATCTTACACCATACAGAAAAACTAACTCAAAATGGATCAAAGATTTAAACATAAGACCTGAAACCATAAAATTAGAAGAAAACATAGGCAGTAAATAAGCTCCTTGACGTCAGTCTTGGCAATGATTTTTTTGGATTTCATACCAAAGGCAATGGCAACAAAAGCAAAAATAAACAAGTGAAACTACATCAAACTAAAGATCTGCACAGCAAAGGAAATCATCAACAAAATGAAAAGGCAGCCTATTGATGGGGAAAGAAATACTTGCAAATCATATATCTGATAAGGGGTTAATATCCAAAACATATAAAGAACTCATACAACTCAATAGCAAAAAAAAAATCCAATTTAAAAATGGGCAGAAGGGGCTTCCCTGGCAGCACAGTAGAATCTGCCTGCCAGTGCAGGGGACACGGGTTCGAGCTCTGGTCCAGGAAGATCCCACATGTCACGGAGCAGCTAAGCCCATGCGCCACAACTACTGAGCCCGTGTGCCACAACTACTGAAGTCTGCACACCCTAGAGCCCGTGTTCCACGACAAGAGAAACCACTGCAATGAGAAGCCCACTCGCCACAGCTAGAGAAAGCCTGCGTGCAGCAATGAAGACCCAACGCAGCCAAAAATAAATGAATAAATAATACATTTTAAAAATTTTTAAAAAAAGGGCAGAACATCTGAATAGACAGTTTTCCAAAGAAGACACACAGATGGCTAATAGGTACATGAAAAGGTACTCAACATCACTCATCATCAGGGAAATTAAAATCAAAACCACACTGAGGTATGACCTCACATCTGTTAGGATGGCTATTATCAAAAAGACAGGAAATAACAAGTGTTGGCAAGGATGTGAAAAAAGGGAACGCTTGTGCACTGTTGGTGAGAATTTTTTAAGGCTACTCAAAAAATTAAGTCTTACTACCATAATTGGATCCAGCAATTCCACTCCTAGGTATTTATCCAAAGAAAACGAAAACACTGACTTGAAAAGATGCATTACTTACAAAAGCTAAGATAGGGAAGCAACCTAAGTGTCCACCAATGGATGAATGGATAAAGAATATGTGGTACACACACAGAGGAATATTATTAATCAGTTAAAAAAAGAAATCTTGCCATTTGTGACACCATGGATGGGCCTTGAGAACATTATGCTAAGTGAGATAAGTCAGACAGAGAAAGACAACGTATGATCTCACTTATATACGGAGTCTTAAAATAAAAAAGGGCTCATAGAGCAGATTGGGAGGGGTGTGTGTGGGGGTGGGTAAAATGTATATGGGTGGGTAAAATGGGTGAAGACGGTTAAAAAGTACAGACTTCCAGCTATAAAATATGTCACGGGTATGTAATGTGCAGGATGGTGACTAGAGTTAACGATACTGTATATTTGAGAGTTGCTAAGAGTAAATCTTATAAAGTTTATTTTTCTTGTGATGAAAACTTTTAACTATGTATGGTGATGCATACATAGTTAATGAGACATATACACAAATATCGAATCATTTTGTTGTACACCTGAAATTAATGTATATACGTGTCAATTATATCTCAGTTGTTTTTTTAAAAAAGTAAATGCTATAGAAAAAACTAGTGTTATTACTTAGAAAGCTGGAAACAGGCCTCAAAAAGGGGCCATTTCCTGTTCTAGCACCTTTCCCAGATTCTGAGAAGAGAAGACTGTTGTAGGAGGAAAAGGTCAACTCAGAAGGGCCAAGAATAAACAAGAGCATTAGTGAAAGAGCTTACACCAATCCGACCTCCACAGTGACCAACACATAAATGAGACCTCAGTTCAGAAAGATGCAGAAGAGCACCGTTGGTTTAGAAACAGGCTGCAGATATTTTCAGCTGCACTTAAACATCTCACTATCCCTGAGCTTCCAGCTCAGACACAGCAGGTTAAGTCTCACGTTATGTGCCAACCCCAAGTGGCTGCCTGTGTGCAAGGCTGCAGAGAATTTGAGGCTGTGTCCAGGCTCAGGAAAAAGGGGACTGTGGTGCATTCACAGTGTTGGCCATGTGTTACATATTTGACATCAATCGTCCAGCCTATTGAGATTAAAATAGATAGCTAGTGGGAAGTAGCTGCATAGCACAGGGAGATCAGCTCGGTGCTTTGTGACCACCTAGAGGGGTGGGATAGGGAGGGTGGGAGGGAGGGAGACGCAAGAGGGAAGAGATATGGGAACATATGTATATGTATAACTGATTCACTGTTACAAAGCAGAAACGAACACACCATTGTAAAGCAATTATACTCCAATAAAGATGTTTAAAAAAAATTTCAGTAAGTAATAGGGTATGTGAAGAAAGAGCTTCTCGCAAGCTAGAGAACTCTGGCCTGTAGATTAGCTCCTGATAGAATGCCAGTAATTAAACTCTCTGATATACCAATTAACACTGGGAAAAGGTCTCCAGTGGAGTTCCACAGGGCTCTGTCTTATGTCCTATCCCAGTCAAAATGTTTACCCATGACTTGGAATAAGGCATAGAGCGTACATTCATTGGCATATGGAGCTGGGAGAGGCATTTGCTCTGATTAATTGTTTAAAGACTGGAGACTCCTGGGCCTTTGTTCCCCTGTGGTGCTGGGGAGGAACTCTGAATGTATCAGGAGCCCAGTGCCCTAACGTCACCTTGAAGGGAAGTTGTGGGGACTAAGACTGGGCTGCCTTGCCAGGTCTTGCCTTTCTGAGAAGGAAGTGAAAGCCCAGCTTCCTCATACAGGATGACCACCTTGTGGTACCACAGACCCTCTGGCAAGGTGCGTTCCGGATGGGAGCTGGCAAAGAAGTGTCAGGGCGGCGTCCACTGCTCAATAATAATTGGATGGCCAGGATGCATGTGGAAGTTGTGGAGCTGCTGGGCCCAGCAACCTAGTGCATTGGGATGCTCTCTGCAGCCTCCCTGCCCTAATGGCCACAATGCTGCACTTGGGGTAGAGCCGTAAGTTTGCAAAGAGGAACAAGAGGATCAGAAGGAACGAGACACTGGGGGAGAGAGCAGGTGCCAAATGCAAGCCACTGCCACTCAGCATTGCCAGGCAACGAGTGTGCATCACCGGCTGTGTCTGGGGAAACTGATTTCCTGTGTTGGTGGGGGCGTGTGCCCACAGACAGCCCTCGCTGGGGGAGGAAAGGGAAGCCCTCTCTCCAAGACACTGGAGGAGGCTGGCAGCAGACAGGCCTCCTTCATACTCAAGTCCGTGACTTCACGGCAATCCTGTTAACTTCCTCAGTCTTCCACTGCCTATCATCCCTGCACCGCTTGAAAGGGAGGGAACCTTATGTACCAAATCGTCCACAAAGTAAGCAAAGTAATTTCAAGGCAACAGCATTTCTTCCCCCTTTTTTTTTCCATACCTGCTAGCGCACTGACCAAGAAGTAGGCCGTAGAAAGGAGTTTCTGGTTGTGGACCACATCCTCTGGGCCTGGACACTCGCCCTGCACACTGTACCCCACTAGCCGCAGGAAGGCCACGAGATCCCGCTGCTGTGAAGGCTTCAGCTTCCCCAGCACCGCCAATGAGGGTGACAGGCTGCTGACTATGTCCTCACACTGTAGGGAGAGATGGGGGGGCGGCAGGGAAGAGAAGAGAGACAGATCTAGTAAAGCCACAGGCCAAGCTGGGCACAACATAGGCCTCTGCCCCATGACACACAAGCCTTGTAGTGAGATGGAGAGTGGTCCTCCAAATATAGGTCCACCTGGAGCTTCAGAATGAGACCTTATCTGGCATCCTTGCAGATGTAATTTAGGTAGGGATCTCGAGATCATCCTGGATTGGGGTGGGCCCTGAATCCAATGGTGGGTGTCCTTTAAGAGACAGGAAAGTAGATGGCCATGTGAAGACAGAGTAGAGATTTGAGCGATGTGGCCACAAGCCAAGGAATGCCAGGAGCCACCAGAAGCTGGAGGAGGCAAAAAAGGATTCTCTCCTAGAGCCTGTGGGGAAGCATGGCCCTAATGACACCTTGACTTTAGACTTGTGGCCTCCAGAATTGTAAGAGAGTAAATTGGAGTTTGTGGTCATTTGTTACAGCAGCCCTAGGAAACTAATACACCCTTCTATTCACATCGACTACCTTTCTGCAGTTAGAAAACTAAGGACCTGGGAATAAGAAAAAAAAGAAGCTTTAGGGTTAAAAGGAGGTGGGGAAATTTTAGACACCATTTTATCCCAGCTCAAGGCCTTATCCCAAGAGATCTAGCCCATCCACATCTCCAGAAAACCATGCGAAGACACTACCTTGAGATGTCTCCGGTCTTACCACTTGCTCCAGAACCAAGAGTAATTCTTCATCAAACAGGACCGCCTGGAGGACGTCATTCAGAGCTCTCTGTTGCTGCTCTGGCAGTTCCACAAAGGGATGGAAATTCCTCTCCAAGAACAGAGGGGCTGTGAAAGCAGCAGAACATACCCAGTCTCGTGACTTATCTCAGAAGGAGGACCAGTAACTTGCTTTTTATAGCTAATTGTCCTCTGTTCTTTCATAAACACTTCCAGCTGCAGTCTTGGAACTCAGAAATAAAGGACGCGTTAAATACCACCCTGCATGTTTTTTACTAACCAGTCAAACTACTAAAGGAAGAAAGAGGGAGGGGAGACAGAAAGAGACAAAAAAACAGAGAAGAGGGAAGCCGGGTTTTGTTTCAGACTTTAGTTTCCTGCTGACTCACTAAACATTAAGTCTAATCAGTTATTTTCTGGAAAAGTCATTTAGAATTATTAAATTATCGAGGCTGAATTACTGAACATCAGGACTTTTACAAACCTTCAGAGTCATCGTGCAAATTCCAAAATACATTCTTTTTCATATCTTTCTAATACACTACAGATTTTGTATCCTTTAATATTAAATGCATGCTTTTCAAGGGGCTGGCACAATTTTCACTGGGCAAACACAGATATTCCACTTTCTCCATTCTTCTTCACCCATCCTGGAGAATGGGTTAGAATCCCAGCTGGATTACTAACGTCCTCTTCAGGATGCTTGAGCCGCTCCCCTTAAAATCTTCCGTTTTCATTTTAGGACAGTCAAAAGTTTCTAGTGACTTAAGCCCAGTGGGAATTTAAAAACAAGATTTGATAAACCAAAGCTTTCCTATACAGGGATGCAGACCAATATATAAATGCACCCTCCGCTGATGTCAAATTCCAGACAACAGTTATACTCAAAAACTGCTCTGTAAACACAATTAGTTCCTCGCCAGCCCCAGTCTGGAGAGAAGGGCCGTCCTGGCTGGTCTAGGGTCCAAGTGCACAGAGGCGGGTGCCCACCCTACTCCTGCCTAAACTACCCAGCCTCCCCTCTCCATGCCAGGCTGACTGGAATGACCAACTGACAGGGTGGACTGGTGGGTAAGGAAGTTATAAGAAAGCTCAGCCTGTCGTGTCACTTCCTGTAGTGCAGTTCAAGGCTGTAGCACCACTGCTGATGTGATTCTAACCCGTGACATTGACATCGCTTAAGTGGCAGCTGAAAATCACACCCAGTTACCGTGAGGGGGCCTGCAGCCCTGCATGAGATGGGAAAGCCTTAAGATTGGACCTTCACTGCCAATTCTGTCAACATTGATATTTCTGCTACAGAAACAAAAGCATCTATATTCTGGTTTGGGACTCGTTGAAGCCCCACTGATGAGTCTCTCCTCTAACCCTCCAAGCCAGAGATATTCTGAGCTGGTTCTAGCTCTTTTTCCCTAAGCTCTTAATTATTCGCTTTCTCTTTTTCCTTGCCCATCTCCTCTTCCACTATATACTGCACTCCTACTAATTCCTGCCCTACCCCCTACAAGAAACTTTTTTAAAAAACACAAAATGCTGTGGGGAGCGAAAGGAATTGCTGCAGGCAAGTCACAGGTACTGCCCTCCTCCTCGCGGGATGCCTTGGCATCTCACGGCTTCATGCCACGTGGATAAGGGCCTCCAAGAGAGCATTTTGTGAAGCTAACGAAGCGCTGCCTGTCTTGGCAATGAAGCCTGGAATAAATGAAACAAGTGCAAAACTTGGGTTCTCTCTCCTTGCTGCTGACTAGCTCTTCCTGGTAGTCAGCAAGACTCCTGTGGTTCAGATGAAAGAAAATGTTAGGCCCCTAACTCTTCCCCTCCTCAGCCTCCTACCCCTTCCTTAAAACAGGCCATCCAAGACCTGAGGTTCCCTAAGATCTGACCAGGGTGAGCCCTGATGAGTGAACTAGAACTGATTCAGGCACCGTCCTGTCTGTCCTCAAATGTTTTCCATGAAGTCACTAAGGAGTCACCGCTTCTGAAGGACGCATCCCCTCCTGGGGTACGGCACTCAATTACCCAGCAGCTCACCATGCCCCAGCCTGCTGGCAATACCTTGTTTTAAAACACTCAGTGGCCCATCCGAGGCAGGCAGCCCTTGCCCAGCATCTGGCGTGTCCCAGAACGCAAACTCTCGTAAGGGCAGGAGGTCCAGGAAGGCAGAGTCACTTCTCCTCTCGTGCTCGAAGCCCCCGTGCTTCCCTTGCAGGAGGCAGAATTCTGTAATGTGGGGGAAAAGGACAAGCTGGGCATTAGGGTCAACCTTGTTGGCACATCCCAGACCTGGCTTTACCTAAATCAAGCAGGGCAGGGGGACGTGTCCACCCTCTTCCTCATACACCCGCTTCCTACACATTATGCTATTTGACCAAAACTCAGCCACTTCCTACAAATACAGGAGAAATGGTTGTTCTTAACATAAGGTTCTCGTGAACAGGCAGGAAGCAACCTTTCAAACATCAGAAGTACTTCCTTAGCCTGACTGGAACAAACCAGCTCCAACAAACAACCCACCATATTTAACTGAGAAAATTGGAATTTGATTGATAAATCTGATTTGACTAAACTGATACAGAATTATTGACAATATATTTAGGTGCACAAGTGGTTACGTGGCTCTTGGAGAGTCAGTTATTCTTCGTCAATAAACTATTTTCTGCAATTATATGAACGAACCTTATAAACATGTTGAGAGGAAAATCCATACACAAAAGAATATATTCTATATGAATCTGTATGAAGAGACCAGTCTTTTTTTTTAAAGCCTTATCTTTTAGAGATATTTCAATAGTTATAGACAAAATAATATAATGCCTACAATTTGCTTCAAAACAATTGACTAGGGGTGGAGAGAGGTGGGAAAGTTATAGATGAAACATGCACTGCCCTAGTTATTGAAGCTGGATGGTAGGTACATGGGGTTCACTATATTACTATCTGTAGTTCTGAACATGTGTGTAATTTTCCATAATAAAAAGTTTTTAAAAATTATAAAAAGAAATGCCCCTTAAATATTTCCGTATTTGAGGGCCCAACTAAAGTAACTAAGTTGTAGGTAAAAATGCAACAGTGTGGGGCTTCCCTAGTGGCGCGGTGGTTGAGAGTCTGCCTGCCGATGCAGGGGACACGGGTTGGTGCCCTGGTCCGGGAAGATCCCACATGCCGCGGAGCGGCTGGGCCGGTGAGCCATGGCCGCTGAGCCTGTGCGTCCGGAGCCTGTGCTCCGCAATGGGAGAGGCCACAGCAGTGAGAAGCCCGCGTACTGCAAAAAAAAAAAAAAAAAAAAAAATGCAACCGTGTGTCCTTGCTAAGTAAAAATTGTGTGAACTCAAGAATGAGGGTTCTCCCTCTTGCACTGTTGGAGGGAATGTAAATTGATACAGCCACTGTGGAGAACAGTATGGAGGTTCCTTAAAAAACTACAAACAGAACTACCATATGACCCAGCAATCCCACTACTGGACATAACCTGAGAAAACCGTAATTCAAAAAGAGTCATGTACCAAAATGTTCATTGCAGCTCTATTTACAATAGCCCGGAGATGGAAACAACCTAAGTGTCCATCATCGGATGAATGAATAAAGAAGATGTGGCACATATATACAATGGAATATTACTCAGCCATAAAAAGAAACGAAATTGAGCTATTTGTAATGAGGTGGATAGACCTAGAGTCTTTCATACAGAGTGAAGTAAGTCAGAAAGAGAAAGACAAATACCGTATGCTAACACATATATATGGAATTTAAGAAAAAAAAATGTCATGAAGAACCTAGGGGTAAGACAGGAATAAAGACGCAGACCTACTAGAGAATGGACTTGAGGATATGGGGAGGGGGAAGGGTAAGCTGTGACAAAGCAAGAGGCATGGACACTACCAAATGTAAGGTAGATAGCTAGTGGGAAGCAGCCGCATAGCACAAGAACCGCCTGGAGGGGTGGGATAGGGAGGGTGGGAGGGAGGGAGACATAGGGAGGGTGGGAGGGAGGGAGACGCAAGAGGGAAGAGATATGGGAACATATGTATATGTATAACTGATTCACTTTGTTATAAAGCAGAAACTAACATACCATTGTAAAGCAATTATACTCCAATAAAGATGTTAAAAAAAAAAAGAATGAGGGTTCTCCTGACCCACCTCCTACAGTAATGAAAATAAAAACAAAAAGAAAACAAATGGCACCTAATTAAACTCAAAAGCTTTTGCACAGCAAAGGAAACCATAAACAAAAGGAAAAGACAACGCCAGGATGGGAGAAAATATTTGCAAATGAAGCGACCAACAAGGGATTAATCTCCAAAATACACAAATAGCTCATACAACTCAACAACAAAACAATCCAATCAAAAAATAGGCATTAGAACTAAACAGACATTTCTCCAAAGAAGACAGATGGCCAAAAAACACACGAAAAGATGCTCAATATTGCTAATTATTAGAGAAATGCAAATCAAAACTACAATGAGGCATCACCTCACACCAGTCAGAATGGCCATCATCAAAAAATCTACAAACAATAAATTCTGAGAGGGTGTGGAGAAAAGGGAACCCTCTTGCACTGTTGGTGGGAATGTAAATTGATACAGCCACCATGGAGAACAGTATGGATGTTCCTTAGAAAACTAAAAATAGAACTACCACATGATCCAGCAATCGCACTTCTGGGCATACACCCAGAGAAAACCATAAATCAAAGAGATACATGCACTCCAATGTTCACTGCAGCACTACTTACAATAGCCAAGATGTGGAAGCAACCTAAATGCCCATCAACAGAGGAATGGATAAAGAAGATGTGGTACATATATACAATGCAATATAACTCAGCCATAAAAAATAATGAAATAATACCATTTGCAGCAACATGGGTGGACCTAGAGATTGTCATACTGAGGGAAGTAAGTCACAGAACAAATATCGTATGATATTGCTTATATGTGGAATCTAGAAAGATTACAAAACTGAAATAGAGTTAGAGATGTAGAAAACAATCTTATGGTTACCAGGGGGAAAGAGGGGAGGGATAAACTGGGAGACTGGCATTGACATATACACACTACTATATATAAAATAGACAGCTAATAAGGACCTGCTGTATAGCACAGGAAACTCTACTCAGTACTCTGTAATGACCTATATGGGAAAAGAATTTAAAAGAGTGGATATATGTATCACTGAATCACTTTGCTGTACACCTGAAACTAACACAACATTGTAAATCAACTCTACTCCAATAAAAATGTTTAAAAAAGAATGAGGGTTCATTTTATGCTTCTATTTAATAATTTGTGTACAGGCTATGGCATGAGAATGCGGCTGAGCCTAGTACTTGCATGACATGTGAAAGGCATGGGTATTAGCACGTGTTTTCAATTGCTGTGAACACTGGTGACATCCATAAAGACAGGACAGCTGTCTAAAGACAAAGAAAACAAGCTTTCGTTTATTCAGCCGACGACCCACCCACACTCCTAGTCATCCAGGATGCCCCTGGCTCGCTCCACCCTATGCACCAGGCACCGAGGTGGATAAGCGTGAACTGACCCCCAGGGAAAGCTCCCCAAGGACAAGGACCATGACCATTAACACAGCCTCAAATCCTGCCAATAGCCCTGTGGGGCCCCCCAACCATATTCTGGGAGTCCAAGACCCCAGCACCACTCTTCCTTTACACATAGGCACAGCCCCCCTGAAGGCACTGCCAACTCCTTCACTCTTTGCAGCATCAGGCACTGCAAGGAGCCAGAGATTCAACAGGACCACAACCTAGGCCTTGACAGTAAGTGTGATATGAGTGGAAGAGGCGGACAGGCCACTGAATCCAGAGTGGCAGGTGTGGAGAAAGAAGCAGAAAAGGATTCTTGGACGAAGCAGTGTCTAAGTAGCCCCCAAAAGCCTGGGAGGAATTAGCTGGGCCAAGAGGCAGGGCGCACACTCCAGAGGCTCACGATAAGGGAGAGTGGAGGGTTCCCAGGCGGTGGGTTAACCCTGGCTGTATCACTACGTTGGGAGGCGCTGGTGATGAGAAGCAAGGCTGGACATGACGTGCCTGGAAGGGCAGACTTTATCTTGGGACAAAGGGAGCCTCAGAAGGGTGTCTGAGCAGGTGAGTGAAGTGACCAAATGTGTATTTTTTTTTTTTTGCGGTACGCGGGTCTCTCACTGTTGTGGCCTCTCCCGTTGCGGAGCACAGCCTCCGGACGCGCAGGCTCAGCGGCCATGGCTCACGGGACCAGCCACTCCGCGGCATGTGGGATCCTCCCGGACCGGGGCACGAACCCGTGTCCCCTGCATCGGCAGGCGGACTCTCAACCACTGCGCCACCAGGGAAGCCCCAAATGTGTATTTTTAAATAATCACGTCAGCTACACTGTTAGGATGGGAAAGATTCAAAGCAGAGGAGCCAATTAAGAGTCTGTGATGGGAACGAGGCGGGGGGTGTCAGTGTCGGCCTCTGGACCTGCAGAGAAGTGCACAGACCCGGGAGGGTGGGAAGCACAGGTTCACGTCCACAGGTGCCCAATCAGAAGTTCGTGCTGAAAGGACACTGGTAAATGCCTAATTCTACAAAGCAAAGGCTAAAGTTCAAGACAATAACATGATGTTTCTGATTGGCCATAAGAGGTGTTGGGGGGGGTCTGTTGGCAAAGGGAGGGATCGTGGCTGAGCGAACCCCTCGTCAAGGACGGGCTCACAGATGCCTCCCCCAAGGGACACGGAGGGAGTGGCCTCCTCTCGAAGTTTCAGAAGACAGCCAGGATCCTCGTCAACTGTACTCCCACCCAGAAGGTGGGAGGAGAGATCGAGCAGCCTCTTAAGGGCCCTTCCAGCCCCTGTAGGGCTGTTTATGAAGCCGGATCAGAACGTTCTGCAGGAAGAGCAACAGAAAAGAGATGGGAAAAAGCAGCAGAACTGGCTTAAGAATCAGGCAGTGTGTCACACGAACAAGGGCCTGACCACCAAGCTGCACGGGCAGGGCAGGCAGCAGCAGGAGAGGGCAAAGGAAAGGGCTTCCTAGGCCAGGGTGTGGGAAGAGAGCCAGAGGAACCCTGAGGACTCCCCAGGGCACCTCTGCTCAGCAGCGCAAAGAGTTTATTGTCAAGACAGCAGAAGCAAGTCAAGATAGAAGGCTTGAAACTGAAATGCAAACAGGAGAGCCTCGCCAGGCAGGCTTTGTCTTTCCAACCCCATCTGAGAAAACAGACGCCCCCTGTGGGAGCGACAGGTGCCCCAACAGAGCTGCATGCAGGGCAGAGCACCTCCACCTCCTCGGAGAAACAGGGAGGGGCTCCCGGGGGCCCCAAAGCCTGGAACGGCAGCCCCAGCCTGGCCCCCAGCCACCAAAGGGTCCTCAGAGCACTCATGGGCATCCTCGGTGCGGGCCAAGCTTCCAAAGAGCCTGACAAAAGCAACACCTCCACCACCAATCCATCTGGACAGGATGACCAAGGCCTCAGCAGCCTGGGCTGGAGTCACACATGCCCACGTGGTCACACAGCTTATCACACGCTGATGACAAAAGCTGGGGGGGCAACTTAATCATCTAATAGGCAGTTTGTTCAGTGGACGGATAGTCTTTCAAAGAGAAAGAATCATCATCATGCCCAGGATGACGCAAATTTGGAAGCTTAGACCTAAAGGATGCTTGCTGGTCGCGATTCTTGGTATTCCTGGTATCCCATGGGTCCCTGGCCCACCCCTAGACCAACTTCCTACAACTGGCACCTTCGCTTCTTGTCTCCCCCCCCCGCAACACAGGCTGCTCTACATGCGAAACGAAAGAGGGAGGGTCAGTGATTGCCCTTCACGTCCCTTACACATCCGCGGGCTTGTCCACTGTCCCATAGGACAGTCAGCATTCCGAGCGCCCACGGTTGTAGCTGAACGGTGGTACCTAGCGTGGCCGAGTGAGCAGAAGGCTGACTCCCGGAAGACACCCGCATCCCTGGCCTGGTCCCCGCCACCTGACAGAAAACAACTGGGGGAAGGGCAGGAGGCAGCCACGGACATGTATGGCCCGTCACGGCACCCTTTTACAATGTTCTCATCATGGAGAATCGAAAGTGCACAGGGACAGAGTAGTACAGGGAGCCTCCGCACACGCATCGACCGGCTGTGACGACCTCCCCCACCTCTACCCACCACACACACCCCTCACTCTCCGCCATCGTGCTTGAAGCAAACCACAGACATATTTCCATTTCATCTGTGAAGAGTTCACTGTAAATCTCTAAAAACTAAGATGACGCTTTTCATAAGCATAACCATGACATTGTGATCATACCTAAAAAAGTTAATTATTTATGATGTTACATATATTAATTCATGTCCCCAAAAAGCAGTCAGACACTTTTCTTGGGTTTGACACAACCTTTTCCTGGGAAGAGTGTGAGGGAAGAGCCGTGAGTATCTAAGACAAGCCACACCAACTGTAAAACCCTATTTTCTTCAAGTGATGCAGTGACCTCCCGGCTTTGAACACACTGCTGATCAGACAGCAAGGTCAAATGCAGCTCTGTGGGCTCCCTACAGGGACGGGAGGTAAGATGATCACAACGATGACAGTATTATTAATAGCTAAGGTGAGTACTTAATAAGCCACCGCTCTACCGGGCACTTCACACAGCGCATCTACCCTGGTCCTCACCGCAGCCCTGTGAGGGAACGTCTTTCCCCTCCCAGACACGGGAAGCTGAGGCCCAGGCGGCTTCAGCAAGCTGCCTGAGACCTCACAGGACCCCGTGGCGCTGGGGCCGATGCCCAGTCCGTCCAACTGCAGAGCCCACGTTCTTCGCCCTGTGCCCCGTCGGTGAAGCACGCCCCACACCGACATCTGGGCATCCCTCACCAACACCCTCCCACCGCGGCCCTCCGTCTCACTTGTCTTGAGACATCCCCAAACTCTTCCGATACCTCTTTCTTCTCAATCCCCAGAGCAGCGGGGGATCCTCTACAAGTGTGTGTCTCAGGGGAAGATGGGGTGTCCCTCTGCGATGGCTCAACCGCCTCCAGAGAGCTCTGAGCTGAGGCACACTCACCGAACTGGCCGTCTGCTCTCACATACAGCTCGATGACGCCGTAGGCGATGGTGGTGGGAGCCGGGATTTCCAGCACCACATTGCTGTCCTTGATGATGTTCCCATCCTCCATCGCTGACACCTGTGGGCAAGGGCGCATGCTCCCACCTGTGTGCTCAGGCTCCCCCAGGTTTCTCCTGCCCCCATGTGGCCAGCCTAGTGCCTGTGCACAAAGAGTGCCAGGGAAATGCCCATGGAATGGAGCAGAAAAAGGGACCAGCGGGCAGGGGCCAGGATTTAATCCTTGTCGGCCTCATGATGTCCTACACGTATTCCAAAGTCAATGGCCAACCTGGTGGCACAAAGGCGAGATCCCAGTTTGGGATACAATGAAGTTAGGTCTATGGTGCTGAATAAAGAAGACAGAAAACAAGATAACTTCCCATTTCCCTCGTGGAGGATTATGGAAACAACTCTGAAATCCTCAGAAAATCCTCAGTGGTAAGAGAGCCCGACTAGGAGAACCTAGCTGAGAGCAAGACCCCCCGAGCACATCCTCCTGGACCTCATGGATGGCACACGGTGCAGTCAGATAAAACCAGGGGAGAGGCACAAGGATGACAGAAGGGCGGGCAGGAAATGCCGAGTCAGGCACCAAAGCTCTCTCCTTCAAACCCTGTCACAAATATGACCCTTGCCCACCGTGGCCTGGGGAGGAAGGTGAGAAGCTATTCGTTGCCCAAATGCTGGAGATCAGAGACATCTTTAGCAACTTGATCCTGGTCACAGTGTGATGCCAGCTGGTCTCCTGACTCCCAGGCAGGCTCCAGGCCTTTGGTGGGGATCACCGTGGATAGAAATATCGGCAGGGCCAGCTGAAGCCATCTCCCATCAGGCCTCATCACTCTGTCCGGCCTGCCCACCCCAGGGAGAGTCCAGCCCTGGACCTGTATCTCCACCTCCTAAATACAACTTTTCTGGGTCCTCTAGTATAATTTGAAAGTTACCCCAAGAAGTAAATCTCTAAGAAAAGAATATCGGGCACCGTGGCAAGCTGGAGGGGACACAGTCTGGGGCTGCAGCCTCCGGTGCCAGTTCGGTTCCACTGAAGCTCAGGGATCAGCTTGGTAAGACTGTCTGTAACTTAATCCAGAAGCATCTGTGTATGTATATAAAGACATATGTACAGATCTTTACCTTCCCTAACTCAATCCATTAGGGATTTAAGGCAGCTAAAGCAAAGGAATCATTTTGAGACCCTTGGCTCTGAGGGGCTCTAGGGGTCATCTGTGCGTCGACCTAGCCAATGCTCATTTGACCCATTTGCTTTTGGGAAAGCACCTGATCCAACCCTGCATGGCCCGTCCAAGTGTCCTATCACCCCGGCCTTGGGTTTACTTCAGGAATGAGCACGGACCGGGAGGGTCCAGTGAGTGCTAGCCCTGAAGCACTCTTTCCACTGGGGATGAGGTGGGAAGAAAGCCAGGAGCTGCCTCCCCACAAGCTTATATGAGAGGGAATCTACCCCAGGGAAGGCAGCCCACAACCTGCTCTTGAGTCCTGGCCTGGATCCAGAGGTGACTGAAGCTAGATCACCCCAAATGTTTCAGTTACGTGAGCCAATAAATTCTTTCTCGATTAAACCAGTTTGAGTTGGATTTCTGTTAACTCACTACAGAAAGAATCCTGACGAATGAAGACCCCACCCGAAGAGGCCCCTGACCGAGGCCCCCGTGGCCTCTGACCCGGCACCTCCACCCGCTGGGAGCGCACCTGCACGGTCTTGGTCTGGATCCCCACCATGCCACCGCACTTCTCCTCGATCTGGACGTGCTCGGATATCACACACTTCCGCGTCGTCACTATCTTCTGTGTCAGGACACACAGGACCTCATTCTTCCTCTCCAGCACCTGCTGCAGCACTGAATTCTTCAGATTTATTGTTCTGAAAAAGAAAAACGCCCGTGAGTGGCCTCGTACCTCAGGGGAGACTGATGCAGTGTGAATTTTCGCCTCTCGCACAGCTGGCGGCTGAGGAGCAAACAGTTGACAAGCAGCATCGTTTATTTTCCGGTGATGAGAGAGGGGCCAGTACATCCGGAGAGGCAGAAAGCAAAGTCTCCCAAGGCCACGTCAGAGCTGCCAGGCCTCCAGAGAAAGGCTGGACACCGGGGGGCGGGGGGAGGCGCCTGTCAAACAGGAGCAAGAAAGAAACCCAGTGGGCGTGGCAGCTGCGGTCCATCCGCTCACACCGGGGACTCCACCCTGTCATTTAACCAGAGGCCGCGGGACCACAGACATCACAGGTGTGGGCAATAAATACAGGATTTCTCTGGGGGGAATGCTGACCAGTGCTTTTCACACAGGAGAGGGGAACAGGCTTGAAGCACGAACAGCAAGGAAAAAAACTGGACTTGAATTTAAAAGGTACTTTTTAATCTGTCTGTCCAGGAAGGACATGTAATCTCTTAGAAGGGATTTTACATCATTTTACAGATGGGGAAACTGAGGCCAGTTAGGCGTGGCCTGCCCAGGTCACCCAGCAGAGACTTGGGGCTCCCAGGTGGCTCCTCTGGGGAACTTCAAGAACAAGGTAAATTTCCATCTGCGGAAGATGATTCGTTGCTTGGAAGCAAACGATGAAGTGCGCTCTCTGGAGGTCCTCCTCCGTGCTGTTGCGTTCATGGAGTGGACAGGAAGAAAACCAAATGAGAGTTAGTGTCAGCACAGGAACAATTACAGTGTTCATCCTGTGCTTTTTAAACAATCCCAGGTTAGTTACCTTGAAAGCTCACCACCACCCCCAACAGCGGTGGTCACCCCGCCCCGCAGGCAGACGCAGGTTCTCCAGGCTTCAGCAAGCGTCCCCACAACAGAGGCAAGTAGCTGGAAAGGTCCTGTCTCCATGTAAAAAGCTGCCTGGTGCGGAAACAACCCGTGTCCAGAAACAGATGAACAGATAGGCCAGCGTGGTCCATACACACAGTGGGACGTTATTCAACCACAGAAAGCACTACAACACAAACGAACCTTGAAGACATTATGTTGAGTGAAAGAAGCCAGGCACAAAAGGACAAATATTGGATGATTTTACTTATATGAAATAACTAGACTAGGCAAATTTAGAGCCACAGAAAGTAGATTTGAGGTTACCAGGAGCTGAGGGAGAGAGTGTGTGGGGTTCTTGCTTGACGGCTACAGAGTTTCTGTTTAGGCTGATAAAAAAGTTCTAGAAATGGATAGTGCTGATGGCTGCATGACAGTGTGAATGTACTTAATGCCACTGAACTGAACACCTAAGAATGGTTAAAATGGCAAATTTTATATTTTATCACAATAAAAAAAAAGTAAAGACAGGAAAGACTGTCCGATCTCAGTAGTGGTCAAAGAAATGCAAATTATAACAATGTTTCACACATATTAAATGTCATAAAGACAAACTGACAACAACAATGAAATTTGGCTACAAACTTAAAGAAATGTGTACATGGGAAACCCAGAGGATAGTACACGTGTGATCGGGAAGGGTTTCTAAAACGAAATCTCCAGGTTCAAGGAAAACTTCCTACAGCTAAAGCATGCATGGGAAACCCAGAGGATGGTACACCGTGTGATCGGGAAGGGTTTCTATAACGCACCTCATTTTTCATCTCCTGGTGCTCGGGTTCGCCATTCCAGCCGCTTTACTAACAATCTCCCACCTTAGGAGAATCAGCACCTTTAACCTCCTGTTTCGTACAGTTTGCAATTTGTCCGGAGGATGAACGGGAAGAGGGGGAACCAATGAGAGACTAGCTGTAGGTGATGGACGGGCACATGTCACTCTAATTTCCAATCAGGAAGAAGAACTAACCAAAGGCTCAGCCTGCCCCCCGGAACCAGAGTAGGGCCTGAAGCAATCCTGCAGTTTTGCGGCCAGCTCCCAGAGGGTTGGACCCAAAAGAACACATCTGGAGGCGAGGGCAGGGGAGTACACACTGAATGCAGGAGAAGAGCGCCCCTTCCTCACCCAGCGGAACTGCTGCTCCCCCCACCCCGTTCTCCCACGAGATCACCCGCCTCCCACGTGCCCGCAGCTCTGTGCAACACAGACATCTGCAGTCAACGTGCAGGTGGGTCCCAGCTTCGTCTCCTCCTCGCTGGGTCACTGCCTCTCGTCTCTGAGCCTCAGTCTGCACATCTGTAAAGTAAGGGCTGACTACGAGGCTTACCTGCAGTGACCCACACTGCACCCGTCTGAAAATGTTTCTTTCCTTCCACTATTGGCAGGGAGGCCGAATCAAGCTCCCTCCCCAGGCTGGCCAAAGACACGGCCACAGTTTTCAGGGGAGCCTTCAGCCGGGGAGCAGACCCTCCAAGCAGCTAAGAAAACAGCTACCCGGATACAGGCCAGGAGTTCCTGGGGGAGGAAAGCAGGCAGGGGCTGCCGGAGGCAACAGGTGGGGATGCACTAGGAAGCGTGGCTCCACGCCCGACACAGCTGCGGGTCCACAAGGACCAGGCTGTGGGCCAGGGATGCCAGCGGGAACAGAGGTTCCTCTTCTGAGGTACCTGAAAGCTCCCAGGCCCAGCCCTAATGAAGCAGGCTCCTTCCCAGTGTGAAGCTTTAATTTCCATTCTCTTTACTTCTAAGGCTTGGAAAGCCAAATGCAAACCAGACAGAAGAAACCCAGAGAAGACTTTTAAAACTCTAACAACATCCAAAAGGAGGGAAGCAGTTTTCTTTCCCAACACATAATGCAGCCCCCAGGACCCCTCCCATAGAGACAAGGGGAGGGCATGCTTTCCGAGCAGACCCCCATCCCAAACTCATTCATTTCACTCCACAGATAACTGGGTCCTATTATGTTCTGGGCCAAATGCTGGAGATTCTCAGTGAGAAAGACCAAGGGGATCACTGTTGCCACGACCCTCCTGTGTAATAGCCCTTGATCATAACATGTCCTAGAGGAATAGGGCTTCAAATGGAGTTCGGATAAGGCTCTTCAAAAAGTAATGTGCGTCATGACAGAGCAGGGGCAAGTCAGCTCTTAACCTGTCTTCCGTGGAGAAATTATGAAACTACAAGGGCCCCAGGGGATAACTAGTTCTGAGGTAGAAAACCAGTTTCATCTTGAATACCACCTCTGATGGATCCATCAATGATCGCTGCCTAGCTACTGGGAAAGGATTCTAAGACTGGGTCTAGGCCAGGAGGCAGTGAGCAGCGAGAAAGCCATGACTGACTCGCAACGTCTGCACAGGCCTGGGAGGGGACGAGGTCCTGATCACTAGGATCTAATCCAGTGTCTGTGCTCAGAAAGGGAGACTGCGGCCCTCAGAGGTCACAGACTGGCCTGAATCCCATGGCACACATCTTCTGACTCTCAGGCCAGTGATCTTTCCACTACACTGCTCTAAAAACTGACGGCAAGAGGCTAGGGTACAAAGGCACTCTGAAGAAACCGTGCAAGATTGCAGGGGGTTTGTTCCACCGTCTCTCCAGGAACAGAGATTGGGACATTATAAAGAGCCCAAAGATGGCGGCCAGCCTGATATTGCAAAAGTATTCAGCAAGAATTACTAACCCACAGAAATGTAGCTATGTACTGACGATTAAGGCTTTAGCAATTTCGGTATTTCTCCTAAAGGGTTTTGATTTATTGGCTAACACTAAAGGAGAAGTGTGCTCGCAGACCAGCTGTACAGTGGAAAAATTAGAAAGGCTGTGGAGATTAGGTCCATGCACGTTGCTTGTAAACTTGGCTTTGCTCTTCTGACACTTCATTAAGCAGCAAAGTCTGCTTCTCTTTTGATAGCCAGCCTCCTCCAGTCTAGAGACCTGGCAAAACACCCCACCAAGGCCGTGACTAGAGTTTAATCTCAGTAACCGCCTCCTCAAACCCTGAAGCACGTGCCTCTGCTTCTTCCATTGCCTGCTGATCCCCCCGGGGGACAGTCCTTGCCCCGTCAGAGTCTGTGCGCTCTCAGAGTGGGCCGGGGAAGGGCGAGCACTTCCGCCATGTCCGTTTTGTTCCTGCAGGCACCGCGCTGAGAACCAGGGGCCTGGAGGGCTCTGACACCCCCTGAGTGTGATGAACCACTAGCTGCCTCCCCCGATTTTGTTCAGGTTTGGGAGCCTGGTACAAGGGCGTGGAAGGGGTAGCTCAGACCCACAGATGAGTCTTGGCCCTTCCTGGTAACTCTGCTGTTCTTATCAGGGATTGGGTAGGATGGGCCATCCGTGGCAATTCTGGCCATGGAGACTTGAGGAGAAGTCTGTTGGGGGTTCCTGGAAGGCTCTTTCTCTCTCTTAAAAAGAGGCACAAGGAATAGACTACTTTTCTGCCTCTGGGTTTCCTCTGGAATGCAGTCATTTGGGCACCAAAAGGAGAACTGGGCAGCTGGGACAAGAAATGCATGGAGACTACCACAAAGGGGTTCCACGGGGCCACTGAATTAACCAGCCACCGGGAACCTCAGGTGAAGGTGACTCACCCTACCTGGGGAGGTTTTCTTATGTGAGGTAATAACAGATTTTCTTTGCAACTAAAGACACTCTAACTGGTCCATGAAGTTAATGTCACCTTTATTTTACAGAGGGACAGAAGCAGACAGAGCTCGTAAGCCAGTGACCCAAAGGCGCACAGCTGACCAGGGCCAGAAGGAGAACGCAGCTGAGCCTATCCAACCCCGAAGCCCTATGTCTTTCCATCTTCCGTCTCCCTCCTTGACCTCCTCTGGGCCCTGTACACAGAAGGTGTTTCATGTGTACCGAGAACGAACAAGCAGCCTCTCTGCTCAACCCTCCTGGGAAAGCTCCCCAGAGACTAGCAGCGGATCCTCTTGGAAACCCAAGCAGCCACCACCGGCTGGCTCCTTCCCGCCAACAAAGTCTCCATTTCAACCATAAAAGGAACTTCCCACACACCCACCAGAGACGATCGACCTGGAGCCGGAGCCAGGGCCAGGAAGTCTCTAGAAACTTGAGTTGCTCTGCCCTGGGGCTCCACTTCCACATGGTGAGGAAAACCCTGCTCTGTGTCACAGGGCTGTGGCTTCAGGACTGTAAACTGCCTGAAAAAAATCAAAATCAGGGCACAATGCTCACCACACATTATTAGCAAAGTGACGGGGGTCACCCTCACCTCTGTGCACACTGCCGTCTATTCAATACCTTAGCTCACTCACTCACAACCAGGGAGAGAAAGGAGAAAAAGGACTAAGCCATTACAGACTTTCAGATGGAGTAACTAATTCACTGCCACCTGCAGATGCAGCAGGTCTGAGAGATGAAAAAGCTGAATGAGGCTGATGCAGGGAGTTGAGCTCACGCGGGAGCCTGTGGGCCAGGTTTTGCCTTTCAAGCTCTGGCATCCACAGCTGGATGGAAAAATCTCGTGTTTTGTGGACCTGGGCTTCCACCTCAAGCCCAGGCAAATTAATTATCCTCTGCATCTCAGATGCAAAATGAAGATGAACCAAGTATTCTTCCAACCCAATGGTGCTGACTGTACTGCAGACACCATGTGGGTGCAAAGGTGAGCAAAAGAGGATGTTCCAGGAGGGACGCAGACACGGAATCAGGCAGTTACGACAAGCGTTACCCCACAACGGGGTTGGTGCCCCCTAGGGAAACCGTGGGGTGACATGGCTGCTGAAGGAAATGACAGCACATCTGAGTTGCCGGCCAGGTGAAGCAGAGGGACGGAGTCTGCGTGTGGACTCTACGTGCTTGTGTGGATGGGAGTGACGGAGCCTTCAGACAGGGCTAGGAGGTGAGAGAGAGCCTGGGGCGTCGACGCCCGGGATTGAAATACGTTCAGGCGACTGGACTGGGGTGTGTGAGGGGAGGAGGGCGTGGATGTCATCCCAGGACAGTGAAGAGCACAGAAGGGCACACGCCAGGCAGGGACACAACCCGATGGGCTGCCGTGCAGAGAATCAAGTGAGTGCAGAGGGACCAGCCGGGAGACTCCTGGCACATCCAGGTGAGAGACGGTGGAAACCTGCACCAGGGCACTGGTTGTGAGGCTGGGGCACTGGGAACAGGCAGGACAGATATTCAAGAGGCAGAATCAACTAGCAGGAGACTAGGTATGGGAGGGAAAGGAGGGAATGAGCCCCGTCTGATGCTCAGATTTCTGGCTGAGATAACTGGACTTAATGCTGCAGCAACCGGCACCTCAGAGGGAGTCGGGCAGCAAAGCGGGTATAGAGAGACGAGAAGTTCAGTGATGGGCGTCAGACATGACATGAAAGCCCTGGTGGAATAAACATCTCCTCGCCTGAACTCTAACTCCTGACTCATTCCAGCCAACACAGTTTTGTATCAATGCATCACATCTTGACAATTTTAAAACACGCATTTTTTTCACATCTCTGAAATCAGGATGTTTTTCAAACGACATGGTTTAGTTGGCAGTGTTCTTTCTTAGTGGTACATAAAATAGTGGTGCTCCTTACGATGGATGAAATCTTGGATTTGATGAAATAATGTCTATCAACCTTAGAAGAAAATAGTACGTGAATGTCTCCCCTTAGGACTTAAATCCTACCTAGTTCCAAAAAGGTCTGAAGTAGCCTTTCACAATAAAGCTCGGAGGACAGGATGATTTCTGTAAAAAGACAAAAACTACTCCTGGGATCGAATATTGGGAAGAATGCTCAGAAGGCCCTCTCTCCCACAGGAGGGGTTCAGCTCAGATAAAAACAACAGAAGGTCAAGCAGCCTTTCAGAAGCTCCCAATCCTAAGAACTAAAACCCAAACCAGGAGACAGAATAATCTAGTGGAAAAATTTTAAAAGCAGCAATAAGCTGACTGACTTTCAGACATCACAGAGATGGGTACGGCCTGGGGGTCGCAGGAAAATGGATTTGGTGGGGCCTTGAGAGCTTCTCTGTTGCTCTTCCCCAAAAGAATATGATGGGAGACAGGGCCCATTAATATGTTACTGATATGGCTCAAGAGCTCTTACATCTCGATTCAAGAACTGAACAAGCATCTCCTGTGACAAACGAAACACTCCGAGAGAACAGCCTACGTGCTTTCCAGACTCTGCTGAGGCACAGCACATGTCTGGGTCCACTCTCGTTTGGGGAGAAGCCAGGCTGCTGCCACATGCAAGAACCAGAGCCTCTCTGACTCACTGAAGGTAGTGAGTCCTTCCATGGCGGGTTTCACGATGCAGACCACACACGGCTGCCTGCCTCCCCTCCACAGACGAGCGAAACAAGGGCTCCAAGACGTCCGCATCAGGAACCCCAAGGGCTTCACTTAATTTCTCTTCTGAAACTGCCTCTCCCGCCCCATCACCAAATGCTAAGTTACCCCTTACCTTCCCACAGCTCTGACCTTTCCCAGCTTCTGTAACCAGGCTCTATTGGGGGCTAGTCAGAATAGCAATAATTATGGAAGTGTTCACACTAATAGCTATAATTTTTGAGCACCTGCCATGTGCCATGCTTTGTTTATATGCCCTCATTTAATTCTCACATAAACTCCTTGGAAACAAGAATCCCATTTTAGTAACAAAATCCTGGGCGGTGAAGGCAGAAAAAGATGGTTCCTATGTCTTGGTTTAAGAAAAAATAGATCTTTTTTAAGCCAGGAGTTGGGGGGTGGTTTATTAGTGTTTGTTATATACTTCTATGTTTCCACAACAAATTTTTTTCATTAAAAAAAATATAAGCCTGAAGTTTACTAGTCAGCCTAAAAATACCACCAACACTAACACCAAGAGAAGAGCAGGAAAAGGTGCTGATTGACACTGATACCCCCAGACCCCGAGATGCCTTCACCTGGTTTATTCTGACTACTTAAAGGCTGCCCCTGGGGGGAAACAAAGAAATAAGAGAATAAGCAAAAGACCAAGATTCAGGAAACTCTTGTTCTCCTAGTACATGTGGTCAGAGGTCTTTAAATTGTTAGGCACAAAATCTATTAAAAATAATGGTGTCACTGGTCAGAATGGCCATCATCAAAAAATCTACAAACAATACATGCTGGAGAGGGTGTGGAGAAAAGGGAACCCTCTTGCACTATTGGTGGTAATGTAAATTGGTACAGCCACTGTGGAAAACAGTAGGGAGGTTCCTTAAAAAAATAAAAATAGAACTACCATACGACCCAGCAATCCCACTCCTGGGCATATACCCTGAGAAAACCATAATTCAAAAAGACACATGCACCCCGTTGTTCACTGCAGCACTATTTACAATAGCCAGGTCATGGAAGCAACCTAAGTGTCCATCAACAGATGAATGGATAAAGAAGATGTGGCACATATATACAATGGAATATTACTCAGCCATAAAAAGAAATGAAATGGAGTTATTTGTAATGAGGTGGATGGACCTAGAGTCTGTCATACAGAGTGAAGTAAGTCAGAAAGAGAAAAACAAATACCATAGGTTAACACATACACATATGGAATCTAAAAAAAAAAAAAAAAAAGTCATGAAGAACCTAGGGGCAAGACAGGAATAAAGACGCAGACCTACTAGAGAATGGACCTGAGGACACGGGGAGGGGGAAGGGTAAGCTGGGACAAAGTGAGAGAGTGGCATGGACATATATACGCTACCAGATGTAAAACTAACAGCTAGTAGGAAGCAGCCGCATAGCACAGGGAGATCAGCTCAGTGCTCTGTGACCACCTAGAGGCGTGGGATAGGAAAGGTGGGAGGGAGGGAGATGCAAGAGGGAAGAGATATGGGGATATATGTATATGTATAACTGATTCACTTTGTTATAAAGCAGAAACTAACAAACCACTGTAAAGCAATTATACTCCAATAAAGATAGACAGATAAATAAATAACAAAAAGAGTCATGTACCAATGTTCATTGCAGCACTATTTACAATAGCCAGGACATGGAAGCAACCTAAGTGTCCATCAACAGGTGAAAGGATAAAGAAGATGGGGCACATACGTACAATGGCATATTACTCAGCCATAAAAAGAAACGAAACTGAGTTATCTGTAGTGAGGTGGATGGACCTAGAGTCTGTCATACAGAGTGAAGTCAGTCAGAAAGAGAAAAACAAATACTATATGCTAACACATATATATGGAATTTAAAAAAAAAATGGTTCTGATGAACCTAGGGTCAAGACAGGAATAAAGACACAGACAGAGATGGACTTGAGGACACGGGGAGGGGGAAGGGTAAGCTGGGGCAAAGTGAAAGAGTAGCATTGACATATATACACTACCAAATGTAAAATAGATAGCTAGTGGGAAGCAGCTGCACGACACAGGGAGATCAGCTCAGTGCTTTGCAACCACGTAGGGGGGTGGGATAAGAAGGGTGGAGGGAGATGCAAGTGGGAGGGGATATGGGGATATGCATATGCATATAGCTGATTCACTTTGTTATAAAGCAGAAACGAACACAACACTGTAAAGCAATTATACTCCAATATAGATGTTAAAAAAATAAAAATAATGGTGTCATAGAAGGATGTGAGCACACCTCCTCTCATGAAAACACTAAAATCACAACTAACTGCTGAACAACCATCGATAAAAAACCACTGGAACCTACCAAAAAAGATATCCTACATCAAAAAGACAAAGAAGAAGCCACAACAAGACAGTAAGGGAGGCATAATTGCGATAAAATCAAATCTCACAGCCCCTGGTTGGGCGATCCACAAACTGGAAAATAATTATATGGCAGAGGTTCTCCCAAAGGAGTGGAAGTTCTGAGCCTCACATCAGGCTCCCCAGCCGGGGGGTCTGGCATTGGGAGGAGGAGCCCCCAGAGCATCTAGCTTTGAAGGCCAGAGGGGTTTAATCGCAGGAATTCCACATGACTGGGGAAAAGAACAACTCCACTCTTGGAGGGTGCACACAAGATCTTGTGTGCACCAGGACCCAGGGGAAAAAGCAGGGACCTCATAGGAGCCTCGGCTAGATCTACCTGCTGGTACTGGATGGTCTCCTGCAGAGGTGGGGGGCAGTTCTGGCTCACTGCAGGCACAAAGGCACTGGTGGTGGTAGTTCTGGGAAGCACTCATTGGCGTGAGCCCTCCTGGAGGTGGCCATTTTCTCACCAAGACCTAGCCCCACCCAACAGCCTACTGGGATGCCTCAGGCCAACCAACCAACCAACAGGGGAGGAACACAGCCCCACCCATCAGCAGACAGGCTGCCTAAAGTCTTCCTGAGCCCACAGGTGCCCACTAAACACACCCCTTGAAACAGCCCTGCCCACCTGAGAGACAAGACCCAGTTCGACCCACCAGTGGGCAGGAATCAGTCCCTCCCATCAGAAAGCCTGCACAAGCCTCTTAGACTAGCCTTATCCACCAGCGGGCAGACAGCAGAAGCAAGAAGCACTACAACCCTGCAGACTGCGGAACAGAAACCTCAATCACAGAAAGTTAAACAAAATGAGACGGCAGAGGAATATGTCCCAGGGGAAGGAAAAAGATAAAACCCCAGAGGAACAGCTGCAATCTACCCGAAAAAGAATTCAGAGTAATGACAGTAAAGATGATCCAAGATCTTGGAAAAAGAATGGAGGTACCAACCAAGAAGATACAAGAAATGTTTAAAAAAGAACTAGAAGATCTAGTGAACAAACAGAGATGAATAATACAATAACTGAAATGAAAAATACACTAGAAGGAATCAATAGCAAAATAAATGAGGCAGAAGAATGGATAAGTAAGCTGGAAGACAGAATGGTGGAAATCACTGCTGCAGAACAGAATAAAGAAAAAAGAATGAAAAGAAATGAAGACAGGGACTTCACTCGTGGTCCAGTGGTTGACTCTACACTCCCAATGCAGAGGGCCTGGGTTCGATCCCTGGTCAGGGAACTAGATCCCGCTTGCAGCAACTAAAAAGATCTTGCACACAGCAATGAAGATCCTGCATGCAGCAGATAAGACCCAGCACAGCCAAAGAAATAAATAATTTTTTTTTAAAGAAAAGAAATGAAGACAATCTAAGAGACCTCTGGGACAACATCAAATGCACCAACATTCACATTATTGGGGTCTCAGAAGAAGAGAGAGAGAAAGGGCCTAAGAAAATATTTGAAGAGATAATGGCTGAAAACTTCCATAACATGGGAAAGAAAACAGTCCAAGTCCAGGAAGCGCAAGATCCCAGGCAATATAAACCCAGGAATGAAAATGCTGAGACACATAGTAATCAGACGCATTGCCCAGGACGAGGCAAGTCGGGCCTCAAGCGCAGGGCCAGAGTGGCCTCCCCAGAGTCCTTTGCACGGCACCTGGCGACAAAATGGCTGCCCGAGGGAGATGGGTGGAGCCTCCGGGCCAGGAGGCACCAGGCCCCACAGGCGGCAGTGGCAGCGAGAGCCGATGGGCCGAGTCAGGGCCCAGGATGTCACCCGAGAGTGGGGATGATGAAGTGTCGGGCAGAGGTCTGAGCCCAGTGTCGGACGGTGCGAACTCGTTCACCAACAGCAGCAGCTTCCTGGAGCTGTTCAAGTGAAAGACTGAAGAGGAGCAGCGGCAGTGGCGGGAGGAGCCGCCCCCAGGCCCACAGCGACCCGACCAGCCAGCCACCGCCGCCACCACGGGTCCTGGGGATCTGAAGAGGAAGGGCAGCCCAGGCCCCATGCTCAGCTTCATGGGCAAGCGCACAGGTGGGAACAAACTAGCCCTGAAGACAGGAACAGCAGCCAAGAAGAAGACAGAGAATGAGGTACTAACAAGTAAAGGTGATGCGTGGGCCAAGTACATGGCAGAGGTGAAAAATTACAAAGCCCCACCAGTGCAGAGATGATGATGAAACTCGGCCCCTGATGAAATGACCCCCCCTCCCTGCCTGGCCAAGGCCTGGGACTCTCTGCGATGTACGTAACTATTTAATGCAGCAGCAGCAGCACAGCAGCCTTTTTCCCCCAAGGACTTATATACAGAAAGAAACCGAGATGCTTCCCACAGCTGTGGATGATTTTCCAGGACTCTTTTTTACCTTGAGCACTTGCCTCCTGAGACTTCACAGAACAGTGGTCTACTGTCCCCTCTCTTCCCATCTCCTCCCTCTTTCTGATTCTTTCTCTCTTCCTCTTCTCACCCTCCCCTCCCTGTAGCCATAACTTCTGGGAAGTAAAGAACTTGACTTAGTGCTGGTAAAAAAAAAAAAAAAAAGAGAGAAAGAGAGAGATACATAGTAATCAAACTGACAAAAATTAAAGACAAAGAGAAAATATTAAAAGAAACAAGGGAAAAGCAACAAATAACATACAAGGGAAATCCCATAAGGTTATCAGCTGATTTTTCAGCACAAACTCTGCAGGCAAGAAGGGAGTGGTACGATATATTCAAAGTGATGAAAGGGAAGAAACTACAACCAAGAAGACTCTACCCAGCAAAGCTCTCATTCGGATTTGATGGAGAAATCAAAAGCTTTACAGACAAGCAAAAGCTAAGAGAATTCAGCACCACCAAACCAGCTTTACAACAAATGCTAGAGGAACTTCTCTGGGCAGGAAACACAAGAGAAGGAAAAGACCTACAATAACAAACCCAAAACAATTAAGAAGATGGTCATAGGAACATACATATCAATAATTACCTTAAACGTGAATGGATTAAATGCTCCAACCAAAAGACACAGGCTTGCTGAATGGATACAAAAACAAGACCCATATATATGCTGTCTACAAGAGACCCACTTCAGACCTAGGGACACATACAGACTGAAAGTGAGGGGATGGAAAAAGATATTCCATGCAAATGGAAAACAAAAGAAAGCTGGAGCAGCAATTCTCATATCAGACAAAACAGACTTTAAAATAAAGACTATTACAAGACACAAAGAAGGACACTACATAATGATCAAGGGATCAACCCAAGAAGAAGATATAACAATTGTAAATATATATGAACCCAACATAGGAGCACCTCAATACATAAGCCAAATGCCATAAAAGGGGAAATCAACAGGTGTTAAAGTGAGGGACTTTAACACTTACACCAATGGACAGATCATCCAGACAGAAGATCAATCAGGAAAAGGCCTTAAATGACACATTACACCAGATGGACTTAATTGATATCTATAGAGCATTCCATCCAAAATCAGCAGTATACACTTTCGTCTCAAGTACACATGGAACATTCTCCAGGACAGATCACATCTTGGGCCACAAATCAAGCTTCAGTAAATTTAAGATAACTGAAATCAGATCAAGCTCTTTTCTGACCATAATACTATGAGACTAGATATCAATTACAGGAAAAAAAACTGTGAAAAATACAAACACATGGAGGCTAAACAATGTTACTGAACAACCAATGTATCACTGAAGAAATCAAAGAGGAAATCAAAAAACACCTAGAGACAAATGACAACGAAAGCACATCGATCCAAAACGGATGGGATGCAGCAAAAGTAGTCCTAAGAGGGAAGTTCATAGCAGTACAATCTTACCTCAGGAAACAAGAAAAATAAAAAATAAACAACCTAAACTTACACCTAAAGCAACTACACAAAGAAGAACAAACAAAACCCAAAGTTAGTAGAAGGAAAGAAATCAGAAAGATCAAAGCATAAATAAATGAAATAGAGACAAAGAAAACAATACAAAAGATCAATGAAACTAAAAGCCGGTTCTTTGAAAAGATAAATAAAATTGATAAACCTTTAGCCAGACTCATCAAGAAAAAAAAAAAGAGAGGGCTCAATTCAATAAAATTAGAAATGAAAAAGGAGGGCACCATGGTTAAGAACCCACCTGCCAATGCAGGGAACAAGGGTTCGATCCCTGATCCAGGAAGATCCCACATGCCACGGAGCAACCAAGCCCATGCATCACAACTACTGAGCCTGTGCTCTAGAGCCTGTGAGCCACAACTACTGAAGCCCATGCACCCTAGAGCCTGTGAGCCACAACTACTGAGCCCACACGCTGCAACAACTGATGCCTGCATGCTCCAGGGCCCGCATGCTGCAACTACTGAAGCCCGTGTTCCTAGAGCCCATGTTATGCAACAAGAGAAGCCACCACAATGAGAAACCCACACACCACAACGAAGAATAGCCCCCGCTTGCCACAACTAGAGAAAGCCAGTGGGCAGCAACAAAGACCCAAAGCAGCCAAAACAAAAAAAAAAAGAAAGAAAAAAAGAAATGATAAAGGTTCTCCTTTATCATCACAGCATGCACCACAGAAATACAAAGGATCATAAGAGACTACTACAAGCAACTATACGTCAATAAAATGGACAGTCAAGAAGAAATAGAAAATTCTTAGAAAAGCAAAACCTTCCAAGACTGAAATAGGAAGAAATACAAAATATGAAGATAAATTACAAGTACTGAAACCGAAACTGTGATTTAAAAACTTCCAACAAACAAAAGTCCAGGACCAGATGGCTTCACAGGTGAATTCTATCAAACATTTAGAGAAGAGTTAACACCTATCTTTCTGAAACTCTTCCAAAAAATTGTAGAGGAAAGAACATGCCCAGGCTCATTCTATGAGGCCAGCATCACCCTGATACCAAAACAAAAGCTACCACACAAAAAGATAATTACAGAACAATATCACTAATGAGCACAGACTAAAAAATTCTCAAAATACTAGCAAGCCAAATCCAACAATACATTAAAAGGATCATACACCATGATCAAGTGGGATTTATCCTAGGGATGCAAGGATTCTTCAATATATGCAAATGAATCAATGTGATACACCATATTAACAAATTAAAGAATAAAAACCACATGATCATCTCAATGGATACAGAAAAAGCTTTTGACAAAATTCAACACCCATTTACAATAAAAACCTCCAGAAAGTGGGTATAGAGGGAACCTAGCTTGACATAATAAAGGCCATATATGACAAATCCACAGCAAAGATCACTCTCAATGGTGAAGAGCTGAAAGCTTTCTCTAAGATCAGGAACAAGACAAGGATGTCCACTCTCACCACTTCTATTCAACAAAGTTTTGGAAGTCCTAGTCACAGGAATCAGAGAAGAAAAATAAATAAAAGGAATCCAAACTGGAAAGGAAGAAGTAAAACTGTCACTGTTTGCAGATGACGTGATGCTATACACAGAAAATCCTAAAGATGCTACCAGAAAACTAGTAGAGCTCATCAATGAATTCAGTAAAGTTGCAGGATACAAAATTAATGCACAGAAATCTGTTGTACGTGTATCACTAATACTGAAAGATCAGAAAAAGAAATTAAGGAAACAATCTCACTGACCATCACATCAAAAAGAATAAAATACCTAGGAATAAATTTACCTAAGGAGGCAAAAGACCTGTGCTCAGAAAACTATAAGACACCAATAAAAGAAATCAAAGATGACACATTTGAAAAGATATACCATGTTCTTGGACTGGAAGAATCAATACTGTCGAAATGACTATACCACCCAAGGCAATCTACAGATTCAATGCAAGCCCCATCAAATTACCAATGGCATTTTTCACAGAACTAGAACAAAAAGTTTTAAAATTTGTATGGAGACACAAAAGACCCCGAATAGCCAAAGCAATCTTGAGAAAGAAAAACAGACCTGGAGGAATCAGGCTCCCTGACTTCAGACTGTAGTATAACGATACAGTCATCAAAACAGTATGGTACTGGCACAAAAACAGAAATATATATCAATGGAACAGGATAGAAAGTCCAGAGATAAACCCATGCACCTATGGTCAACTAATCCATGATAAAGGAGGCAAGAACATACAATGGAAAAAAAGACAGTCTCTGCAATAAGTGATGCTGAGAAAACTGGACAACTACATGTAAAAGAATGCAATTAGAACACTCCTTAACACCATACACAAAAATAAACTCAAGGGCTTCCCTGGTGGCACAGTGGTTGAGAGTCCACCTGTCGATGCAGGGGACACGGGTTGGTGCCCTGGTCCGGGAATATCCCACATGCCGCGGAGCAGCTGGGCCCGTGAGCCATGGCCGCCAAGCCTGCACGTCCGGAGCCTGTGCTCCGCAACAGGAGAGCCCAAACAGTGAGATGCCCGCATACCACAGAAATAAATAAATAAATAAAATTTAAAAATAAACTCAAAATGGATTTAAGACCTAAATGTAAGGCTGAATGCTATAAAACTCTTAGAGGGAAACATAGGCAGAACACTCTTTGACATAAATCACATCAATATCTTTTTTGATCCGTCTCCTACAGCAATGGAAATAAACACAAAAATAAACAAATGGGACCTAATTAAACTCAAAAGCTTTTGCACAGCAAAGGAATCTATAAACAAAATGAAAATACAACCCTCAGAATGGGAGAAAATATTTGCAAATGAAGCGACCGACACGGGATTAATCTCCAAAATATACAAACAGCTCATGCAGTTCAACATTAAAAAAACAACACAATAAAAAAATGGGGAGAAGACCTAAATAGACCTTTCTCCAAAGAAGACATACAGATGGCGAAGAGGCACATGAAAAGATGCTCAACGTCACTAATTATTAAAGAAATTCAAATTAAAACTACAAAGAGGTACCACCTCACAACAGTCTGAATAGCCATCATCAAAAAGACTACAAAAAATAAATGCTGGAGGGGGTGTGGAGAAAAGAGAACCCTCCGGGCTTCCCTGGTGGCGCAGTGGTTGAGAGTCCGCCTGCTGATGCAGGGGATGCGGGTTTGTGCCCCAGTCCAGGAGGATCCCACGTGCCACGGAGCGGCTGGGCCCGTGAGCCATGGCCACTGAGCCTGCGCGTCTGGAGCCTGTGCTCCGCAACGGGAGAGATCACAACGGTGAGAGGCCCGCGTACCGCAAAAAAAAAAAAAAAAAAAAAAAAAAAGATTAAAAGAGAACCCTCCTACACTATTGGTGGGAAGGTAAATTGGTAAAACCACTGTGGAGAACAGTATGGAGGTTCCTTAAAAACTAAAAGTAGAGCTACTATACGATCCAGCAATCCATTCCTGGGCACATATCCAGAGAAAGCCATAATTCGAAAAGATATATGCACCCCAATGTTCATTGCAGCACTACTGGCGATAGCCAAGACATGGAAGCAACCTAAATGTCCATCAACAGAGGAATGGATAAAGAAGATGTGATATATATATATATATATATATATATATATATACACACACACATATACATACACACACATATACACATAATGGAATATTACTCAGCCATAAAAAAGAACAAAATAATGCCATTTACAGCAACATGGATGCAACTAGAGATTATCATACTAAGTAAAGTAAGTCAGAGAAAGACAAGTATATGATATTGCTTATACACGGAAGCCAGAAATAATGATACAAATGAACTTATTTACAAAACAGAAACAGACTCACAGACTTAGAAAACAAACTTATGGTTACCAAAGAGGAAGGGGGCGGGGGATAAACTGGGGGGAGTTCAGGATTGACATATACATACCACTGTATTTAAAATAGATAATCAACAAGGACCACTGTATAGCAAAGGGAACGCTACTCAATATTCTGTAATAATCTAAATGGAAAAGAATTTGAAAAAGAATAGATTTTTGTATATATATAAGTGAATCATTTTGTTGTACACCTGAAACTAACACAACATTGTAAATCCACTATACTCCAATACAAAATAAAAATTTTTTAAAAGACGGTGCCAGCACTGAATTGAGCGCAAAGGTAAACAGAATCATTTCAAACTATCTGCTGGGGACTTCCCTGGTGGCGCAGTGGTTAAGAGTCCGCCTGCCAATGCAGGGGACACGGGTTTGAGCCCTGGTCTGGGAAGATCCCACATGCCATGGAGCAACTAAGCCCGTGCGCCACAACTACCGAGCCTGCACTCTAGAGCCTGCAAGCCCCAACTACTGAGCCCACCGGCCACAACTACTGAAGCCCGTGCACCTAGAGTCTGTGCTCTGCAACAAGAGAAGACACCACAATGAGAAGCCCGTGCACCGCAACAAACAGTAGCCCCCGCTCGCCGCAACTGGAGAAAGCCCACGTGCAGCAACAATCACCCAACGCAGCCAAAAATAAATAAATAAAATAAATACATTTAAAAAAAAGACAAAACATCTGCTGGCCACAGGGAAAGATATCAAGTAGAAAAGACCAGTTCCAACTTTGCTGCATGGTTTTTTTTTTCCCAAGAAAGAGACAGGTCCCCAAATCCCTCCCCTCAAAATACTCCTAAATAAAGAGTTGACGGCACACTGAAACTTCACTCAGGAGAGCTACTGCGGTAACATTAGAGGTCAAATGTGGGCCATAACCAACAGGAGCATTTAACATTTTTTCTTGTGTGTAAAACTTGTACAATTTGTAAATATTTAGATATAGTAAGACTTTGCGGGGGTAATTTTAAAATACTTTAAATAATTATGAAGGTTCAACATTGCCATACCATTGCTTGCATGATATATTAGTTTCATATAATTTTTAAGTTAGAATTCTTAATGAAGAACCGAACTTCTAATTATCATGTATTCATAGAAAAATGGAATCTTTTCTTTACCACAATTTGCCTTACAATGAACCAAAGAATGAAAGTGGGATCTGCCTGTACCACAACGCCCCCCCCCCCCTTAACCCCTGAACAGTCAGGAAAGCACAAAATGGCACCGTCTCTGGAAATCAGCTGAAACCAAGGCCCTGAACTCAAGGGGGAGGAACTGATGTGCGCACTCGGAGTCCACTCACTTCTACATTTAGCCCAGAGAAAACCCTCAAAGATCCTCTAGTCCAACTATTCCACCTAAACCTGGCAGGGACAGAAGCGGCCTACCATGTCTGCAGAAGTTATTTTCCATGAGTAAACTTCCTCAAACACTAGGAGGTTAGGAGCAATAATCAGTGGCAGAGATGGGGAGGGTATGGCGGTTATAAAGCATTGACAAATGGCAGCTGACAGTGGAAGACAAGGTGGAAAAACTAAAGAGTTTGTCTCAGAATAATACTGGATCTAAGGAATAAAACATGAACCTGAGTCATTATGGAAAGGTCTTAGCCTGTTTTCCATCAAGAATGTTTTAAGATAAACATAGAGCTCTCATTCAAAGGGGTCATGTCCAGGTATCTGGAAAGTTAAGTCCTGTGGTCCCATGGATTGCCTTCATGCTCAACAATGCTACATAACTGTTGTATATGAACGCACCTGTTTTTTCAAGGACATATGAAGTTTGTTTTTGAGATGTGCATACGTCTCACTGACAATAAAACAAATACTCTGAATTCCAAGGGCTAAAATAACTTGTATACAGATGACAACTTATCTAAATGACCTGAAATAAAAATGATGGCAGATAAGCCCTCGAGAAAGACAGTACTTAAGCATTACCAATCACCACCCCCAAGGCTACACACGTGTCAAACAGCCAGCCTTATCAATCTGATGATGTTGTGGGAGTCCAAAAACAGGTAGACCATGTAGATTAGAATTTATCATTCCAGGGTGAAGTAACAAGAATGTTAGCTTTACACGATCTCCATCCTATGGTCAAGTCTTCCTCCTCTTCTCTCCCCTGTTGCTCAACCTTACCTCTTAGTAACAAAACAAGGAAGCAGTGACTCTGTGATAAGATACCTCTTCCATTTCTAGACTTTAAATTTGTTCTTTACCATGTTCCTGGTGTTGCCCCTACCCCTCTTCCCCTATCCAGGCCATCCTTTCCCAATCACCTGTAGAAAGAACAGAATGTCCAAACTCTCCCCAAGTGATCTCATGCCCTCGTGTGGGCACCTCCAGGTGGGCAGACCAGCTATTCACATGTGCTTGTTCAGGACAGTGCCTGGAACACTGTACACCCCCTAGGTACCCTCACTGGGGACCCAGATTCATGCCTCTGCCTTTATATCTCCTGCTATAATTTTAACTATTTTTATCTCAGCCAATTCCTTTGCTTCACAGTCACTTCAAGAATCATGTAGAGGAAAGAACAGGAGTTTTGGAGCCAGAAAATCCTGGGATGAATCCCAGCTGCAGCACCCAAATTGAGTTCCGAGACTGAGAACAAGTCACTTCCTTCCCCGAGCCTTAAATCCTCAAACCTAAAAAGAGACGGCTGTGCAGAGTAAATGAGATGACGTCTATAAAGTGCTTGGCACACAGGAGGTACTCAGCACATGCATATCTCCTTCCCCTCCCTCTCTCCCCCTTATAACTGCTGGCCCTAGCATCTTTCTCTGAGACTACTTTTTCCCATCTCTACTCACTGACTCCTCCCCATATGCTTCCTATTGGCACTATCTTCTACACCTGAATCACGAAGAGCGTTTGAGAAACCTATAACGGGAAACGTGATTATAGAGCATTGCTAAACTGTGGTTTTTCAAATAGAAATAACAAGACTGCAGAATAGGATTACGCTCTAGAGGGCTGTCTAAAGACTGAGGGAACAGCCAGCCCTCCTGCCCCTCTTCCCCCTTATTTGCGAGACTTAGCAAATAAAAATATAAGACTTCCAGTTAAATTTCATTTTCAGACAAACAACAAATATCTTTCCAGTGTTGTAGTAGAGAAGGAAAATGCCTCTCTAGCAAAGAAGAGCGGTAGAGAAAAGATAATTAAGGTCATGACTATCAGAGAAAGAGGTGGCTGTCCCTTCCACCTGGTGTCACCACAGAGAGCTTAAAGGTCTCTGACCGAGAAAGGGAATTCCTGCCTGAGTCCTAACTCAGTAGAGTCCTGGAGTTCTAGAAAGTGCCAGGAGGCAACAGTCAAATAGCCACCATGGTCTTTCAACTCCATTAAGCATCAGCTTAGCGGAGAGGTGAATGGGTTTTGAAGACTTCAGTTGCCCAAGCATGCTCGATATCTGTCCAAAACCCACCCACCAAATGCTTGATACATGAGTTTTATGGTATTTTTTACTCATTAATTTTTAAAGATTATTTCATTCAATGAGCAAACCTATTTTATATTTCATATAATCCTAAGAACATTGGAAAAGAGGAGATAAGCTACCTATACTTAACACAAGTGAGTTTTCTCTTAATTTATTTGGGTTGACATTTTCCATTTTAAAAGAAAAAGGGTGATACAATTACACATGAAAATGCACCTATGTTACTGTACAAGAGGAAATATCATCTCTTGTCAGGATTACTACAATAACTTCTCAATTGGATGCCCAGCTCCCACCCATCCAGTCTCTCCTCAGCCCAGCGGCCAGAAGGATCCTTCTAACACGTAAGTCAGATCCTGTCACTTCCCTTCTCAAAATCTTCCAGTGGCTTCCCACCTCACTCCGAGGACGAGTTAGTCTTTCCAGTGGCCTGCAAGGTCCTTCGGGACCTGCTACTGTTCCTTTACGCCCTCTGACCTCATCTGCCCTTGCCCTATTTACTCAGCCCCAATCACACCACCTCTGCCTACAGCCTTCTTGCCCAGGACACTCCTATGCTCGCTCCCATCCCCAGCTTCAGGTCTTTGCTCTGATGCCATCTTCTCCAGGATGCTTTCTCTGGCCACCTTTTCAAATCAGCCCCCATTCCTGGCATGTTCTATCCCCCATCTCTGCTACATTTTTCTCCATTCCAGAGAGCACCATCAACCTACTATATATTTCACTTAGTTGCATGTTTTGTGTCTCTCCCCCGCTAGAATATAGAGCAGAAATGTTGGCATTCTGTTCACTGCAGCATCCCCAGCACGTAGAACAGTATGTGGTACATCGTAGGCACTCAGCAAAATTACTTATGGAATGTTGAATAAACATAAGGTAAAAATAATGAGGTATTATCATTTTACTGGGGTAAAATGTATTTACTGACATCTAAACAATGAATAAACGTGGGGTTTTAAGACTTCAGAGTTAAAAACCAGCTCTTCCCCTGAAGCCCCCCACACCTGCTTTCTCCTTTTCCTCATCAGAAAATCATAAAGAGCCAGGGCAGAAGGGGGATTTTTCTACTTCTGATATTAATATTCAGAAACGTAGGACAGAGCGTTCTCACTGTTGGTATTTTATAAATTGTATGATTTCTTTAAAGTACACATTTGTCTGAAGTAACATCCTTTTAAAATGCTTCCCAAGTCTCCCCTCTCAGGCTAAGAATAGTCAACGTCCAGACTAAAGGATGCACTGCTCATCAAGTTTCAGCACATGGGCATTCGGTAACGTTTGCTGATTGGCCAAGATCCCAATGTCACCCTTCTAGCCAACGTCCCACAGAATGACCTTTCAATGAGAGACATGTCAAAGTCCAAAATGCCAAGCAGAATTCCCATTACCTCTCCTGGGCAACTCCAATGAGCTGCTGCAAGTCCACCTCCTGCTTCCTCAGGGTTCCAAACAAGGACTGACTCTCCACGAGGCCTTTGCCACCAATGTTCAGCTTGACCTTCCCCAGTGCCGTCTCCAGGGTCCCACTCACATGGTTTTCAAACTTGCCCTCGTACTTCACAAAGTCCGACTCCACGACCACTACAGTGAATGAGACATGCAGAGGAATCTAATGACAAAACGGCCACCTCTGTGCCTCAGGTCACCTAGCTTTCCAATCCTGCAGAAACCTGTGGGAAACATGAGGTCTGCACGCAGAATGGAAAGCCGGTGGCCGCGCTGTGTGTATGGGCAAAAGAACCTGGGTGCTAAGAGCGTGGCATGCACTGGTGGCCAGGGACTCTACTGGGCACTTTTTTGTTTTTTCATCTTTTAATTCCAATATACACACATATAGACAAGTGCACAAAAAGTATCTATAGAGTTTCATGAATAATTTTAAAGCAAACATCTGTTTAACTACTATCCAGGTAAAGAAATAGGACATGTTAAATATGTACTTTTCTAGGATGAAGGGACTAGATGAGGATGACACCAAAGCACAGAGAAGATAGCAGCCCATCACTCTGCCCAGGGAGTGGCCTGCCTGATTCAGTATCTTGCAGGTTCAGACGCCTGAACCTGTCCTCGGGCATCCTCCCTTCTCACTGGTGGCCTTGGAGAACACTGCCCTGGCCTTCATTACCATCTCCATTGAAACAGTTCTCCCCATATTTACCTGTTTATATCTGACCTCCACCCAGTCTTTCAATTCCTTATCAAGCAATTCCGTATCTCTGTGTTCCTGATAAAGTCAGTGGGCACGCCCTTCCTCCCTGCTTCAAACACCATCTTGGAACACACAACCTCCAGACTTCCATTCTTCCTTCCTGGCTTCCCAGACACTGAGAAAGATGCCACCACCCAGCTGGTGTCCCAGCTTCAATCCACTCACCTGGTCATACCAGGCGATGGCTAGCAGATTGCCTTCAGGAGCTGCCCTTTTTTGTCTGAACACTGAAGATAAATATCTGATGATCTCAGACTTGAACTGCTAGCCTTCACATGTCTCCAGATTTCTACTGTTCTCATTTTTAATTGAACCAAATACTACCATAAAAATGGTCTCAGTCACCATCATTCAGGAAGGTTACACTGAGAGGCTCTCAGGAACTTCACACTCGGCCCTTTCCATTTTCCTGACCCAAGGCTCTCCTGGCTCCTGGCGGCACTTCATAAGGAATTCAAATCCGACTGGAGTCTGAAACGTTTCTTTCCATCCAGCCACTGCCCCCAACACCTGTATTTCTTTCACCCCAGGCAACAAAACCTATACCTCAACCAGGGTTAATGAGAATTAATCACCATTCACTATCTGTGAAATTTACCAAGAAGAGAATCATCTCCATGAAAAATAAGAAGCTTATGAAAATGCCCCCAAGTCACAGCCTTCTCCTAGTCACATCTTGAGAACACAAACACTCTGGGAAATGCTTTCGGAAGCAGCATATAGCAGCTGTTAAGAGCTCAAGATTTTATCACTAGTCTAATATACCTAGCTGGGAGACCTTGGGTAACACCCATCACCCTGAACCTCAGGTTTGTTATATGTAATTTGGAGATAATTAATAATACCTACCTGATGGGTTCTACTGGAAGTTGATGTATACAGAGCCTGGCACATAGCAAGTGCTCAATCTAGCCACTGGGTTTAGGCCAAAGCAACATCATTTCCTGATAAACAGGACAGTCCTAGATTGTATAAAGTACTACACAGACAGAAATTCTACCCTTAGATCCCTGTTCTGGCCCCCATCAGGCTTATTACCACTCCTGAAAACTCTGACCCCAAAACTGGATCCCACAGCAGGTACGGACAATCAAGACCGTCTGTGCACTGCAAAATGCCACACTAGACACACCTCCGAACCAGACGTCGTTTGTGCACACGTCTGCGTCGAGTTATCCACTGCTGCAGGTGGAAGGGAAAAGTGAGGAAGCCAACAGGCCATGGGTAGGACAACCAAGTCACCACCCTCCAACCTCCGCACCCCGGGCAACGTAACACTCCAGTGTGGTTGCCAGGGGCAAGAATAACAAAGGTGAGGCATCATGAATCTGCTCAGAAGACACAGTAGTGGGCACCTCTCATCACAGCCCTAACAGCAACAGGACACAGAACCAGGCATGAGCTCTGGCCTCAGACGATGAGCATATGTGGGACTTCCTAATCTGCAGGGACTGCAACCGGCCTGACCCATCTAACATCAGCTCTCAGGACACCACGAAAGAAGCACCTAACAGCACAGAGTGGTGAAATTCCAATTACTCAGGGGTCCATGGTCTGTTCTGTGAATTTCTTTTTCTCTTGCCTTTCCTTATATTTAGTTATTACACTACTCAGTAAGAGTTCTACCAGACATCCAGGGGGAAAACATGACATAAAATTAATATCAATTCACTTGCCCATTGTCTGACAGCTCTGATAATGAGCCTGGCTGAAGAAAGCATTGGCTAGAATGCTGAGCTGGAAGAAAGGAGATTATTTGTCAACTCAAATTACCTCCTCTATCACTTTTTCCCTTTAAGGGAGACGCAATCACAAAAGTAGAGAACTTTAGGGCTGAAAGAAGACTCAAACATCATCTAGTCCAATAATTAAGAGCTGATGGTGCTTTCATATATCACCATGTTCCAAAAAGCAGTGCAGGAATAAGTACCAAAAGTCTTCGAAAAGTTCCCAACCTCTGGTCCAGTAATTCTATCTTTAAGAATCTATGCCACCCCAATGTTCATAGCAGCATTATTTACAATTGCCAAGATATGGAAGCAACCTAGGTGTCCATCAACAAAAGAATGGATAAGGAAGATGTGGTACACACACACACACACACACACACACAAAATGGAATACTACACAGCCATAGAAAAGAATGAAATTTTGCCATTTGCAACAACATGGATGGACTTGGAGGGTATTATGCCAAGTGAAATAAATCAGAGAAAGACACTGTATGTTATCACTAACATGTACAATCTAAAAAAATAAAACTAGTGCCAATAATAAAAAAGAAACAGACTCACAGATATAGAGAACAAACTAGTGGTTACCAAAGGGGAGAGGGAAGTGGGGGAGGGGTAAGATGGGGGTAGAGGATTAAGAAGTACAAACTGCTATGTATAAAATAAATAAGCTACAAGAATATATTACACAGCACAGAGAATATAGCCAATATTTTCTAATAACTATAAATGGAGTATTATCTATAAAAATTTTGCATCACTACATTGTACACCTGAAACTAATATAATATTGTAAATCAACTATATCTCAATAAGAAAAAAGGGAGACCTTCAAGATGGCAGAGGAGTGAGACGTGGAGATCACCTTCCTCCCCACAATTACATTAAAAATACATCTACACATAGAACAACTCCTACAGAACACCTACTGAACGCTGGCAGAAGACCTCAGACTTCCCAGAAGGCAAGAAACTCCCCACGTACCTGTGTAAGGCAAAAAAAAAAAAAAGGAAAAACAGAGACAAAGGAATAGGGACGGGACCTGCACCAGTGGGAGGGAGCTGTGAAGGAGGAAAGGTTTCCACACACTAGGGAGCCCCTTCACTGGCAGGGATGGGGTTTGGGCAGGGGTAATTTTCAGAGCCACAGAGCACAGCACAGCAATAGGGGTGCAGAGAGCAAAGCGGAGAGATCCCCACACAGAGGACTGGTGCTGACCAGCACCCACCAGTCTGAGAGGCTTGTCTGCTCAACCACCAGGGCAGGTGGGGGCTGGGAGCTGAGGCTCGGGCTTCAGAGGCCAGACCCCAGGGAGAGGACTGGGGTTGGCTGCGTGAAGACAGCCTGAAGGGGGCTAGTGTGCCACACTAGCCGGGATGGAATCCAAGAAAAAGTCTGGACCTGCCAGAGGCGAGACCTTTGTTTCGGGATGCGCGAGGAGAGGGGATCCCTTCCCAGCGTGCCCACAGAAGGCAGAGCACTGCCTGAAAGAGCTCCAGAGACAGGCACGAGACACGACTATCAGCTTGTACCCCAGAGACGGTCATAAACTGCTAACGCTGCTGCCGCTGCCACCAAGAATTCTGTGTGCAAGTGCGGGTCACTATCCACATCCCCCAGGAGCCTGTGCAGCCCGCCAATGCCAGGGTTCCATGATCCAGGGACAACTTCCCCAGAAGAACACACGGCGCGCCTCAGGCTGTTGCAACGTCATGCCGACCTCTGCCGCCAGAGGCTCACCTCGCATTCCAATTATGACTACCAAACCCCTCCCTCCCCTGCCCTGAGTGAGCAAGAGAGCCCTAATGAGCTGCTGCTTTAATCCCCTTCTGTAAGGGTGAGTAACAGACTCCTGAGGGTGACCTACACGCAGAGGCGAAGCCAAAACCAACACTGAACCCCAGGAGCTGTGAGAACAGAGGAGGGGAAATTTCTCCATGCAGACTCAGGAGCAGCAGATTAAATCCCCACAATCAACTTGATAAACCCTGCATCTGAAGAATACCTGAATAGAAACGAATGTTCCCAAAACTGAGGCAGTGGACTTTGGGAGCAACCCTAGACTTGGGGTTTGCTCTCTGCATCTGATTTGTTTCTGGTTTTATGTTTATCTTAGTTGAGTATTTAGTGCTTATTATCATTGGTGGATATATTCATTGGATTGGTTGCTCTCTTCCTTTTTTTTAAATATATATATATTTTTCTCCTTTTTCTCTTTTTGTGAGTGTGTATGTATATGCTTCTTTGTGTGATTTTGTCTGTATAAGTTTGCTTTTACCATTTGTCCTAGGATTCTGTCCATTTTTTAGTTTTTGCTTTTTGGGATTTTTTTCTTTCTTCCTTTTCTTCTGAGCCGTGTGGCTAACAGGGTCTTGGTGCTCCAGCCAGATGTTGAGCCTGAGCCTCCACGGTGGGAGGGCCGAGTCCAGGACATTGGACCACCAGAAACCTCCTGGCCGCACATAATATCAATTGGCGAGAGGTCTCCCAGAGATCTCCATCTCAACACTAAGACCCAGCTCCACCCAACAGCCAGCAAGGTCCAATGCTGGATGCCCCACGCCAAACAACTAGCAAGACAGAAACACAACCCCACCCATTAGCAGAGAGGCTGCCTAAAGTCATACTAAGTTCACAGACACTCCAAAACACACCACCAGATGCAGCCCTGCCCACCAGAAGGACAAGATCCAGCCCCGCCCACCAGAACACAGGCACTAGTCCCCTTCACCAGGAAGCCTACACAAGCCACTGAACCAACCTCACCCTGTGGGGGCAGACAGCAAAAATAATGGGAACTACAAACCTGCAGCCTGCGAAAAGGAGACCCCAAGCACAGTAGGTTAAACAAAATGAGAAAACAGAGAAATATGCAGCAGATAAAGGAGCAAGGTAAAAACCCACCAGACAAAACAAATGAAGAGGAACTGTGCAGTCTACCTGAAAAAGAATTCAGAGTAATGTTAGTAAAGATGATCCAAAATCTTGGAAATAGAATGGAGAAAATACAAGAAACGTTTAACAAGGACCGAAAAGAACTAAAGAGCAAACAAACAGTGATGAACAACACAATAAATGAAATTAAAAATACTCTAGAAGGAGTCAATAGGAGAATAACTGACGCAGAAGAATGGATAAGTGAAATGGAAGATCAAAGAGTGGAAATAACTGCCTCAGAGAAGAAAAAAGAATGAAAAGAACTGAGGACAGTCTCAGAGACCTCTGGACAACAAGAAACGCACCAACATTCTAATTATAGGGGTCCCAGAAGAGGAAGAGAGAAAGAAAGGGTGTGAGAAAATATTTGAAGAGATTATACTTGAAAACTTCCCTAACGTGGGAAAGGAAATAGTCAAGTTCAGGAAGTGCAGAGAGTCCCACAGAGGATAAATCAAAGGAGAAACAGGTCAAGACATGTATTAATCAAACTACCAAAAATTAAATTCAAAGAAAAAATATTAAAAGCAGCATGGGAAAAGCAACAAATAAAATACAAGGGAATCCCCGTAAGGTTAATAGCTGATCTTTCAGCAGAAACTCTGCAAGCCAGAAGGGAGTGGCAGGACATAGTTAAAGTGATGAAAGGGAAAAACTTACAACCAAGATTACCCAGAAAGGATCTCATTCACATTCAATGAAGAAATTAAAACCTTTATAGATGAGCAAAAGCTAAGAGAATTCAGCACCACAAAACCAGCTTTACAACATATGCTACAGGAACTTCTCTAGGCAGGAAACACAAGAGAAGGAAAAGACCTACAATAACAAACCCAAAACAATTAAGAAAATGGTAAGAGGAACATGCATATTGATAATTACCTTAAATGTGAATGGATTAAATGCTCCAATCAAGACACAGGCTTGCTGAATGGATACAAAAACAAGACCCAGATATATGCTGCCTACAAGAGACCCACTTCAGACCTATGGACACATACAGACTGAAAGTGAGGGGATGGAAAAAGATATTCCATGCAAACGGAAATCAAAAGAAAGCTGGAGTAGCAATACTCATAACAGATAAAATAGACTTTAACATAACGAATGTTACAAGAGATAAGGAAGGACACTACATAATGATCAAGGGATCAATCCAAGAAGAAGATATAACAATTATAAATATATATGCACCCAACATAGGAGCACCTCAATACACAAGGCAACTGCTAACAGCTATGAAAGAGGAAATCGACAGTAACACAATAATAGTGCAGGAATTTAACACCTCACGTACAACAATGGACAGATCATCAAGCAATAAATTAATAAGGAAACCCAAGCTTTAAATGACAAAATAGACCAGATAATTTAATTGATATTTATAGAACATTCAATCCAAAACAAGCAGATTATACTTTCTTCTCAAGTGTGCACGGAACATTCTCCAGGATAGATCATATCTTGGGTCACACATCAAGCCTCAGTAAATTTAAGAAAATTGAAATCATATCAAGCATCTTTTCTGACCACAGCGCTATGAGATTAGAAATCAATTACAGGGGAAAAAACGTAAAAAACACAAACACATGGAGGCTAAACAATACGTTACTAAATAACCAAGAGATCACTGAAGAAACCAAAGAGGAAATCAAAAAATACCTAGAGGCAAATGACAATGAAAACACGACAATCCAAAACCTATGGAATGCAGCAAGAGCAGTGCTAAGAGGGAAGTTTATAGCTATACAAGCCTACCACCAGAAACAAATATCTCAAATTAACAATCTAACTTTACACCTAAAGGAACTAGAGAAAGAAGAACAAACAAAACCCAGAGTTAGTAGAAGGAAATAAATCATAAAGATCAGAGCAAAAATAAATGAAATAGAAACAAAGAAAACAATAGCAAAGATCAATAAAACTAAAAGCTGGTTCTTTGAGAAGATAAACAAAATTGATAAACCATTAGCCAGACACAACAAGAAAAAGAGGGAGAGGACTCAAAATCCATAAAATTAGAAATGAAAAAGGAGCAGTTACAACAGACGCTGCAGAAGTACAAAGCATCCTAAGAGACGACTACAAGCAACTCTATGCCAATAAAATGGACAACCTGAAGAAATGGACAAATTCTTAGAAAGGTATAACCTTCCAAGACTGAACCAGGAAGAAATAGAAAATATGAACAGACCACTCATAAGTAATGAAATTGAAAATGTGATTAAAAATCTTCCAACAAACAAAAGTCCAGTACTAGATGGCTTCACAGGTGAATTCTATCAAACATTTAGAGAACAGCTAACACCCAACCTTCTCAAACTCTTCCAAAATCTTGCAGAGGAAGGAAGACTCCTAAACTCATTCTATGAGGCCACCATCACCCTGATACCAAAACCAGACAAAGATACTACCAAAAAAGAAAACTACAGACCAATGTCACTGATGAATATAGATGCAAAAATCCTCAACAAAATACTAGCAACAGAATCCAACAACACATTAAAAGGATCATACACCATGATCAAGTGGGAGTTATCCCAGGGATGCAAGGATTCTTCAATATATGCAAATCAATCAATGTGATACACTATATTAACAAATTGAAAAATAGAAACCATATGATCGGGCTTCCCTGGTGGCGCAGTGGTTAAGAATCTGCCTGCCGATGCAGGGGACACGGGTTCGTGCCGAAGTCCGGGAAGATCCCACGTGCCGCGGAGCAGCTAGGCCCGGGAGCCATGGCCACTGAGCCTGCGCGTCCAGAGCCTGTGCTCCGCAACGGGAGAGGCCACAACAGTGAGAGGCCTGCGTACCGCAAAAAAATAAATAAACCATATGATCATCTCAATAGATGCAGAAAAAGCTTTATGACAAATTTCAACACCCATTTATGATTAAAAAAAACTCTCCAGAAAGTGGGCATAGAGGGAACCTACCTCAACATAATAAAGGCCATATATAACAAACCCAGAGCAAACATCATTCTCAATGGTGAAAAACTGAAAGCATTTCCTAAGATCAGGAACAAGACAAGGATGTCCACTCTCACCACTATTATAAAACAGAGTTTTGGAAGTCCTAGCCACGGCACTCAGACAAGAAAAAGAAATAAAAGGAATACATATTGGAAAAGAAGAAGTAAAACTGTCACTGTTTGCAGATGACATGATACTATACATAGAGAATCCTAAGGATGCCGCCAGAAAACTACTAGAGCTAATCAATGAATTTGGTAAAGTTGCAGGATACAAAATTAATGCACAGAAATCTCTTGCATTCTTATACACTGATGAAAAATATGAAAGAGAAATTATGGAAACACTCCCATTTACCACTGCAACAAAAAGAATAAAATACCTATGAATAAACCCACCTGGGGAAACAAAAGACCTGTATGCAGATAACTATAAGACACTGATGAAAGAAATAAAAGATGATACCAACAGATGGACAGATATACCATGTTCCTGAATTGGAAGAATATTATGAAAATCACTATACTACTCAAAGCAATCTACAGATTCAATGCAATCTCTATCAAATTACCAATGGCAGTTTTTACGGAACTAGAACAAATCACGTCAAAATGTGTATGGATACACAAAAGACCCCAAATAGCCAAAGCAGTCTTGAAGAAAAAAAAACGGAGCTGGAGGAATCAGACTCCCTGACTTCAGACTATACTACAAAGCTACAGTAATCAAGACAATATGGTACTGGCACAAGAAAAGAAACACAGATCAATGCAACAAGATAGAAAGCCCAGAGATAAACCCACACACCTTTGGTCAACTAATCTATGACAAAGGAGGCAAAGATACACAATGGAGAAAAGACAGTCTCTTCAATAAGTGGTGCTGGGAAAACTGGACAGCTACATGTAAAAGAATGAAATTAGACCACTCCCTAACACCATACACAAAAATAAACTCAAAATGGATTAGAAACCTAAATGTAAGACAGGGCACTATACAACTCTTAGAGGAAAACATAGGTAGAACACTGTTTGACATAAATCACAGCAAGATCTTTTTTGATCCACCTCCTAGAGTAATGGAAATAAAAACAAAAACAAAGAAATGGGACCTAATGAAACTTAAAAGCTTTTGCACAGCAAAGGAAACCATAAACAAGATGAAAAGACAACCCTTAGAATGGGAGAGAATATTCGCAAATGAAGCAACGGACAAAGGATTAATCTCCAAAATATATAAACAGCTCATGCAGCTCAATATTAAAAAAAACAAACCACCTAATCAAAAAATGGGCAGAAGACCTAAATAAACATTTTTCCAAAGAAGACATACGGATGACCAAGATGCACATGAAAAGCTGCTCAACATCACTAATTATTAGAGAAATGCAAATCAAAACTACAATGAGGTATCACCTTACACCAGTTAGAATGGGCATCATCAGAAAATCTACAAACAACAAATGCTGGAGAGAGTGTGGAGAAAAGGGAACCCTCTTGCACTGTTGGTGGGAATGTAAATTGATACAGCCACTATGGAGAACAGTATGGAAGTTCCTTAAAAAACTAAAAATAGAATTACCATATGATCCAGCAATCCTACTACTGGGCATATACCCGGAGAAAACCATAATTCAAAAAGACACATGCGGGGCTTCCCTGGTGGCACAGTGGTTGAGAGTCTGCCTGCCGATGCAGGGGACGCGGGTTTGTGCCCTGGTCCAGGAAGATCCCACATGCCATGGAGCGGCTAGGTCCGTGAGCCATGGCCGCTGAGCCTGCGCATCCGGAGCCTGTGCTCCGCAACGGGAGAGGCCACAACAGTGAGAGGCCCAGGTACTGCAGAAAAAAAAAAAAAGAAAAAAAAAGACACATGCACCCCAATGTTCATTGCAGCACTATTTACAATAGCCAGGTCATGGAAGCAACCTAAATGCCCGTCAACAGACAAATGGGTAAAGAAGTTGTGGTACATATATACGATGGAATATTGCTCAGCCATAAAATGGAACGAAACTGAGTCATTTGTTGAGATGTGGATGGATCTAGAGACTGTCATACAGAGTGAAGTAAGACAGAAAGAGGAAAACAAATATTGTATGCTAACACATGTATGTGGAACCTAGAAAAATGGTACAGATGAACCAGTTTGCAAGGCAGAAGTTGAGACACAGATGTAGAGAGCAAACATTGGACAGCAAGGGGGGAAAACCGCAGTGGGGTGGGGATGGTGGTGTGCTGAATTGGGCGATTGGGATTGACATGTATACGCTGATGTGTATAAAACTGATGACTAATAAGAACCTGCAGTATAAAAAAACAAACAAAAAAACTAATACTAAACTTTCTTTGGGTTATTTGTATGGAAATATGTTAATATAAATGCTTCAGACATTACATGAAATTTCTAAAAATCTTACCTATTCTGGTATAATGTTATAAGTCATAATTCTAGTTAGTACTTTAAAACGTATATCTCAGAAACAACTAAATTTCCTTGTCAACTGCATTATTATGAATTTTCATCAAATCTTTAACTGTGGTCATTTTTAAGTCTTTTGTCATTTACAGACAGTTCTGGGTATACTCTGATGCTTTTACAAAAATGTTCCCATAAAAGGATCTCATCTTCAAGGAATTTACGGAAAAGACTCTGACAAGAACAGGTTTCTGGTAACTGACTATACTGCTGAACTGAATGAATAAGCATTTTCAGAACTCTAATGGAAAACTGATGAATTCATAGAAGTTCTAACAAAAGATCAAGATAAAAGAAAATTAATTACATGGGACTGAGTGAACTGATGAGGATGATTATAATTGTTGTGACTTTCTCTTTGAATAAAAAAAAAATCCCACAAGGACTCAGAGGCAAAAAATACACAAATCAATTTTCACTGCAAAGTAAAGGAGCTGTTACAGTGGAGTATTACTGGACTGAATGTCAATATTATGACATACTATGAGTGTATTTCGTGTTCGGTAATTGCAATCATTGTTGCTTTTGTTGTGGTCATCCATTTACAATGCTTGGTGTCAGTTTATCTCTTGTAAAAATAAAATACAGTGTGTGTGTGTGTGTGTGTGTGTGTGTGTGTGTGTGTGAGTTGTGGGAAAAAAAGAAAAAACATTCTTTGTTACTGCATATTTTTCCCACTGATTAAATTTAGAATGAGATTTAAAAAAAAAAAGAAATTGAAACTGTGATTAAAAATCTTCCAAAAAACAAAAGTCCAGTACTAGATGGCTTCACAGGTGAATTCTATCAAACATTTAGAGAACAGCTAACACCCAACCTTCTCAAACTCTTCCAAAAAAATGCAGAGGAAGGAAAACTCCCAAACTCATTCTATGAGGCCACCATCACCCTGATACCAAAACCAGACAAAGATACTACCAAAAAAGAAAATTACAGACCAATGTCACTGATGAATATAGATGAAAAAATCCTCAACAAAATACTAGCAACAGAACCCAACAACACATTAAAAGGATCATACACCATGATCAAGCGAGATTTATCCCAGGGATGCAAGGATTCTTCAATATATGCAAATCAATCAATGCAATACACCATATTAACAAATTGAATAAAAACCATATGATCATCTCAATAGATGCAGAAAAAGCTTTTGACTAAATTCAACAGTCATTTATGATACAAACTCTCCAGAAAGCTGGCATAGAGGGAACCTACCTCAACATACTAAAGGCCATGTACGACAAACCCACAGCAAACAACATTCTCAATGGTGAAAAACTTAAAGCATTTCCTCTAAGATCAGGAACAAGACAAGGATGTCCACTCTCACCACTATAATTCAACAGAGTTTTGGAAGTCCTAGCCAAGGCAATCAGAGAAGAAAAAGAAATAAAAGGAATACAAATAGGAAAAGAAGAAGTAAAACTGTCACTGTTTGCAGATGACATGATACTGTACATACAGAATCCTAAAGATGCTACCAGAAAACTACTAGAGCTACTCAATGAATTTGGTAAAGTAGCAGGATACAAAATTAGCACAGAAATCTCTTGCATTCCTATACACTAATGATGAAAAATCTGAAAGAGAAATTAAGACAACACTCCCATTTACCATTGCAACAAAAAGAATAAAACACCTAGGAATAAACCCACCTAGGGAGACAAAAGACCAGTATGCAGAAAACTACAAAACACTGATGAAAGAAACCAACAGATGGAGAGATAAACCATGTTCTTGGATTGTAAGAATCAATATTGTGAAAATGACTATACTACCCAAAGTAATCTACAGATTCAATGCAATCCCTATCAAATTACCAATGGCATATTTTATAGAATTAGAACACAAAACCTTAAAATTTGTATGGAGACACAAAAGACCCCGAATAGGGCTTCCCTGGTGGCGCAGTGGTTGAGAGTCCGTCTGCCGATGCAGGGGACACGGGTTCATGCCCCAGTCCGGGAGGATCCCACATGCCACGGAGCGGCTGGGCCCGTGAGCCATGGCCGCTGAGCCTGTGCATCCGGAGCCTGTGCTCCACAACAGGAGAGGCCACAATAGTGAGAGGCCCACATACCGCAAAAAAAAAAAAAAAAAGACACCGAATAGCCAAAGCAGTCTTGAGGGAAAAACACGGAGCTGGAGGAATCAGACTCCCTGACTTCAGACTATACTACAGTAATCAAGACAATATGGTACTGGCACAAAAACAGAAATATAGATCAATGTAACAAGATAGAAAGCCCAGAGATAAACCCACACACCTATGGTCAACTAATCTATGACAAAGGAGGCAAGGATATACAATGGAGAAAAGACAGTCTCTTCAATAAGTGGTGCTGGGAAAACTGGACAGCTACATGTAAAAGAATGAAATCAGAACACTCCCTAACACCATACACAAATATAAACTCAAAATGGATTAGAGACCTAAATATAAGATGGGGCACTATACAACTCTTAGACAAAAACATAGGAAGAACACTCTTTGACATAAAACACAGCAAGATCTTTTTTGATCCATCTCCTAGAGTAATGGAAATAAAAAAGAAATGGGACCTAATGAAACTTAAAAGCTTTTGCACGGCAAAGGAAATCATAAACAAGACGAAAAGAAAACCCTCAGAACGGGAGAAAATATTTGCAAATGAAGCAACAGACTAAGGATTAATCTCCAAAATATACAAGCAGCTCATGCAGCTCAATACCAAAAAAAAAACAACCCAATCCAAAACTGGGCAGAAGACCTAAAGAGATTTCTCCAAAGAAGATATACAGATTGCCAACAAACACATGAAAGGATGCTCAACATCACTAATCATTACAGAAATGCAAATCAAACCCACAATGAGATATCACCTCACACCGGTCAGAATGGCCATCTCAAAAAATCTACAAACACAGGACTTCCCTGAGGGTGAAGTGGTTAAGAATCCGCCTGCCAATGCAGGCAACACGGGTTCGAGCCCTCGTCCAGGAAGGTCCCACATGCCGCGGAGCAACTAAGCCCATGAGCCACAACTACTGAGCCTGCGCTCTAGAGCCCAAGAGGCACAACTACTGAGCCCACGTGCCACAACTACTGAAGCCCGTGTGCCTAGAGCCTGTGCTCTGCAAAAAGAGAAGCCACCACGGGCTTCCCTGGTGGCTCAGTGGTTAAGAGTCTGCCTGCTGATGCAGGGGACACGGGTTCGTGCCCCAGTCTGGGAAGATCCCACATGGCGTGGAGCGGCTGGGCCCGTGAGCCATGGCCGCTGAGCCTGCGCGTCCGGAGGCTGTGCTCCGCAGCGGGAGAGGCCAGCACAGTGAGAGGCCCGCATACCGCAAAAAAGTAAGTAAATAAAAATTAAAAATAAATGAGGAGGGCTTCCCTGGTGGCCCAGTGGTTGGGAGTCCGCCTGACGATGCAGGGGACACGGGTTCGTGCCCCGGTCCGAGAAGATCCCACACGCCGCGGAGCAGCTGGGCCCATGAGCCATGGCCGCTGAGCATGCGCGTCCGGAGCCTGTGCTCCGCAATGGGAAAGGCCACAACAGTGAGAGGCCCGCGTACCACAAAAAAATAAATAAATAAATAAATGAGGAGTATATAAAAATTATATGTAATATGTTTCCAATTTTGTTTATAAAAAATTAGATGCAGAGAAAGAAAAGATACAATCCAAGTGTTAATGGGAATTAACACTTGATGGAGGAATTTTTGTTGATTTGTTTTTTTGCCTTTCTATATTTTATACATGCTCCTCTGTAATAATGAGTCAAACTCCCCATTTTTGATGCTTAATGTTTCAAGCCCACCACCCCCTCTTTTCTTTCTGTTACACATCTGGGCAGTAGGGTAAGAAACCCTAGGTGGTCCCTCCATTGGCACCGGCAGGAAATTGAAAAGTTGTAATAAGCCCCAGCCTACATGCAGAACCCTCACCACACCTCATATCCATTAGAGAAACTGAGCCCATCTCTTATCCCCTCCTTCTCTCTAGCTATTTTTGGACCAGCCTTGGGAACCTGCCATGCTGTCCCCAGAAAAGCTTCGTTATGTGAGTAATAAAACTTTTCGCATCCTCCTGATGGATACGTGGCATCATCAACCTCAACACCAAACCAAATTTGGGGAAGTAAAACCAACCCACTCATGCTGAGGGGCCACAACATCTACAAATGAGCATGTTGTACTTTTATACCAAAACTGCAATATTATTTCTTAAATATTAAGCTATAACTTTTCATGTCAGGCCTGCAGAATTTTCTCATTTTACGGAAGGATACGTTTTTAAAACAGTAGGCAAAGAAACAGGAGAACTGATTATAAGGTATCGCCTTACAGTCACTCAAGACAACATGTGTCTAAAAGAAGAATCATCTCCTGTTCTGGAACTAATTGTACAATATAACCAAAGAAACATACCTGGACTCAGAAACTGGTCTTCTGTGAGTACATCTCCCAGGGTGACAGATAAAAACTGGTATTTGGGTCTCTGCCAGCACCACAATCTCTTTTTTTTGGTCACCAGACTTAGAAGTTGTAATTTATCAGAGTCATTCAAATTTGATACTGTGATCAGGTTACCTCCAGCATCAACTTCTCTAAGAAAATTCCTTGTTGCTTTGGCAAACATTTTGAGAGCTCCAGATTACCTGAAAAAAAATATACAGGAAGTTGTTATTTCGTGACTTTTTTCTAAAATTACCTTATTTCTCCCTAGTATCAATCAGTATACATGAAAGAATACCTTCTCCTTAGAGAAGCCTCTAGTTTGAGTTCAGTTGATGTCTAAAAAATCAAATTGAAATACTGAAAGAGAATACGTATATGAATCAGGATAGGCTAGGTTATGCCTCCAAATCTCGGTGGCGTATAACCAGTAAGGTTTATTTAGTGCTCACACTACACGTCCAAAACAGGACAGGAAGGCTTTGCTCCTCATAGCCATTCAGGGATCCAGGCTGAAGGGGCAGCCGCCATCTTGAATATCATGTCATCAGCCAACAGGAAAGAGAGTTCTTAAAAGTCTCACACCAGCAATTAAATGCTCTGGCCCAAAACTGACACACGTCACGTCCACTCACAATTTGTCAGAACTAGGCAGATGGCCTCAGCCAACCACAATGGTCAGGAAATACAATCCTACCAAGTATTTGGAAGGCAGAGACCTGGGAATATCTGTTGAACAGCGTACTGACTACCCCCATTTGTATCTTACTTATGACCACTTCTTTGAAGGGTCAAATGTGCTTTTTCTCTACACTGTGTGATGTCCCCTGTTCATAAATGGGAAGTGACTAGCTATTACTTTTAACCCCAGAAAGGAAAGCCCAGTCACTCTTCAGCCGGAGGGAAAAAAAAAAGAGACATGTTGGAAGATATAAAAGTACTACATTCAGTGGAAGATGTATATACTATTCAATAAATGGTGTCAGAACAACTGGCTAAACATCTGGAAAAAAATAAAGTCAGATCCCTAACTCATGCCATACACAAGAGCAAATCCTCAGTGGATTAGAGTGTTTTTAAGGAAAAGTGAAACCATAAAGTACTAGAAAAAAATACAAACAAATATTTGTACAATTGTAGGATGAGAAAGGCCTTTAGGAAGACAAATGGCAAACTGAGAAAATACTTACAAAACAAAGAACCAGAACATTTAACATATACAAAAAACTTTTACAAACCACATCAAGTTTTACAAATACTGTAGTAGATACATGGACAAAGGTTATAAACAATTCACAATACATAAAGTGCTCACAGCTGTACATATGCATATGAATATATACATATGCGCGCGCACACACACACACACACTATCATTATTACTCAAAAAAAGCACAAATTGAAAGATTTTTTTAAAACTATAGTCAACAGTTAAAATGTCTAATGCACAAGAATTGTGTTTTATTTATATTTGTATCCTGGTGTCTGGCAGTCACATAGATAACAAAATCATAGAATTTAAGAGCTGAGATAATCTTAGATGTTAATTAGTTCAACCCACTTTTCTTTACCATGAACCTTCTCAAGGGCATAAAAAAAAGTTTTACTATCACTAGTTCTTCTCTAAAGTACCTTTTCTTATATTATTGTATAGCCAACTAACCCTGTTCTTATATCAGAGCACTCATTTATTCATTTATCAAAATATTTATTGAATCGGTGTACAAGGCAATATTTGGGAGCAGCAAGGTCGTGATGTCCAGGAGACATGGTTTTGTGTAGATATGCCCATCACCAATTCTTTGACAGACCGAGAGTTGCTTTGCAAGCTCTGGGACTGGTTCCTGCACTGCACTGCCAGGTTCTAGAGAAGGGAAGCGCAAAGGATAAGGATGAAGAAGGCTCAGTCCTGGTCCTGAAGGCCTGTGCCTCCTCTGGGGGAACCAGGGCAGCAGGAGCCACTGGAGGGGTTATATAGGGAACAGTGTGATCAGAGCGGTCACTTAGAAAGATCTTCTGGAAGCAAAATAGGAAACCAGCTGGAAGGGAACAATTAGACAACACACAATGATGCTGAACTACGTGGGTGGTGTAAGGGTAGAAAAGATGCTGGTTTGGCGGTTTCCCGAGAAGTCTGGTTGGATGTGAAGGTGCTGATGAAAGAGAGGAGACACCCCAGCTTGGCCTGCGGCTAGCTCAGGCCTGGGTCAGCTGATAGATGCCAGCTACCAAGAGGGGGATCCAGAAGGAAGCAGACTGCTGGGGACAGTAAGACAGTAACTGCTGAGCGTGCATCTAGGATAAGGTGTAAGGTTTATTTTGTCAAACACAAGGAAAGAACTTTTAACAAAATAAGGTCTCCCAATGACCCGGGGGATTTTACCCTGCTTGTCCAAGAGAAGAGCCACAGCAGAACCTGCCTCAGTTCACCATGGTGATCAGGATCTCCATTTTTACGGTTTTTATTCTTTCCTGGGACAACCTGGAAGGGAGTTCACTAACTTGCCTTCAGATTAAACAGGTTTCTGAAGAAGCCAAATCAGGCTTGCTATTAAAAAATAATAAAATAACAAAACCCAAACTCATCCGCTACGGGCAACAAAGCCTTAGTAATGACACCGATCCTCCCCAGAGGGATTACAGGATGAAGAAAGAGAACTCCTAAATTAATTTTTCATTTTGTTTTTCTATCTAGCATCAAATACGGCCTCTTGACAGTGTAGGCTGCTTTAAAAAGAGTTAATGGAAGTGGCTATTGCTTTGGATGTTTTTATAAGAACCAGGTTTACTCAATCAAGGGACTCAGAATATTCTCCTTGTGAAGGTAAAGTTAGAGGCTTTTTTTTTTAATTACTATGTTTGAATACACAATATATTTACTTGGCTCTAATATCTAAACTATGGAAAAAGATACACACTGAGAAATCCCATTTCTACCCAGGTCCCATCTACCTTTTCACCCCTCTCCCCTTCATGTTTCTTTACACAAATATAAGTAAAAAGGAGTGTACACACTTTTCTGCATCCTACTTTGTCATGTGGCAATATATCCTGGAGATCTTTCCACGGTTAGAACCTTCTGCATAATACAGCTTCATAGTACCCCTTCACATGGATGTACCATTGCTTATTTAACCTGTTCAGTATTGCTGATCACTTGGGTAATTTCTAAGTTTTTATTATTTTCAAAATGCCACACTAGGGCTTCCCTGGTGGCGCAGTGGTTGAGAGTCCGCCTGCCGATGCAGGGGACACGGGTTCGTGTCCCGGTCCGGGAAGATCCCACATGCCGCGGAGCGGCTGGGCCCGTGAGCCATGGCCACTGAGCCTGCGCGTCCGGAGCCCGTGCTCCGCAACGGGAGAGGCCACAACAGTGAGAGGCCCGCGTATCGCAAAAAAAAAAAAAAAAAAAAAAAAGCCACACTAAATACTGCTAAATGTATGTTTTCTTCCTACATGGGCAAGAGTATCTGAAGGGAGATTTCTAGAAGAGGGATTGCTAGACCAATGGTAAATGCATCTATAATTTACAGGTTGTACCATTTTGCAGTCTCACCAATAAGGTATGAAAGTATCAGTCTCAGCAACAGAGTATGGTATCAATCTTGTATTTTTTTTCAGCCTCATAGGTGAGAAATGGTATCTCAGTGTAGTTTTCTGTTTGTTTTTTTGGTGGGGTCATGTAGATCAGTTGCCAATATCTTTTGTTTTCTTTTTAAATTAATTATTTTTTTTTGGCTGCATTGGGTCCTAGTTGCTGTGCGTGCGCTTTCTCTAGTTGCGGCGAGCGGGGGCTACTCTTCGTTGCAGCGCACGGGCTTCTCGTTGCAGTGTCTTCTCTTATTGCGCAGCATGGGCTCTAGGCACAAGGCTTCAGTAGTTGTGGCTCGCGGGGTCTAGAGCGCAGGCTCAGTAGTTGTGGAGCACAGGCTTAGTTGCTTCGCAGCAAGTGGGATCTTCCTGGACCAGGGCTCGAACCCGTGTCCCCTGCATTGGCAGGCAGATTCTTAACCACTGCGCCACCCAGGGAACTCCCTCAGTACAGTTTTAAGTCATGTTATTTTAATACAAATGAAATCAAGCATCTTTTGTTTAAAGCCTTTTTATATATCTTTTTCCTGTTTGTGTCTTTAGCCCATTTTCTATTGTTTTTTTCTGTATTCCTAGGATCCTTCAATGGAATAGAGAGATGAGCCAAAGTACAATATATGCTAGAAATTTAATACAATACAGTTTATCATGTGGCATTGGGAGCCAATAAGCTGTTGTCTGATTCTCAAACATCTAAAGTAACTGTCCAGCCAGGAAAGATTAAATAATATGCCCAGGGCCCACCAAAGGATCTAGAACCCATGTTGCCTGGCACAGACAAGCACAATAATGACTCAAGTAGAAGTTAGACTTCGGATTCAAATTTCCAAAATGCTCCAACCTGGAAGGAGATGAAAATGGCCTCATGAGAGACCAAGCTCAAAATGCTCATGGCCTAAAACCCCACTGCACTTCACTGCTGTACCGAAGATCCTGGGCTCTCTCATTTGGGGCCTGAAGAATTCCATTCGCCAACAGTTCCTACTTGTCTGCCTATGTGGCTTCCCAGCTCGAAGCAGATTAGAACTCAGAGAGCCAAAGTGAAGGTGGTAAGGATATACAAGCTCGAATGAGACTCCCGGACAAAAGACATAAGAGGAAAAGACCAAGAAACCAAGACAACAACACAAAGTCAGAAGAGTACATGGCCAACTGGGACCACTGGCTCCTGGGAACAAAGACTCATAGAAATAGTTGCCAGGGTAATGGTAGCATAAGAAGATACTACAATCACTCGTGTCCCTCCTCAGGACTGATTCAGAGTGATGGAATGATCACATCTTTGAGTTGCAAAGGACCCGCTTCTTCCTAATATCCAATTCAGGATTCTTCTCTGGAGCAGCTCTGGTTGATCACTGGGCCTCTGCGTGAATAGTTCTAGGAAAGAAACCTGAACCTCGAAATCCACTAAAAGGGCGGGGGGGGGCGGGGGGCAACTGTATATCGAGTACCTGCTGTGTGCCAGGTACTGGGCTAAGTCCTTTCTACACATTTCCTCATTTAATCTCCACGACAACCCTGAGTAGGCATTGTCCATATTTTACAGATGTGGAAACTAAAGTTCAAAGATGTTAAGTAATTTGCCCAAGATAACAAGAAAAAAAGCAGCAGCCCTGACATCCAAGAGCCTGCCTGGTACCATCAGCTAGCCCTGGGGTTGCTGGCAATGGCCTGGTGTTTTCCTGGTCAACGTGAACATAACGTCGACATCTGGCAAGGGCACTCTGTGGTCATGATAAATCAAGACGAAAACAAGACCTCTCATAGTCTTATCTGACCACAGACAAAATACAAACACTGTCTAAACCACAAAAATGACCAAACACTCCCACCATCCCCACCAACTCTAAGCACAAGTGACTGCGGTTCTCAGCCAACCACAGTTTTAGCCTCACTCCTTTCAGATAAAATTTATGAAGATACTCCAGAGAATTTCCCTCACTTTCTGACAGCATCCAATTCAGAGCAAAGTCCTATCTCCTTAAACTCTCCCCCAAATCGCCTACAAGCCCAAATCCTGTAACTCCTTTCTGCACTCAGTTACAGAGACGCCCAGGGTTCCCCATGGAGCGAAGTCTTCCTCATTCAGCGAGCAATGATCCATCCCCTTCAACTCCACCTGTGTTCCCAGAGGTCTTTGACTAGAAGGCACTGAATGTCAAGTAGAGAAATAGTGCTGAGCCCAGATTCCAAACAAGGTCCACCTGCCTCCCAAGCCTGAGCCCTGGACCACTCTGCTCTGCCAACTCCGCCGTCAGGTTTTGTTTGTTTGTTTGTTTGTTTGAATGTGGACTACATATAATTTGTTTTGTAAAGTAAGAAGAGGTGCTCAAAAGGGTAAACTTCAGTTATGGCGGAAGCAAAAACCATGGCTATAAAACACATTATTTCTTCATCATCTAGGAAAATGAGACACCGCTGTGAGTACTTGTCTCCTAACAACTTCAGCACATTTTGAATTTAGTTTTCTAAATAAAGTGAAATTGAGTCTATTAAATTAAAACAGAGGTGTCATCCTTCTGTATCTTCCGGTGCTTACAGCCCAGTACCTTCATTTTTATAATAAGAAGGCAAATTAAAGACAAAGTACTCCATCATTTCTTTCTAAAATAAAAATCCAAAATAAAAAACAAATGATCGCAAGACAGGCATAAGATTGAAAAAGGAGTCAAGGCAAAGGCAGCAAAGGCTTTTAGGAAGTGGAGTGGATAACAGGAGACTGATTAAGAATAAAGAACCCTCTGGTCCCCCTGAGGGTTCAAAAAGAACAAAAAGAAAAGCACTTTTGGAAACCATAAGGCTTCCTCCTAAAGCAGGCGAGCTAAGGGCAGCAGCTGGGGGCTTGGGCCGCATTTCTCAGATCTCTCTAATTGGCTGGGCTCATCTTCTCCCGGCTGTTTTCCTTTACGAGAAGAGTTCATTGGCGGTGGCTTTGGAAAACGATTAATTTACATTTATTCAGCTGTTTCTCTGACCTAACAGCAATATTTCATTCCACTCCAACTAGACTATCTCTTAAAGGCATCGATCCCAAGGCATCCGCCCCTCTGAACAGTCCTCTGAACAGAGTAGACTCTCAATGAGAGGTTTTTTTGAACACTGTACAACCAGCGCCTTTCTAAGACCGCCCTCTGGTCTTTCCCGGTCAGGTGCAGATGGGAAGGAGTCTGGAATCCGCACGTTGAGGCCCCGTGGGCAGCGGTGATGTCATCCCACCCAGGTCGAGAACTCCCGAGGTGCTTGGCCTCCTCCACAAGCTCGGGCCCCAGTATCCAGCACCCCAGGGATGGGGACTTGGTCCAGCCCAGAGAGTGAATTCCACGCCGGCCCCCGCCTTCCTTCCACGCACATAAGCGCCCCAGCGCCCGGCCACGGACAGCCTAGCGCACCCGGAGGAGAAACCGGAAGACAAAGAAGTGGGGAGAGGGCGCAGAGGGTTGGGGGGCGGACAGTAAGTACCCGCTGCCCCAGCAACAGCCAGGGAAGGAAGTGGCAGTGGGAAGGGGGAGGAGAGGGGATGGGAAAGGGGTCGGGGGACAGAGACGGGGGCTGGGAACGCGGACGAGGAGGGGACGCCATGGGGCCGGCGGTCCAGCTGCGGGCAACCCACCCATTCGAACCCCATTGGACTAAGGGGCAGACGGGAGGGTGTCCCCTAGAGAAAGAGCCGCGCGGGCTCGGCTCCCCAAGGTCAGGGCCGGATCCGGAGCCGAGCCGAGCCGCCCGCACTTACCTCCCTGCAGCCTCGCGCCCCGCGCCCGCAGCCTGCCGAGTCTTAAAAGCCCCGCGGGTTGGGCCGGGCCGGGGCGGGGGATCGCGAGGGAAGAGGGCGGGCGGCGGGACCTTTGCTTCGTCCCCGCCCCCTGGAGCCGGGCGGGGCGGCCGGAGGAGTGAGCTCCGAGAACTTGCGCTCAGGAGTATTGAGTTCTTCCACAGGGCCTGGAACGAGGTCCCCATATGCTCCGGGCATATCCTTAGGTTAGTTACCCCACCTCCTTATATTTTTGTCAGTAAATCTGTCCCTGACTATTCAAATTAAAAGTACAGCCAGTCCACCACCCTACAGGAACACGCCCTAGTTCCTCGCCTGCTTTATCTCCTTTGCAGTAATCACCATCTGATAGACTATACACATCATACTTACTTCATGCATTATGTTTCTCTTCCCTAGAATGTCAGCTCCACGAGGGGAGGAGCTTTCGTGTGTTTTGTTCACTATACCCCACAACTAGCATAGTACCCGATGGATGGTTGATAGTAAATAATTGTTGAGTTAATTAATGCATCCTCTTGTTTCTAGACTGTAGGGGTCTCACTCATCTTTGCAGTACTTGGCACAGGGTAGGTGAACAATTACTTAAAGGTTGTTGGATGAATGAGTGACTTGAAATGGTCAGGAGAGAGAGGTGGTCCCCTTTTGGTGGCCTGCCTGGCCAAAGAGATTAGACAGTGGAAGAAAAAGAGAATCACTGTCTTGGCCCTGTCAAGAGACTTATTAACCTATGCTATTGGTTCTCTGTCCTCAAAATTATACAGTGATGACTCTGACTTGTTACAGAGATTATTGTCTCCTGACCTTGGCCATTAACCTCAAGAACATCCTTATAAGCAGCATGTTCATGAAGTTCCCACCAATAAGCCCAGCCCTCTGTCTAGATACATAACCACTTGTAACTGAGAGCACCTGAGATTTTTGGTGCAACAGTTACTCCATGGCTTCAAATTCTTTGCTTTATTTTTTTGTCCTGTCCACTGTCTTTCAATTAAATGCTTAAGGAAGATAGTATAAGATCAGCGGCTAATATTTATGTAGTACTTTCTAATTACTGTCACCAAGCATGGTTCTAAGTACCTTACATGCGTTGATGGATTCATTTACTTCTCACAGCAACTGGTTGGAGATCCAAGTTACAAATGAGTAAACTGAGGCAAAAGATGGGAAGCCCACCCACCTGAAAAGAGACAGAGCCAAGATTTAAACCCAGATCATTTGACACTGTAACAGAGCAGGATCCTATGGGGCCTTCCAGGAATAGACCCCCTTACCCCATATCCTCTGCTGTAGCTCCTCTCAGCAGTACTGAAGGAATAGTATCTGATGCACATTTCCTGAGTTGCTTTACAGATGCTTAAACCACCACCAAATGGAAGAAATTAACTACTTGATGACCATGACCACACCTGCTGGCAGCTAAGGCTTGATAACGTTAAACCCTGTGACACCGCCCTGTTACCTCACCATCACATACCCTGGAACACCCCTCCCTCACCTGGCCTTTAAAAATGCTTTGGTGAAACCCATTGGGGAGCGCGGGTGTTTTGAGCACTAGCCGTCCTGAACTCCTTGCTTTGTGCCCTGAAATAAATACTGCACTTTCCTTCCCCGCAACCCAATGTCAGTAGTTTGCCTTTACTGCGTGAGAGCGAGCAGATCCAAGTTTGGTTCGGTAACAATACCATCTGAGCTTTAAAACCACCGACGGTACAGATTCTTCAGAAAATAAGAAGCACAATAAGAGTTACCCCACCAAGCAGTGTTTGACCATGTATGTGTTGGGAGAGAGGGATGAAATGTGTTTAGGAAAGTTCCCTCCGTCCCCTTCCCCACGGCTACTTTTCCTGTCCCTGATGGGTGGGATCAGGATTCTGGCACAGCCCAAACTGAGAGTCTCAACTTTTCTGTTGTATTTTTTGAACAGTTGTGCTTATTATTATTACTACTATTAGTATTATTAAAGTATTTGAAGACTTCAGACAAACAAATGCAAGATGGGAATTTTAGCCCAACTAGGAAAAAAATGAATAAAAAGATAACGTCCAACCCCAACGCTCTCACCCCATTGTAGATGTCTCCCTTTAGGAAAATGGAGCTATGACAGAATTCTGCAGGAGATAAACTGGGGTGGTCATAGTGATGGAAGTGTTTGCTTTTAATAAGATTCCCTCTGTGAACTATGTTTCAACTTATAGAACCCGCAGAAACACATCTACGGGGTGTTGTGTATTTCCTACTCTTTTCCCGGACCCTTACTGAATAAGCAACTTGTAAAGGTCAGCAAAAATTGATACAATTTATTACTGGGGTGTATTTCGTAAATGAACATGCTAACCAACCGACTCTGCATGGCTGCTGTTAACGACTTCCAAGTTCTTTGGGACCCACTTTTGAAGAGACCTGCACTCTTTTAGATGCCTCCATGGTGGAGAAATAACACACAGGCTTTGCATCGGTTAGATTTGGGTCAAATCCAGCCTACCACTTACCAGCTGAGTGACCTTGGGCAAATTTTTAACTTCCCATTTAAAAATTGCCTATAGCCAGATTAAAAGAAAAGCACTCAGCACATTGTAGACCCTAAATAAAAGTTCATTTCCTTTCCTTCACTAATTACTTTTTGGTTAATGTCACTTTTAAGTTGAGCCTAAAAATTTTCACCTATGCATAATTTTGTCTTTTACCATATTGACTGCTTCCCAGAGGAACATCGCTACTAACATAACTTAAAATAAAATTGGCATACATCGATATATATTTTTAAACCAATTTAATTTACTTCCCTGAATCCCAAAAGTGTTTTTTTTTGCAACTGGAGACTGCATTGCCAATGCATATTACCAATTACCACTCTAAAATAAAAAGCTTAAGGAAGGTTAAATATAGCCCAGAATTAACAACCCATTTCTTTCAATGTCCCAACCATGTCTTATTCAATTGCAAGGTACAGATACAGACAGAAGAAGAACTGAAATTTACTTGTTGGCCAGAAAATGATCAACCAAAATTGTCCAAATTTAAAGTCTCAAGGCAAATATGATTGGACAAATAAGGAAATAAAGTAATTTGTTGTTCAGTTATTATTTACTGCACTACAAACTACCCTAAAACTTAGTGGCTTGAAACAACCGTCATTTTATTACATCTCACGATTTTGTGGGTCAGGGCTCAGCTCAATGATTCTTCAGTGTCATGTGGCATTGACTGGGATCACTCAGCAGAATTTAGCTAGTGAATAGCCTAGTCTGGAAGGTCCAGGATGGATGACTTTACCCACATGTCTAACGCCTTGGCAGGGAGGGCCGGAAGGCAGTGCTCAGCTGGGGTTATCAACCACACCCCTTACATGTGGCCTCTTTATCACGGTGATCTAGGGGAAGACTTACATAGAGGCTCAGGGCTCCAAAAGCAAGTATTCCAAGAAACATAGCAGAGGCTATGTCTTATGACTTAGCGTCTGAAAACCCAGAATGTAACTTCCACGGCATTCTATTGTTGAAGCAAGCCCAGATTCAAAGACAGGGGAATTATACTCTACCTCTCAATGGGAGAAAGAGTGAAGAGTTTCCAGACATCTTCATTCTAGTATACTTGTTTTTATGAAACAGAATGCCATTAAATAACAATAATAAAGTTATTTAAAAAAAAAACCAACTCCTATATTTTCTGTTCATTGTTCATGGAGAAACACATACCATTGTCAGCATAAAGGAGATTTGCAATGAAGACCGGCAGTCATCCACCAGAGGTCAGGTTTCTAGAAACGTTCAGGAATAACATTATTGCTGCACAAGTTTTTCTCACCCCATTATCATTATTCTTAAAGATTACTCAGCGTCCAAGTTTGCTATCCCCAGCATAGAGAAAGGCAAAGTCCATGCATCTGACATTTTGTTAATGTAACAAATATTTATTAAGGACCTACTATGTGCCAAGCACTACATTAGAAACTGGGGATATACTGGTGAGTGAGGGAGACGTGGTCCATGCCCTCATGGAGCGTGGGAGACTATCTGGGAAGGCAGACAGATAAACACTACGGAGGAAGTGTGGGAAGTTCCATGGTCAGATGCCACGGGAAGGCTTGGCTAGAGCATGTAACGTGGTGGAAGAGGAAAGGTAGCCAGGTGAAGGAAAGGCAATGGGTCAGGGTAAGTGAACTGCCAAAACAAATAAAACCCCACGTTACAATGGCTCACACAGCACAGCAGTTTATTTTTTCTCAGTGAACAACCTAAGGTAGTTCCTGAGTGTGGGAAGAGGGGATGAAGGAGGTCAGTCTCTGTTCCTTCAGGAACCAGCCTGGAGAGGCTCTGCCATTTGCAATTCAAGGCCGCCAAGGGTGCCAGGCATGGGCATCTCCAGAAGGCTGAGAAGGAAAGAACCTGGAGGCTCCCTCGTGGGAGAGTTTCATGGGCCTGGCGCTTTGCCTGTGTACCTTCCTCTGCCTAGAAATCAGTCCTGCTCATCACAAGGGGGGCAGGAGGATGTAGTCCTGGTGCCCAGGAAGAGAGAGGAAACGGGTTTCTGAGAGCAGTAGTGGGCTCACCTTCAAAATGCTTTTAGAGGACAAATAGGTATAGGACAACCTCAAAGCTTTTATAAAGAATCCCAATTAGGGCAACCCAGACAGCTGAACTGTTTTTAGTTTAAATCATTTATTTTTGGATTATATAACGCATACTATGAAAAAATTAAAACTTTTAAAATCCTGTGCTGGGTTTAAAGGATATCTAAGAAAACACGGAGAAACTGGTGATAGAGCAGGGGAGGGGTACTTTATCTTTAACAATTATTACTGATACAACTTCTCCGCTGAGTTTTAACTGGAGGCGGAGAGTGGGAATTGAATACACGTTTGTTATTTGGTGAGGTCCTTAAAAAGGCTAATTGCAATGGAAAAAACAATTTGGCAAGAAAAACTTATCTTGGCACCTGATTCAATCTTGACTGATTGCTAGAAGCACCAGTGCAATAAATTTGTCAGTCTGAATGATGAGAAAACTGCTTCAGAAGTTCAGCCCCTGCCACTCCCTGGGCACCTTTGACACCATGAAAGATTTTACATTCTTCCAAACTGCTGGTAGAAGTGGATTTTTTTTCTAATAGCATACTTTGAAATCTTCAAGCTTCTCTTTTTTACTTTCCAGATGACCTGCACCTATCACCTCACTGCAAGGCTGGGTTTCTCTGAGGAATCTAGACAGCCAGTAGGAAATGGATACACAGGGACTTCAGAATTCAAGTAGGCTTGCTTTCTGAAAGTAAATCCATCTTCCTCTGCTAATGTTCACATATTAAAAGCAATAAAGGGGCTTCCCTGGTGGCGCAGTGGTTGAGAGTCCGCCTGCCGATGCAGGGGACACGGGTCCGTGCCCCGGTCCGGGAAGGGCCCGTGAGCCATGGCCGCTGAGCCTGCGCGTCCGGAGCCTGTGCTCCGCAACGGGAGAGGCCGCAACGGTGAGAGGCCCGCATACCGCCAAAAAAAAAAAAAAAAAAAGCAATAAAAACATCAACACTGTGATGGTTAATTTTATGTGTCAACTTGACTGGGTTAAGGGATGCCCAGATAGCTGGGCATTCTGCATGTGTGTGTGAAGGTTTTCTGGAAATAGATTAGCATTTGAATCTATAGACTGAGTAAAGAAGATCACCCTCACCGATGCGGGTGGGCATCATCCAATCTCTTGAGGGCCTAAATAGAACACGAAGGTAGGGGAAGGGAAGTTTGCTCTCTCTACCTGAGTTGGGACATCCGTCTTCTCCTGCGCTCGGACATTGGTGCTCCAACCTTCAGACTCAGACTGAACTATACCACTGGCTTCCCTGGTTTTCCAGATCACAGATGGCGGATCTTGGGACCCTCAGTCTCCATTATCATGTGAATCAGTTTCTATAATAAATCTCCTCATATAAAGATATAATCTATATATCTATATATAGAACCAAACAGGCTATATCTCTGTATATCTATATAGATATACAGAAAATTTTTCCCAGAAAATTTTATATATCTATACGGATATATCTGTATATCCATATAGATATATCCTATTGGTTTTGTTCTCTGGAGAACCCTGACTAATGCACACACTGAAAACCAACCAAACAGGCAAATCCCAGAGTCACTTAGGTGGCTGATTAAGACTTGGCAGTTTCATGATTTTGGAGCTGGCACAAGCACTAAATTTGGGTCCCATCTCTGCCTCTTACTTGCACTTACTCCTCCTCCAAGCCTCAGTTTTCTCATCTGTAAAGTGGAGATGATAACACCTAACTCACATGATGACCATGATTCATCTGGCACCCAGGAGATACTTGAAGTGGTAGCTGTCATTATTTTCAGGTTCCTTGGAATTCCATTCCATTGTACAAACATCACTGAGTGCCCACTATGTACCTGAATAACGGCATTCTCTGCCCTTAAAAGGCTCACAACTACTAGAGGAGTGACCTGCTGAAAAAGTTTGAAAAGAAGCCAGTAATTCTGACTTGGGAGGGCCAGTTGTTGGGAAATGTGTCCTGGAAAGACTGGCCTTTGATCAAGGACCTTGCGGCAAAGGATTCAGAAAAGAACAACAAACATCTTTGAAATCTCTCTGGATTCCATTTCTCATTGCTCTCTCCTCACCAAAAAAGCCCTGCCCACACAGGGTAATGCCAAACATTCCCCCCAGCTATGATCTAAGCCTCACATTCTAGAATCAGAAATATGCTTGAAATGTAGATAACCCTAAAGGAAGTCACGGGTAGATGAGACAAACAATCACCTTAAAGCGTAAATGTTGATATCCTTTCTGGATAGCAGTTTGATCAAGCAGTTGTAAGATACAGGGGAAGTGTACAAAAAGGAAACCACTATTTCACAACTTTGCTACTTTTAGTTTAGTTAGAAGAGTGGGGCACCAGGTTCTGATATCTATAATTGCTACATTTTTTTGAATGCTTACTTTGTGTCCAGCATGGTCCTTAATAAACATTATTTCATCGACTCTTTGTACAACTCTATAAAGTATTATTATCCCTATTTTACAGATGGAAAACAAAACAAAACAATCCTCAAGAGGCAGCCTACAAGTCTGGCACCGTTGATACTAGGATTTAAGGTCTCAGGTCTCAGTCCAAACCCTAACTTTTGATTACTGCCTGACAGGTGAATTTTGGGAGAAGTCAAACATTTAGACACAATCCTGAAAGTTCAGCTTTTCACCTTCATGTTAATCTTCACTCACTCAAAACAGATAGTTATTCCTTCTGTTCTTGAAAGCTTTCTGGAATAGTGATTCCTAAAACAACCCCTGCAATCCAATGTAATGATTTCTATTACCCTGATATTAAAACATATTATTTTTATGCCTTCTAGAAATCTCTTTTTCTAAGAAAGTGAGGAAGTTTGCTTGGGCTGGATTTTCAAGGGAGGAGGAAATTGTAGGGACTTCCTTTTGTGTCTACTAAAGCTTTTGTCATTTCTTCTAAAATCGCCACAAAACATAGTCATTATAAGACTAAGAAATCTGAGATAAAATTACATTTAAAATCTTTTATTATCCACAATATGCACAAGAACCTAAAACATTTTCTCAGATCACAATTTAGAGGCTGATTTCCTCTTTTATGTCTTGTCTGACAATTCTCCACTATTAGGGAGTCCAGAAAAAATGCTGTTGATGGCTCTCAGGCATGTTTATATAATACTTTATTAAATGCTATCTGCTTTCGCTTTATTAATGTTTTATTAAGGACCATCTGGCTGTTGCTAGATCATATAGACTCTCCAGTGAGTCAGTTCTCACCTCTCAATAAATTATCAAGAGTCATCATTAGCATAAGAGAGATGAAACCGGGTAGTGGAAAGAGGAGGAATCCAGGACACCTATGTCCCAAGGCTGCCCCCAACTGGTGTTGTGGTCAGCATGGTCCCTCTACCTGTCTGGGCCCATGTGTTTCACCTGGAAATCAAAGGTTGCATGCAATCTCTGAGATGACTTCCAACTTTAAAATTCTAGGTCAGAAGCTTAAATGCAGTGCTGTGGGCCAAAAACCCCAGGAGCATGGGGGAGGGCATGTAAACACCTTCCTGGCTACAGCCTGGGACCTAATGGACAAAGAACTGGTAAGATTCACGACAGGTGGGAGAGGGACCAGCATATCCTCAGCCAGGTGGAGACTTCTGTAAGGTCTGGGGCAGAAGTGGGGACCTGAGATGGAAAAGACAGGCTGAGAGCAGATTGGGGAGGGCTTTTCCTGATGATGGGAAATTGTCAATTACATCTTTTCTCCACATCGTTTTTTTCCCTTCTTGTCCTCAGCAATGTATAGTCCTTGGGAGCCAGCCATTCAAATAGGTCTAGGCAAACAGATTGGTCTCTTTAGTGCTTTAAACATTACACTTAAAGCAAGAGTTTCCCAAATGCTGCAGCATGCAGTTGACAAGAGGACCTAGAAATTGAAGCCTTCAGCCCTGGAGATGTGAGTCACTCACTGGCTGGTTCTTGTATGAATACTTCTATTTTCTTATTTTTTTAAAAATTTTTATTGGAGGGCTTCCCTGGTGGCGCAGTGGTTGAGAGTCCGCCTGCCGATGCGGGGGACAGGGGTTCGTGCCCCGGTCCGGGAAGATCCCATGTGCCGTGGAGCGGCTGGGCCCGTGAGCCATGGCCACTGGGCCTGCGCGTCCGGAGCCTGTGCTCCGCAGCAGGAGAGGCCACAGCAGTGAGAGGCCCGCGTACCGCAAAAAAAAAAAAAAAAAAAAAAAAAATTTATTGGAGTAGAGTTGATTTACAATGTTGTATTAGTTTCTGCTGTATAGCAAAGTGAATCAGTTATACATGAATACTTTTATTTTCTATGAGTGCCATGATATGACACAGATTGGGAGTGCTACTCTAAAGCAATCTTATCCACCAAATTAACTTGCTTAGCTAATGTTACTTATCAGCAGTTCAAACATAAACAGCATTTATATTAAATTGTTTTTATATACTAATATATAAAACATGTATTATATATTTAATGATACTAAATATGATTATGTATATTTAATATATATTAAATTCATATTGCTATAGCCTGAAAGTATCACCCCAACATTCATATGTTAAACCTAATCCCTAAGTGTGATGGTATTTGGAGGTGGGGCTGTTGGGAGGTGATTAGGTCCTGAGGGCAGAGCCCTCATGAATGGAATTAGTGCCCTTTTAAAAGAGGTCCCAGAGATCTCCCTTCCCCTTCTTCTTGTGAAGAAAGAGCAAAAAGAAGTCCACCATCTATGAATCAGGAAGTGGGTTCCTACTGAGTCTGCACTCCTTCTCAGATGTGACTCGAACCCAGCTTCACCTCAGGTTGGGACTTGAACCCACAATCCCTGACTTGGGAGGGGACTTGAACCAACTGTCTTTTAATTGAAACCATTCACCTGCTGTCAGGACTTACTGAAGCTCAGGTTCTTTTATCTCGATGAAGAAAGAATTCAGTGTGAGGCAGAGAGTAAGTTTATTAGCATAGGATGCTTGGGACAGATACAAGCCGTCAGGAGAGGGAGCACAGCCAGAGAACAAAGAGGGCTACATTTTTATAATCAAGAAAACGTGGGGAGCGAAGACCACCTTCTTTCTCATTCTTGGGCAGACATCAAGGCTTACATCATTAGTCCCTCCTTTAACCCTATGTCGTCAAACTGGGACTGTCATGGTGTTATTTAAATCATATGCGTATTAGCAAAAGGGTGATGACATTTTCCAAAATATGGTAATTCATCTCAGGTTTCGGTATAATGTCCCCTTTCACCTAGTTTCTTTCCCCTTTCACCTATATTCCTGTCTTGGCTACATGCAGAAATGCTACTCTTCGAGGACAATTAACTCCCTGACTTCATGTAACAAGATGTAGACCCCATATCTATTTTCTTGCACTTTAACTACATATGTAGATTGTTGCTTGGTTACTGGGTTCTTTTCTTGAAATGACAATTAATAGGGAAATAAAGAAAATATACATGCTGTTTGCAGTCTGGCACTTAAGGAGCTTGAAAATCACTACTGCATCCTAACAAGTAAAAACCTGAACAAAGTGAAAAACCAACAACTCTTCTTAGATTTGCTAGAGAGGTGAGGCCATAGAGTAAAATGCTATCTTGGAGAGACAGACATGCAGGTACAAAGAATCACAACTCACCAGAGCAGAAACCTCTGCAGGAACCAGTGCTGAGGTAGGAAAACCTGAACTGTAATTGACAAATTGCTGGAGGCTCAGAGGGGATGAGTCTAAAAGTTAAAAACTTTCCAGCACTGGTGAGTTTTACTTCTAGGACCTCTACAAGGTTCTCACAGTTAATATCAGAGGAAAATCTCCTCTTGCATCCAGAAGGGGGAGGGAAAAAGTACTCATTTTGAAATTTACCACTGCATCTACTTCTTCTTAATAAGGTCTGTCTTCAAGAGAAACTATTTCACCAAAGCCTAACCTATTGAGATTTTATCAAGACATTGACCTGGAGGAAGGGAAATACCCAACTTCAGCCCACTCTAGCCGCCCACCTACCCAAGGGAGGAGAAAGAAACTGAGATACACTTGTGCAATCCCAGGTCCAGAGGCTCACTAAGGGTCTGAGATCCAATCACAGTCTCCCAAGGCAAAGGAAATAAAAGCAAAAATAAACAAATGGGACCTAATCAAACATATGCTTTTGCACAGTGAAGGAAACCATAAATAAAATGAAACGACAACCTACGGAATGGGAGCAAATATTTGCAAACGATGTGACTGATAAGAGCTTCATTTCTAAAATATACAAACAGTTCATACAGCTCAAACAATCCAATCAAAAAATGGGCAGAAGACCTAAATAGACATTTCTCCAAAGAGCACATACAGATGGCCAACAGGCACATGAAAAGGTGCTCAACATTGCTAATTATTAGAGAAATGCAAATCAAAACTACAATGAGGTATCGCCTCACACCGGTCAGAGTGGCCATCATAAAAGTCTACAAATAATAAATGCTGGAGAGGGTGTGGAGAAAAGCGAACCCTCTTGCACTGTTGGTGGGAATGTAAATTGGTGCAGCCACTATAGAGAACAGTATGGAAGTTCCTTAAAAAACTAAAAATAGAGTTACCATATGATCCAGCAATCCAACTCCTGGGCATATACGTGGAGAAAACTCTAATTTGAAAAGATACCTACACCCCAATGTTCATAGCAGCACTATTTCCAATAGCCAAGACACAGAAGCAGCCTAAGTGTCCACCAACAGATAAATGGGTAAAGAAGCTGTGGTATATATACAATGGAATATTACTTGGCCATAACAAGGAATGAAATAATGCCATTCGTAGCAACATGGATGGAACTAGAGATTATCATACTAACTGAAGTAAGTCAGACAAAGACAAATATCATGATATTACTTATATGTGGAATTTAAAAAAATAATACAAATGAACTTATTTACAAAACAGAAACAGACTCACAGACATAGAAAACAAATTTATGGTTGCCAAAGGGGAAGTGGAGGGGAGGAATAAATTAGGAGTTTGGGACTAACAGATACACATTACTATATACAAAACAGATAAACAACAAGGACCTACTGTACAGCACAGGGAACTATATTTAATATCTTGTAATCACCTATACTAGAAAAGAATCTGAAAAAGAATATATATGTATATATATATCTGATATGTATATATCCAAATCACTTTGCTATACACCTGAAACTAACATAATATTGTAAATCAACTCTACTTTAATTTAAATTTTTTTAATTAAATAAAAGACTGAGATCTAATCATAGGTCTATAGAACACTTTCCTTCCCTGACACCTTACTACCACATCACTGAAGGCCTATTTACTGCAGTTTCTTTACCCAAGACATACATCATGCACAGCTTTCAACAAAAAATTACAAAGCATACTAAAAAACAAAAACACAATTTGAAAAGACAGAGTAAGCATCAGAACCAGACTCAAATATGGCAGAGATGTTGGTATTATCAGACCTGGAATTTAAAACAACTATAATTAATATGCTAAAGGTTCTAATGGGTAAAAGGAGACAACATGCAAGAACATTGATAATTGTAATATAAAAAAAAATTTTGGTCTTGTCCCTGGTTCCTGGCACAGAACTTGTAAAACTCTTGGAATCTCCTGGGTGATGATGGTGTCTTTGGTGTGTTAATAAAATGACTTTTGGCTGAGAGATGCCTAGATAGCTTCAGGATGGGGGCTGGGCACCAGAAAGACCAAACCATGTGATCAGAGGGCTGGAAATTTCAGTCCCATCCCTGACCTCTGGCAAGGGGAAGGGACTAGAGATTATGTTCAATCACCAATGACCAATAGTTTTAAACAGTCATGCTTATGTAATGGAACCTCCATAAAATCCCAATAAACAACAGGGTTTGGAGAGCTTCCAAACACATTGAGGTGCTAGGCAAGTGGTGCACCCAGAAAGGGCATGGAAGCTTGGTGCCCCTCGCCTCATATGTTACCCTGTGCATCTCTTCCATTTGGCTGTTCCTGGGTGGTGTTCTTTATAATAAACTGGTAATAGTAAGTAAAGTGCTTTCCTGATTTCTGTGAGTTACTCTAGAAAATTATCAAACCTGAGGAGGGAGTTGTAGGACTCTCCAAATTTGCAGCCAAGTCAAACAAAACTGTGGGTAACCTGGGAACCTGATACTTGTGACAGGTGTCTGAAGTGGAGACAATATTGTGGGACTGAGCCCTTAACCTGTGGGGTCAGTGCTAAATCCAGGAGTTGGTGTCAGAGTTGAACTGACACCCAGTTGGTGTCAGAGAATTGGAGAACTGGTTGGCATTAGAAAACACTCCTGAAAGAACCTGAGAGTAGTGTAAGCAGAGAGATGGAAATTCTAAGAAAGAATGAGAAAGAAGTACTAGAGATCAAAAACATTGTAATAAAAATGAAGAATGCCTTTGATGGACTAATTAGTAGACTGGACATGACTGAGATAAGAATCTCTGAGCTTGAGGATACGTCAATAGAAACTTCCAAAGCTGAAAAGCAAAGAGAAAAAAGACTGAAAAAGAGAGAACTAAATATTCAAGAACTGTGGGACAATGAAAACAGATACCAGAAGGAGAAGAAAGAGAGAGAGGGCCAGAAGAAATATCTGAAACAATAATGACTGAAATTTTCCCAAAATTAATGTCAGATATAAAACCACAGATCCAGGAAGCTCAGAGGACACCAAGGTGGATAAATGCCAAAGAAACTATACCTAGGCATGTCATATTCCAACAGCAGAAAATCAAAGAGAAGGGAAGAAATCTTGAAAGATGAAAATATAAATCATGTTAGATAGTGGTAAATGCTAAGGGGAAAAAATAAAGAAGGGGCTAAGGAATTGTACTGGGTGGGGGGGAGGGGGGACTGGGGTTGGGGGGCAGGGCAAAGTTTGGAATTTTCCATAGACTGACCAGGGAAAGAATCCCTGGATAGGGGAGTTTACAGTCAAATTACTGTGAGCGCTTGAATTCATGGTGGACACATTAATAATGCCTTTCTTTATTTGGAGACTGTAACAGGCTCCTTGGTGCAGTAGAAAGGGTATAACTAGGCTGGCATCCTGTTCTGCCACCCACTGACTGTGTGAGCATGGGCAGGTTACCTGACTGTCTGGGCCTCTGTTTCACATCTACAGCTGAGCTTCTTCCTAAAGGACCTAGATCTGCAGGGACGCCCCTGTCCCCAGCTCAGGGTGGCTGCCCCGTGCCTATCTTCAGGTCTCAGCTTAAACTTCACTTTCTCTTGGCAGCATTCCCCAACCCAGAGGTTTAGTAAGGTCTCTCTTATTTAGTCTCATATCTTCCTTCATAATAGTTTTCTCAATTCTGATTAATTAGTTGGTTGTGTAACTATCTAATGTCTGTTTTTCCTGCTGGCATGCAAGTTCTGTAAGAGGGAGAGCCGTGCCTGTCTTTGTTCACTGCTACATCCCTAGCACTTCTCACAATGTCTAGCACAGAGTAGGTACTCCACAAGTATCTTTTGACTGCACAGATGAATAAATGAACAGTCGAGTGGTTATGAATTAGAGATAATTCTAGGTTAAGTAACTGGCACAGTGCCTGGCATATATTTGGTGCCTAGTAAATGATAGCTGTTGATTTCATGGACCTATTTCTCATCAGATGTTAGTAGTTTCCACGACTAACTTGGTTTTATGTCTTTGCAAAGGCTGTTGGGATTTTAGGGATGGGTTTCTATATAGTTCAGTAATTTTTCAGAAATACAATCACTAGAACTTAGAGAAAGTTTTTGTTTTGTCTTGTTCGTTCTTTGGGTTTTTTTTCCCCCTCTGGCCGGTTGCTTCTCCTTCTATATGGTAACGCCTCTTTTACCTATGAAGAAGCCATGAGATGAGACTTGGACTTCAAAGATGAAGAATCTAATTGCCAGGACTTGGATTATTTCAAGCAACAAAACACCCAATAACTTTTAAGGACCTGTTGGAATGGGGAGGGGCAGACATACCAGGTGCTGGCTAGGTTATGGGCTTGCATTGTCATGGGACACCAAGCTTTTCACCTGAACTGCCTTCCTGGTCTGAGAGGCTGTAGGTGGAAATGGTGTACAAGATAGCACTCAGCAACCGCATATGCTTTTCTTTCTCCCACCTTCATTCCTGAAGGGTCTGTCCTTGGTCTCCTGGAAACTCATCCATGACAATAAAAATTTTTTTCCTTCTACAGGCATACCTTGGAGATACTGCAAGTTCAGTTCCAGATCACGCAATAAAGTGAATATTGCAATAATGCTAGTGACACGAACTTTTTGGTTTCCCAATTTGTATAAAAGTTACGTTTATACTATAGTCTATTAAGTGTGCAGTAGCATTATGTCTAAAAAATGTACACACCTTAATTAAAAAATACTTTCCTGCTAAAAAAAAAATGCTAACTACCATCTGAACTTTCAAGAAGTCATAATCTTGCTGGTGGAGGGTCCTGCCTCGACGTTGATGGCTCCTGACTGATCAGGGTGGATGGTTGCTGAAGGCTGGGGCGATTGTGGCAGTTTCTTGAAATAAAACAACAATGAAGTTAGCTGCACCGATTTTCTCTTCCTTTCATGAACCATTTCTCTGTAGCATGCAATGCTGCCTGATAGCATTTTACCTACAGTGGAATTTCTTTCAAAACTGGAGTCAATCCTCTCAAACTCTGCCACTGTTTTATCAGCTAAGTTTATGCACTATTCTAAATCCTTTGTTGTCACTTTAACAATATTCACAGTATTTTCGTCAGGAGTAGATTCCTTCTTAAGAAACCACTTTTTATTTTCATGCATAAGAAAATAGCTTCTCATCCATTAAAGCTGTATCACAAGATTGCAGCCATTCAGTCACATCTCCAGGCTCCACTTCTAATTCTAGTTCTCTTGCTATTTCCATCACACCTGCCGTGACTTTCTCCACTAAAGCCTTGAACCCCTAAAAGTTATCCATGAGACTTGGAATCAACCTCTTCCAAACTCTTGTTAATGTTGATATTTTGGCCTCTTCCCGTGAATCACAAATGTTCTTAAATGGCATCTAGAATGATATATTCTTTTCAGAAGGTTTCAATTTACTTTGCCCATATTCATCAGAGGAATCACTATCTATGGCAGCTATAGCCTTATGAAATATATTTCTTAATGAAACTCGAAAGTTGAAATTACTCCTTAATCCATGGGCTGCAGAATGGATGATCTGTTAGCAGGTATGAAAACAACATTAAACTCATTGTACATCTCCATCAGAGCTCTTGGGTGACCAGGTGCATTGTCAATGAGCAGTACTATTTTGAAAGGAATCTTTCTTTTTTTTCCTGAGCAATAGGTCTCAACACTGGGCTGAAAATATTCAGTAAACCAGGTTGTAAACAGATGTGCTGTCATCCAGGCTTTGTTCTTCCATTTATAGAGCACAGGCAGAGTAGATTTAGCATAATTCTTAAGGGTCCTAGGATTTTTGACATGACAAATGAGCACTGGCTCCAACTTAAAGTCACCAGCTGCATGATCCTCTAATAAGAGCATCAGCCTGTCCTTTGAAGCTTTGAAGGCAGGCACTGACTTTTCCTCTCCAGCTATGAAAGTCCTAGATGATTATCTTCCTCCAATAGAAGGCTGTTGTGTCTACATTGAAAATCTGTTTAGTGCAGCCACCTTAATTACCTTAGCTAGATCTTCTACATAACTTGCTGCAGCTCCTACATCAGCACTTCCTGCTTCTCCTTGCACTTTTATGTTATGGAGACAGCTTTTTTCCTTAAGCTTCATGAATCAACCTCTGCTATCTGTAAACTTTCTTCTGCAGCTTCCTCACTCTCTCAATCTTCATAGAATTGATGAGAGTTATGGCCTTGCTCTGGATTAGGCTTTGGCTTAAGGGAATGTTGTGGCTCGTCTGATCTTCTATCCAGACCACCAAAACTTTCTTCAGCAATAAGGCTGTTTCACTTGCTTATCATTAGTGCGGCCACTGGAGTTGCATTTTTAACTCCTTCAAGAAGTTTTCCTTTGCATTCACAACTTGCTGTTTGGTGCAAGAGGCCTAGGTTTCGGCCTATCTTGACTTTCGTTCGACATGCCTTCCTCACTAAATTTAGTCATTTCTAGCTTTTGATTTAAAGTGAGAGACATGTGACTCTACTTTTCACTAAAACACTTAGAGGCCATTGTAAGGTTATTAACTGGCCTAATTTCAGTATTGCTGTGTCTCAGGGAAAAGGGAGGTCCAAGGAGAGGGAGAGAGATGGGGAAATGGTCGATGGACACACATTTATCAAGTTTGCCATCTTATATGGGTGCAGTTTGCAGCACCCTAAGACTATTTTAAGAGTAACATCAAAGATCACTGATCGGAGATGAGCATAACAAATATAATAATAATGAAAAAGTTTGAAATCTTGCCAGAATTACCAAAATGTCGCACAGAGACACAAAGTGAGCAAATTCTGTTGGAAAAATAGTGTCAATAGACTTGCTTGAGGCAGGGTTGCCGCAAACCTTCAATTTGTAAAAAGCACAATATCTGTGAAGTGCAATGAAGCGAAGCACAATGAAACAAGGTGTGCCTGTATTTTCTTCTTAAACTCAATTCCACTCAGGCACTTATACACTCTTGGGTATAAACAAATTCAGCATTTATTCTTATGCTTCTGTTTAAATCATTTGAGCTATAATTCTGTTTTATGATTTAGACATCTCAAGTTATATAGCCAGTACCTGAAGCAAACTGAAAAGAAATTAAGTTGGATAGCTTAAGATAAAATGCCGTTATTATTCTTTCATATCTTAGTGCAAATCATAAATCCACAGATCCGTGGCCTTCATTTTAATATAGTTTATGACTAATTCATTTTAATTGTTCATAGTTGATGGAAATTCATATTGTTCTTCTATTTGCTGATCTGCAATCGGTTCTTATTTTCATATATTTTATGGAGACTCTCAGCTTTAGATATACTATGCAGATCTAAAGAATTTTTAAGACCAATTAACAGTCATAATTGTTGTCATTTGTCACCAAGCTCCCTCTCTTGCCCACCTTTATAAGAGCCTTTCTGTGTCTTCTAAAATGGTGATGGCACGGGCCCTTGGGTTTTGCAGAGCCAGAGAGCTAGCATATAGAGAGAGAGAGATGAAAATATCCTTTGGAAGAAACTCTTTCTAGGAGCTAGCACTCTCCATCCCTTTGTCAGCTATGGAAAGCTCTGTGGCTATCTACTTCCTGGGGTACCAGAAGGCTCAAATGCCATAACCACATCTTCTCTTGTTCCCAGTACAGCCAGGTCCTTGCTTTTTTTCATGGCTTCTAATCCCTTTTTATCTGTAATTTCCCCATGTTTACATAGATGTATGTCTCTCAGATCCACAAATCCTTTGGAAAGTATGTGGGACCTAGGTTACAAAAAGTCATCCTGGGCTTCCCTGGTGGCGCAGTGGTTGAGAGTTCGCCTGCCGATGCAGGGGACACGGGTTCGTGCCCTGGTCCAGGAAGATCCCACATGCCGCGGAGCAGCTGGACCCGTGAGCCATGGCCACTGAGCGTGTGCGTCCAGAGCCTGTGCTCCGCCACGGGAGAGGCCACAACAGTGACAGGCCCGCATACCGCAAAAAACAAAAAAACCCAAGTCATCCTGCTTTCTTTAGGAGGGGAAAAATCTGTCTTTCTGAGACACTCTTGCCTGGTACCAATCTGAGTTATAAGGGACTGGCAGGCCCCATTCATCCTCCATCTCCTCCGTAACTCCACCAGGACTGCTGCAAAGAAGCCATTTCTCCCTGTTATCTCCTGGTGGCACCCCTCATTTGCACTTAACACAAACAGGATCATGGTCACCTGCTTGACATTTTTTCTTTTACTATGTGTATTTCACCTTGAGCCCTCCAACTAGAACCAAGACCACCCGCAAAGATTTCATGCATTTCCCAGGACTTAAATCTCATGCTCACCTGTAGCTTTAAGAGCCCAGGTCTGCAAACTCACTACGCTCATCTAGTCCATCCTCTCTTTGGAGGTGATGCAACTATGGAATCCAGCCTCTGCCTTTCATTTACACAAATACTACCCACACAAGGCATATGTGTGTGGAAGATGTTCCTGAATGCTTGGGAAAACAGAAAGTGTTTGTAAGAAAGCAAAACAAGCAACTAAAAATTATATAATAGGTGGCCCTGGGATTTTGCCATCTCTGTGGCTTGTCTTCTGCCAAGCCACACGCTTGGACTGTCCTTTATCACCCCCAGTGTTTTATCAAATTAGTTTTCCCAACGAAGACAAGTTATTTTCCTAAGTGGAAATCCGATACCAGATTTTATGGTGATTTTTTTCTCATCCTGTTACAAAATATGACATGGACACAATATTTTCTAACTCTCTAGTAAGTCTAAGAAGGCAAAGACCTTCGTTTAGATTTCTTAATAACTCAGGAGAAGGGAAGAGGATGAATGTTGACCATCTGTTGTGTGTTGTGTTGAGATGAAATAATTTACTTAAAAATCACATAGCTTAGGGCTTCCCTGGTGGCGCAGTGGTTGAGAGTCCGCCTGCCGATGCAGGGGACACAGGTTCGTGCCCCGGTCCGGAAAGATCCCACATGCTGCGGAGCGGCTGGGCCCGTGAGCCATGGCCGCTGAGCCTGAGCGTCCGGAGCCTGTGCTCCGCAACGGGAGAGGCCACAACAGTGAGGGGCCTGCGTACCACAAAAAAAAAAAAAAAAAAAAAAAAAAAGAAAAAAAAAAAAATCACATAGCTTTGAATGTAAAATCAACACAAATTTGTGAAACAACCAGAATTCCCTGATATTTCAAGCTCACAAAGGGCTACTAGGGACTCCTTGACGTTGCTGCCTCCAACTGCTGCCTACCTGCCCCGACCTGCCTCCTGGAATCTTTGCTAAGGATGCATGGTGGTAAGGAAGAGTGGCTGGTCATGGTGATTAATTTCACCATGGTCATGGTGCTGGTTATGGTGATTAATTTCATGTGACTAAGAGAGTGTTCATCACGGTGGTACTGAGAAAAGTGAAGTCTCAGAAATGGGAAGATGGAAAGGCTTGAGTCAGACTTTAATGAGCCATGAGCCAGTGCCTGCGTATACTTGTTGCTTAACTTTTTGTTATCAAAAATGTCAAACCTATACCAAATAAGATAGAGTAGTATAATACAGGTCCCTGTATCCATCATCCAGCTTCAATAATTATCAACTCATGGGCAATCTTGTTTCATCTATACCTATTCCTTGCCCCACAACCACCATCATTTCATTTTAAAGCAAATCACAGGTTTTATTTGATAACCAGGTCTTCACCACCACACTAGGATTTGCTTTTATGTCACGTAAAATTTCAGTTAAAATTTAAACATGAATAAATCACCTTAATTGAAACCTCCTAGATCAGATATAAACAGCTATTCTATTACACAAATGAACCTGATGAGATGGCCTCACTTTATCATTGCTTAGGTCACTATTCTCACCTCCTGCCCCAAAGATCATTTATTTCCCAAACCAATCTGATGCAAATTGTGTCCTTTTATTTCTGAAAAGATCAGAGATTCATCTGTATGTGATATAGAAATGTGTAGAATGGAAATAATGCTAAAAAGTTAAAAATTATATGCCAAAATATTAGCACTATTTTCTTGGGGTGGTACAAAGTCAGGAAGTTTCCGTTTTATTCTTTCCTTTTAGCTTATAATTACTTATTTTCTGTTGGTAAAAGTAATGTATTACTTTTATGACTAAAAAAATGAACATAACGGGGCTTCCCTGTTTTCAAGGCCAGAACAGTGAGAGGCCCGCATACTGCAAAAAACCCAAAAAAAAACAAAAAACCCAAAAACATCCACCATGAGTATAAATTTCAAAGAAACTTTTATGGAAAAGAACACATTTGCCTTCCCTACACAGGTTGAACTCTTGAGGATAAATGGGAAAATGGAAAAAACATTTTCACCAGTCAACAAAATTTGGACACCTTGTAATTGCCCACATAGGCAGGTCCTCGAAATCTGGCCCTGCATATTACCTGAACCAAAACCCATACCCATGACCGCACCCAGGCTCTTAGGGTTGCTTCAGGGAGCAGGAAGCAGTGTAGGAAGTGTAGCTGAGGAATTGAACACCTAGAAGTCTGGTGGTTTTAGATGGCTGTTAGGGACAGAGGGTAGGATATTTGAAACTAGGGCGCTCCTGGGAAAACAGACATGCAGAGAGTCACTGACTCCTCTTGGGGCCATTGCTGCAGGTGACTCCATGGAGAAGCAAGGCCATAGCTTGCCTGTGAGCCTGAGCTCCTCTAATTCCAAGAAGCTTCCCCTCCTGCTCCTGAAACCCCACCCCCCATAATCAGATCAGTTCAAGTGTCCTTTGATATGAGAGTAGTGTCTCTTAGTGTGACCAAAGGGGATTAAATCCTAATGAGCTATATTTATTGTTCTCATTTAGTTTGCCTTAAAGGAAAAAGTTTATGAAACCAAACTCCATTTTCTAATTCTTCTGCAAGGAACATATATTGTGTGATTTTAAAAAAAGAAAAACACATCTACTTTGCCCTTGAATCTACTCCAGCTTCCCTTATGATCTCCACAAAGGCTTCCTCTAAAAGGCTGAAGGTATCAAAAAAAGGGGCAGAGTGGGGGGAGAGAGAGAGGAACGAGAGAATGTGAGTATGCGTGTGTGGATGTGTGTACACGTGTATATTTATGTTTGTGTGTGTTTACGAAGGGGTGTTAGCACAGACTAGTCAGCAGGTTTCAAAAGTCACTTCCCATTCGGAAAGGGAACAAGAGATCCAAGGAGAGGGACCAGGTTAGCACTAGGAGTCAGGTCTCAGCCTCCCCTGAAGCCCCCATTATGAGAGGTTGGAACCCAGACACAGGCAGCCCCACCATGGGCTCTAGAAGCCTGGCTGAGGAGCTCCAGACCTCAGCATCAGACCTCAGGCTGAGCAACGACAAAAATGTGGTCAACAGGCTCTTTAGACCAAATGTATTTGTATTAATTAGGAGATAGGACAGGGTGATGTAAACAAAGAAAAGGGTTCGGGTTTTGTTTTTTGCTAACAAGAGTTCAAGCAGATGGTCCAGAGCTGGTGTAGCAACTCGACCGTGTGGGGCGAGCAACTGTCCAGTTTGTCCAGGACTGGTTCCTGGTCTGTGGGATTTTCAGTGCTAAAATCCAGACAGTTCTGGGCAAACCAAGACAAGCTGGTGACCCTAGGTGTTGGGTCCCAAGGTCCACTGACCTTGCTGGCCTGCCAACATGCAGTTTCCATCCTGAGGTGTAAGAAAGCTCTTCCCGTTTCCGTCATTCCATCCATATGCAGCCAGCAGGGAAGGGAGACCAGGATGGGGAGGGGACATTCCTTTCATTTTAAAGGCATATCCCAGAAGCTGCACGTAACACTCTACTCGTGACATTTCAGTAAGAATATAGTCACACGGCCACAACTTGCATGAGTCTGGGAAATGTCATTCACTGGCTAAGCACATGCCCAGCCAAAGCTTCTATGATTTTGGAGTAATAGGAGAATTAATTGATATAGGCGGGACAGCTGGGAAGCTGCCATAGTGCTGAACAGATAATACTTCACGATACTCCCCAGACTCCACAATCCCTAGTTTCTACATGGTTCTTTCTGAATAAATTGTCACACTGGTACAATGTGACCCTCCACCTAGGCCTCCACCAGGTGGGCTAGGGCTGGACCTATGACTCCACCACGGTCAACTTACAGTGCTGTCAGCAGCAGATGACATGGCTGACAGGACAGCCTTACCCACTGGGATGTGACACTTTTCTAGAAAAACTGAAATGTAGATAATTACGTTGTCAGTTGCAGAAGCTGAAAGATATCCAGAGAGAAATTAAGCAGCAGAAACTATGAACAAACAGAAGCCATGACAGAGAAAAGATCATCTGATAACAAAGTTGTTGGTAACTGCAGAATGGCAGACGTAGCGGCAGAGAGGTACACAGGAGGGGGATTAACCTGTCCTTATGCAGGATAAGATAATCTTATTGATAGAAGTAGGTGGGATTCTGAATCATCTTCTAGTTCCATAAATATTTATCAGTTTCTGGAGGCCCAGCAGTAAGGCTGCTCCAACATTCCCTGTGACACCTTAATTTCAGTTCCCACGTTGGGGACGTGATAAGTGGTATGTTGTGTTTGTGTGTGTCTGTGTCAGAGAGGTGCCATTAGTGTGCATTCAGCTGAAAAAAAAAAAAAAAACTAAAATGGCCTAACGAATAAGGACACCTGTCATCTCACACATCAAGATGTGCACAGGCAGAGCAGTTTCAGGGTGGCTAATTCAGAGACTCAGTGACATCATCTACAGCCCAGCCTCTGTCTGCCATTTCTCACTGCCATCCTCAGCCCCCTGGTATTGCCCTCAGACTTGCCTCTTCCTGGTTTCAGGTTGACTGTAGAAACAATCCACCCAACAGTTCAAGGCTGGAAAGGAGATGGCCTTCTCCTTAGTCCCTTTGTGAGACTGTGGAAAACATTTCTCAGGCTGCCAGCAGATTTCTTCCCACATCTCATCCCAAGCCCATTCCTAAGTCAGTCACTGGCAGGAGGAGGAACTGCCCTATTGGTTTAGTCTGATTGAGATGCTGGGGCCAGGGAAGGGGCTTGGCCTCCCTTCAAACACAAGGCTGTCCATATCTGAACAGAATCAAAGTGCTGTTTGTAAGTAAGAAGGAGGCTAACGTGGTGGCTTTGGGAAGCAAACTACAGTGTCCACTACAAGAGGGTTGAGAGGTCAGCTGGCTCTTCTGGCTAGCCTCATGGGGCACCTCGCACCTTGTGAAATCACATTTAAGGCCTCAGTGTTACAGGTTAGAAACTGAATTTTGCCACCTGACACATTCTGTAGTACTGATCCACCCTAACCAAAGGTCAACTTACAAATCAGGATATCAGCTTATTGATTAGTAGTGCAAGATGCACAAATGTCTCTCCAATGGCTGGAAAGCTCATGTTTACCACCCAGCACATAGCAGCTAAGTAGCCAAATTAATATCCCCAAAGTTTCTTGGTTGTACATAACATCAAAGCAAAGAATGCAGAGGGTTTTCTGCATTTCTCTATCTGTGCCACACGCTTTCAGGCTTCTTTTCCATTACACATGACCTTCTCCTTGGCTGGAATACCCCTGTTGTCCTTCTCTGCTAAAAATGCCCAGTCAAACCAAGTCCAACGTCACATCTTCTGTCAAATCCCCCCTGACCCCCTTCCCAATAGAACCAACTCCCTTTAATAGGTTTCCATACGTGGTAAATATTCATTGTAGGTTATTTCCTTTCTCACCATAGTATCATTCTTAGTCATCTTTCTCCCTACTCAGTGGCACCTAGTAGTACCTAGAAGACTGGTTCTCAGACCTTTGTGCATATAAGAATCACCAAATCAACATAAGACTTTGTTATTAAAAAAATCATATTCTCCATCGACAGAGGAATGGATAAAGAAGATGTGGTATATATATACAATGGAATATTACTCGGCCATTAAAAAGAATGAAATAATGCCATTTGCAGCAACATGGATGGACTTACAGATTATCATACTAAGTGAAGTAAGTCATACGGAGAAAGACAAATATATCACTGTGTGGAATCTAATTTAAAAAATGATACAAATGAACTTATTTACAAAACAGAAACAGACTTACAAATATCGAAAGCAAACTTATGGTTACCAAAGGGGAAATATGGTGGGGAGGGATAAATTAGGAGCTTGGGATTGACATACACACACTACTATATATAAAATAGATAACCAACAAGGACCTACTGTATAGCACAGGGAACTATACTCAATATTCTGTAATAACCTGTATGGGTAAAGCATCTAAAAGAATGAATATATGTATAACTGAATCATTTTGCTGTACACCTGAAACACAACATTGTAAATCAACTATACTCCAATAAAATTTTAAAATCAATCAATCAATAAAAACAGAAAAAAAGCTTAACAAAAATTTTTATTCTCAGGGAGTGTGACTCGGTAGGTCATGGATGGGGGCAGGAATACATATATTAAGATGCACCTCAGTGATATGGTAGCACAGGGTTTAGGCCACATTTGGGGAGCACTGGCCTAGGCCATGATCTTTCTTGCAATTATTGTTCTAGTGACGGGAAATGGCTATGTTCCAGGAAGAAGACCTCTTTCTCAAGTATACTGAATGGGTGGTAACAAAAATTTTCCTCTCCAAGGAAATTAACAAAATCCCCAGGACTTTCTGCCCAAGTCAGTACGTATGATGGGCGGGTCCTGGACAGGGAGTTAGGGGTGTAGAGCCCAGTTCCAGGAAGCCTTCTAAAAGGTGCAGATGCTTGAGCTGAGGCTTGAGGGGGAGAAGCTGTGAGTTCGGTAGATGTGGTGGGAGAGACGTTTCTCTAAGAGGAACAGAGTGTGCAGAGGCTTGGGGATTTGAGACTACAGGCAACTCAGTAAAACAGGGGAGAAGAGGGCATCCAGGGAAGTGAGGAGAAGTGAGGTGTAGAGTAGTCACGGGCCAGTACATTTAGTATTCATTTATAGCACCGTATAAAATAGTAAAAAACAACCATTTATTGAGCCCTTATTCTCCACTAGGCACCACCATAATAAGCAATTTACATATTATGTACAGCTTAGTGCTGTGTTGCTCACACTATTTGGTCTCAAGATTAAATATGCTCTTAAAAACTGTATGCTCTTTGGGCTTCCCTGGTGGCGCAGTGGCTGAGAGTCCGCCTGCTGATGCAGGGCACACGGGTTCATGCCCCGGTCCGGGAAGATCCCACATGCCGCGGACAGGCTGGGCCCGTGAGCCATAGCCGCTGAGCCTGCGCGTCCGGAGCCTGTGCTCCGCAACGGGAGAGGCCACAACAGTGAGAGGCCCGCGTACCGCAAAAAACAAAACAAAATAAAACAAAACAACCGTATGCTCTTTAAAAAACTTCATGCTCTTAAAAATTAGAGAACCCCAGAGAGCTTTTATTTATGTAGGTTATATCTACTGATATTTACTGTATTAGAAGTACAAACTGAGAAATTGAGAAATATTAATTCATGAAAAGTATGGAAAATAAACCATTATATGTTAACATAAAAACATACTTTTAAAGAAATACAACCAGAGTCTCCAAAACAAAAAAATTAGAGGGAAGAATAGCATTGCTTTATATTTTTGAAAATATCATTACTGTCTGGCTTAAAAGAAGACAGCTGACTTCACATGTCTGCTTCTGCATTAACCTTGCACACTCACGTCATGTAGCTTCTGGAAAAATCCCACTGTACACTCAAGAGAGAAAGTGAAAAAGACAAAGAGTATCTTAACATTGTTATGAAATTATTTCAGACCTTGCCCAGGGGCTCCCAGACCACTTTCTGAGAACTGCTGGTTTAGAGGCTGAGAGCATTTGAATCCTGGCTTTATCGAGTTCGAGATTGTGACTGTGAGCAGGTTCCTCAGCCTAGGTCTCCATTTCCTTCTTGGTGATGCGGGGACATTGAGAGAGCCTTGGGGACAGTGATTAGCACAGTGTGAGCCATCAGTAAATGGCAGCAACTGGTGATCCACATGACATTGCTCGGGGGAGAACTCCAGTGCGGAACTGAGGAAACACCAGAGCCAGGCTTCAAACCCAAGTCTCTGTCTCCAAAGGCTGGGCTTGTGACCACAGTGTTACATACACACAATGCTGAGGTGTTCTGAGCAGAGACGTATTGTAATGAGATTACCGTTGTGACCAGAGCTTAGAAAAGTCACTCTGGTTGGGGCTAAGAGGATGGATGGCGAGGAGTTGGGACTGCAGACAGAGGCTCCATTCGGCCAGGCAGGACCCATCGAGGGTCTGGCTGGAGACAGGGCTGTGGGTAAGAAGGAGGAACTTCTCAGGTGGACTGGGCAGGACTCAGGTCCCACGAACGTGGGGATGAGGGAGGAGGAGAAGTCTAAAATTTCTCCTGCATTTTTCACTTGAGGAATCCCGGTAACTATGTGTGGCCACATGTTCAGAGTGTTGTCAACCAGGGAAGCCTCAGGGTCCAGCACTGGTCACATAGGCATGGAGCATCCACGTGGCTGACCACAGTTACTTAGTTTGCAGCCCTTCTGGAGGTCAAACTGGTACAGTGTGGCCCAAAGTCTCCACCATAACCACATTTTGACTATAAACTATCTGGCATGGCCCAAGGTCCCAGGTATATAAAAACACTCTTATCAGGAAAGATATTCCAAGGGCTTAGAGGGTATCTCCCAAAAGATGGTCATGGTCCAGCCTTTTCTGTGTTCAAATTGCAAGGTTTGAACAACCCAAGCCTGCTGCATTACCCTCTACTGCACTCGTATCCAGCTGCCTACTCTCAAAACAATTCACCACCTAATTTTTTCACCAGAGCACCCAAATCTGCTCTGCCTATAGTCTTCCTTATCTCAGTTCATGGCAACTTCATCCTAGTGGCTCAGGCTACAGACCTTAGAGTCATCATCGACTTCTCTCCTCCCACATCCCAAATCCAACTCTTTCGACAATCTTGTTGATTCTACCTTCAAAGTATTTCCAATTTCTTTCTGCTTCCCTCCACTACTTCCACTCTGGTCCGCACCTCCACCATCCCTCTCTGGATGAGTCCAATAACCTCCAAACTGAGCTCCTTGTTTTTGCCTGTGACCCCTACAATCTCCACCAGGCAGCCAGATGACCCTTTAAAATCATAAATCAAATCATGTCATTCCTCTGCTCAAAACCCTTTATTGACTTTTAATCCCATTCAGCAAAAACCAAAGTCCTATGACCCCAAGTACCTCCCTGCCCTAATTTTGATTTGCCACCCTCTCCCCCACTCACACTTCTCCACCTGCACTGGCTTCCTTGCCTCAAATGCACCAGACTCATCCCTGCTTCAGACTTGTATTTGCTATTGAAATATTCATCTTCCCATAGTCCTTGAGGATGTTCCTCCACAGCACTTTCACATCTGTCACACCACACATCTGTTTATGAGCTCATTGTCTCCACCCCTGGCCCCCACCCTCTGTCCCAACAGACTCTAAGCTCCACAAGAACAGAAACTTAATTTTTAAAATCTCCCTGTATTCCCTGTATTGTTGGCTTGGTGAATGTGTAGGCAAAGGACCGTATCAATAGGCTTTGAAGCCTGTTGTTCACTCTCGGATCATTTTGATTTCACAAAACATGATTCAGAAGCCGACCGTACTTTCTAAGTAAGCAATGTAATTCTTCTATATGGCCAAATATTTCCCATTTTCAGGATAGAATAGAAAAGAATAATTTAGGGCAGATTCTGCAATCCGTAGGTAAGCTCCGTGAGGGCAGGGATTAGGTCTGGCATGCGTTTGGTGCTCATGAATATTTATTGATTGACCAAAGAACATTTCTACCTATTCTTGAGATCACAACATGGCAGCACAGAGAGAAATTTCATAACAATCTGTTCATTTGATGTTGGGGCCAAGTGAGATTTGCGGAGGATAAGTGACCTACACAAGTTCTCACCATTAACTACAATTAGGTTCCCAAGTCCCATCCCAGGGTTCTTTTCCTGTCCAATGAGCTCCCTGTGTCAGCTTCAAAGACCTAAGGAAACCTTTGGGACTAAAATTAGAGAACAAGTTCTTGGAAAGGAAAAGGTTGTTGGGATCACATATTTCAATCTGTAGCAGAAGGAGCTGGGTTTTGAAACACATCGGACATGCACTCATATTCCCACTCTATTAAGGAGTTGGGAGAGTTTGGTCAAATTGCTTAACGTCTGGTCCTCAGTGAACACTTCTGTTAAATGCGGATTCCTAAATGGGGTTGTGGTGAGGCTTTGGAGGTGAGTTTGAAAAATTATCACACACTATAACTCAGAAGTGAGAGAAACGCAATTCTTTCATCTTGTCAGTAACTGATCTGGTCTTCCTCACAAGCCCTTCACCTATTGGTTAGTAAGAAAAAAATTAACTCAAGGTCCAATGTTGTTTAGTCTAAATAGGTACAGAATCTCAGTATGGGACGATGAAAAAAATTCTGGAGATGGAGAGTGGTGATGGTCGCAGAACGTGAATGCATTTAATGCCACTGACCTGCACACCCAAAAATGTACAAACTTCCAGTTATGAGATAAATAAGTACTGGGAATGTAATAAACAACATGATGACTAGAACTAATGCTGCTGTATGGTATATTTGAAAGTTGTTAAGAGAGTAGATCATAAGAATTCTCATTATAAGGAAAAAACTTTTTTTTTTCTTTTTTGTATCTATATGAGAAGATGGATGTCAACTAAACTTAGGGTGGTGATCATGTCACAATAAATGTAAGTCAATTATGCTGTACACCTTCAGCTTACACAGTGCCATACATCAAATATAGCTCAATAAATTTTTTTTTACCACAATAAAAAATTAGGAAAAAAAACTTAGTCTAATCTGATAATTTAGAAAATCTGCTCTGGAAATTCTCAGTCACTTCTGGATACATGGTGAACCTCTTAGATTTCCCAGGCTTGGTCTCCGTTTCCCTCACTACACTGTGTTTGGATGTATGGGGAGGGGACACTGGAGGTGGAAGCTTATGTGACCCTGCCGCAGAGGTAGAAGAGTGGGGTCCTCGGGCGTTTCCCTTGCCCCCCCTGGATGTCTGGGCGCTGCCTGCTTCTTCTCCCCACCCTTGTCTCATAGCTCCAGGCTGAGGAAACACCAGGTATTGTGACACATCAAAACATTTCATTGTGACACTGGTTGGGAAGCGGTACCGTGGTCTAACTGGCCTGAGTCACCCATGCCTCCTCTCCCCCCTCCCCCAGACTTCCCTGGCCACTTCCTTTCACTGGCCCTGTGATCCGGCCCTCCTCTCAGGCCATGTCTGCAGTGTGGCTGAGCCCCGTCACCTCTCCCCTCATCACGTGGGCATCCTCTTACCACATCCAAGAGCCTTCTTACGTACTGCAGTTTCTCACTGACCACTGGCTTCCCAGAAGACTGGAAGCTTCTCAAGGAGGAAGGCCATGTATTGCCCGTGTCTGGGACCATTCCTGGCTCAGTATATACTTTTCAAAGAAAGCATCCATCACAGCAGCTGCTACTCGCTCCCTGTCTGCAGGCCCTTGTTAAAGCAGCGGTCCCCACCCTTTCTGGCACCAGGGACTGGTTTCGTAGAAGACAATTTTTCCACGGATGGTTGAGGGGGAAAATGGTCCAGGCGGTCATGCGAGCGATGGGAGTGGTAGAGGAAGCTTCCCACGCTCACCTCCTGCTGTGTGGCCAGTTCCTAACAGGCCAAGGAAGGTACTGGTCCAGGACCTGGGGGTTGGGTACCCCTGTGTTAAAGTACCCACGAGTGTCAAGGCCCCTAACTTTACATCTCAAATAAAGCACAAAAGCAATGAGCAAAGTGTCATGAAAAGAAACACATAGTTCTTACCAACATGCCATTTTCTAAGTCCTAGAACAATCACGAAATTAGAAAGTGGTGTGCCTGCTCTGCAGTGAGCAAATGCTGGTCAACAGACTGTGTGAGGCTGTCTGGGTCTGAACCACCCAGAGGAAGAGTGTGTGTGTGTGTGTGTGTGTGTGTGTGTGTGTGTGTGTGTGTGTGTGTGTGTGTGTGTGTGTGTGTGTGTGTGTGTGTGTGTGTGTGTGTGTGTGTGTGTGTGTGTGTGTGTGTGTGTGTGTGTGTGTGTGTGTGTGTGTGTGTGTGTGTGTGTGTGTGTGTGTGTGTGTGTGTGTGTGTGTGTGTCTGTCTGTTTGTGTGTGAAACCCCCCAGGACATCAGCCAAATTTGAGAATTGCTGCTTAAGCTGACATGTTTTTCCCAGTCTGATACCTGTTTAAACTATGGCATTTAATAAAGAGAGGCTGCCCTTAACTCATTAAAAGTGTTACAACAACAGTAATATCATGGAGAACCAGTTTTTAAAAAGCACAGTTAATCATAATTCATCCTTGGTAAAATAACTGGGAGCCAAAATAAATTCTATCCTCTAAAAAAAACTGGCCCTGAAGCCTATTTACTTACTGAAAATTCCTCTGACAGCTCAGATGTGAAGATGCCGGTGAACATAAGGTCCAGGTGCTTGTTTCTCTGTTGGCCCGGGGCCTCCTCCTGCACTTCGGGGCTTGTACCCACTTGAGTTCAGCCACCAGGGAGAATGGCGGCCAGAGGAGACCGAGGTTGGGAGACCTCTTCCTGACGCTCGACTGGATTTTCTGGCAGAGGCCGAACGTCCCTCCACTAGAGCTCCTGACCACCCTTCCTTCCTCAGAGGTCCAGCTCCTGCAGGGGCGGTTACAACTTCCAGCTGTTGCTGATATGCCTTAATCCTGCTAACAGCCCTTCAAGTAGCCCTTCATTTAAATCTCCTGAGCTATGGAGTTGGATTCGCTTTCCTGCAGGGACTCCAACTAATTAGTCCATAATAAGAAACTCCTGACTGTTGTCAGCTAGGACCATGATATCCTGATTCTCTGGTCACTGATGGACATTATATTAGTGCAGGTATTCCACCAGTATGACTGGAAAATAATACGACTGAGTTCCTAAACTAAAGGCCGAAAACTTGTACCTTCAAATTTCATTGCTTCCTCAAAGTCAACACCTTAGGATGCTTTAATATCTATTCCAATAATGGCCAAGCACGTTAAAATGGCCTGAGGTTGCCTTTTAAGGTTTCCTTTAGTGTTCGTATTATTTGGAATGTCAATCCTTCTTCGATGGCAGATTTGATACGGATCAACAGGCAATATCATATACACATATGGAAATTAGCAGTAATTTCACGATGTTTATATGCAAATGTCACTAATTGCCCTCAAAATGTCTTTTATAGCTTTTCTTTTAAGCTAGGATCCAATCAAGGTTCATGAATTGCTTTTGGTTGTCTCTTTAGCGCTTTGGGGGAGGCAGAGATGTGACCTTATGTGTGTAACTGAGATCCAGTGCGTGCGTAACACCATAAATGTAGGAACTCACTCAAATGGGACTTCAGGGAAGGTTAAGTGTTTGGGGCATTGCAAAGGACACAAGTTGGGTGTGGGAGATGAGTCAGCCATTCGTAAGGGCCATTAGACCAGTGTGACTAGTCGGCATTTTCCTTTTTCATGTTAGGACACACAGAAAATATTTCCATAGCACGCTGGGTTGAACAGACAGGGCTTCTTTGGGGGCTGTCTGGGGCTCTAGCTGCCTCAGGTCCCCTGTCCCAAAGGCTGGGGGACCTACATTTGCAGTACACCTTGGAAATGTTCAGACCCAAAGTATGGCAACTTTTGCCAAAGTTTCCAGGCTTCTTTATGTCCTGGGGTATTTTTTATTTCCAACCCCATCCCTTGAGCTAACCTTGTGTGTTTCTCCCTCAGTAAAGTCTCAGCTAGAGTCTTGCTCTGTCCGTTCAGCAGCCACATATGCCCATTAACCTGAAAACACAACGACAGGAGAGGCCTTTTTCCATGTTATTTATTCACAGTCAACTAGCTTCACGAGGGAGAAAAACAAATTAGTCAGAGCTTTTGGGGGAGGCGTAAGGGGATGGGTGGAAGGCTGGGATTTTAAACAGAAAATAATCTTATAAATGGTTAGATGAAAGATTGACAAATATCCATTAAAAAAAATAGTATCCTCTGAGGGTAAGTGAGGAAGATAAAATCATCATGAATAAAATAAATTAACAACTCTTGATCATTGCATTCCTCAAAACCAAAGTCTCTGAAAATGGTTTGCATTTCAGACTGCTGCAATTTGCAGACTTCTGTGATATATATCTATTTCCAACACAGAGAAGTAAAGACAAACACTAAGCAACAGATGAATACAATGTAGGGAAAATTGAGCACATGAAAATAGCTGTCATCTGGTAGCAAAAATAGAGGTATGCCAATGTTAATATCAAAATTAAAGACATTCAAATACATTACGCCAATACATTGGAACTATCATTCCTAAGATCATAAGAACAACTGCTTATTGCTCCTACTCATAACTAAAAGCTCTGAGGAAATCCTGTGATAGCTGGAAGGCATAACTACAGAGTATGCAGTAGACCTACGACAAGTTTCAACAGCCAAATAAAAACTGTATACTTTATCATTTTTCTCTTCGGGACGACGTTGTTAATAGTAGGCTAAGACCACTCATCATAAGTCTGAGGAATACAGATGGATATCGCTCGCGAAGCCCAAGCCAATGATTTACTGGAAGTAGTTAAAGGTAGAATGTGAGAAAAGCAGCAGCCCGAATGAAGCAAATATATTTTTTTAAAAGTTGGTTTGTCTACTTTTCTCTCCCAGAGAACCTCACAGGAAGCACAGGAGGCCATGAGGGCTTTCTGGGCATTCTGTGAGGACCTGATACATAACGGACGGTTGTCCTAAAGTGAACTCCATGTGTTTAATTAGTACCAGAACCAGCCTGGCTTCTGGGAGGTGCATGGCATGGAGGAGCTGCACTGAGGCTTTGATTATTGAGTTTGACTCCAGGAAATACCAGCCTAGGCTTTGGGGCCTGGGGAGGGAGTAACCTGCTGCCAGGCTACCCTGGAGACGGTGGCTCCTTCCTGAAGCATGTCCCGCAGCTTTGGATAACTGGCAGGGGCAACAGGAACACTGGAAGTGTAACGTGGCTGACTGTACACGGTCCCATTTCCAAGAACAGCTGTGCAGTTCACCATACATTTGGGATGGGATGATAAGGAATGAAATGGAGGTTACAACATGTACCTCAAGTGATGCAGTGATTGGCATTATGCAATCGGGAGATTCAAAATCCAAAGTCAATTCTACCTCAATTCTTCCCAAACAATGCCATGTTTCTGTTTTCTTCATCCTAAGAATATAAAATGTCCTTGAGATACAAATTAGGTGAGAGGATGCTTTTGAGAATGGAGGCTGAAGGAAAAAAGAAGCCATTTCCCACTCAAGGGAATTTGAGGATTATAATAGGATGCATCACCAAGCTGCTTAAATTTCAGAAAAGCCCTTTATAGATGTAGGTACTAATAGACTTTAAAATCTGCATACATATTCAAATTCAGCCCCACTCCCATCTCAAATAAGATGACTACAAAGGTGATATTTGGTCCCTTGATCCTCGTGATTACAAAATGAAACATAAGATCAACTGAAATAACAGCATCAGGACAATTAAAGACTTTCCAAAGACTGCATGACAAAGCTACGTCCATTCAGGCTGCATGTTCTCTTTCTGTTTTGTTTTGAGCCAGCCCCTGGAGTAGGCCTAGAACAGTCAGTAGTACTCAAGTTCTACATTTACCTTCACACTGTGAAAACTAGATTTGTTTTCCCCTGGAGTATCCTTAAAATCTACAGCCTGCTTCTTCCCGTCTGTGAGAGCAGAATTTAGATACATGTTTGAAAAGAAAAGAACAAAGCACATAACCAAAGAATTTGATTGGGTCAGTTAACTGCTTAGAAATGGAAATGATATTCGAACTGTGTTCATCTTGACGTCTTGATACATGGAATGGATGAAAGCAATATTTAATGAGTCGTGTATTGTTTTAAAATGCTAGTCACTTGCAGATTCCAAAAGGCTACTGACCCACTTTAAATAACTCTCCATTTTGAAAGTGCAATACTCTCCAACTAGTTATTTGGTGTGACATTGAAAAATCATGCATTCTTTTTTCCATTATTTATTCTACTTTTCACTCATAGCATTCTCTGAAATTATTTAAATACCTAAAAATGTTTTCTGGAGAAATCTTTTTACACACCACTTTACTTGATATTACATAAAATCGTCATGGACTTTAGAGGAAAAGGCTTCAAACGTAGGCTTTGGTTTTAAAGTAATCTGGGCAGAAGTTAGAATTGCTTTGATCACACAATTCAACTACTGCACAAATTCTATTATAGTAATTGGAAATAACACATTTAAAAAGGCGAAGTTTCTCCTTTCAGTAGTTATAGTCTGTATTATTCAAGACTGCTGCAAAACTCACAAAAGAGTGATATGAATAAGAAGAAGTGTAGGAAAGCGATAAGACACTTAAAGTTTTACCAGGACATAACACAAAGGAAGAGCATCAATTCTCTACATTTGTCTATAAGGCAGGTGGTCAAACTTTTCATACAAGATCTAAAATATGGTGCTTATTGAGAGGTAGAAAATACCAAAACACTATTTAAGAAAAACATGTTGAATTATTTAAAACAATCAGTTACTTTGCTAAACTTTTGGAAAATCAAACTGCCATGTTGAATGCACCTGTGTTTTACACTAAATTGGGACATTCCATATTCAACAGAGATGTGGTCAAACAGCGGAGGAGGCTAGAGGTGGGGTGGGAAGCAGAAAACAGTTTCTTAACTTGTAATGGATTCAGCTCTCACTAAGGAGAAATTTCCTACTGTCCGCCTGGGATTTCATTTTGACATTTAATTAACAGGGGTTTCTCCGATTATCAATTTTTCTGAGTAACGGTACAATTTTGCACATAAGGCAATGAAACTATAGGGAGGGATGAGTTCGAATGCTTCCTCTTTGAGAAGCTGCCATCTCCATCTTATATAAAAACATACACCCCACTAACCGTATACCATTCCCCCAAGCACGAAAACGCAAATGCAAATATTCTTCAGACTCAGTACCAGCAGAATTGTTCTTTGTGAGCAATTCAAAAGCTGTCTGAGGCAAAAAGATATCTGAGCTACCACATTAAACCTGGGCAGCTTGCACACAGGTGAGTAACCCTTCGTATTCTTATTTCTTAACGCACCTGGGAAAGATGGATATTTTTTCCAACATAATTTTATAAGGCATACATTTAATTAGAATTTTCCTAACCTTTGGAAAATTAGTGTTAAAGCTTCTTTTTTAACCCACATGTTAACATTTAATCTTTCATTTTTATTAAATAGTTTATATATAAAAAGAAATCTCAAGGTGTTCTACATTCATATAAACAATTGTGATAACATTTGAAATTGTAAAGAAACCTACTGAAGAAAATATATACTTAAATACAACACTAAGCCAGGAAGCACAAGTGATTGTTCTAGGTGATGTTGTTTAAATATACAGACACAGGTTTGTGGCTTCAGAAAGCAAACACGGGAGAAGTACAAAGATGTATCGCTCTTTCCTCTTTTACCACAAGACAGGATGGTCCAGTTTGGAAAAACCAAGATCTTTCCTAAGTTCCAAATAGGTGCCACTGCTCACCCAAGAGTCATCGCTGGATTTCCTGTGAAAGTGAAAGAATTTGCTGAAGGCTCGTGACAAGACTGTCATAGTCTCTGTCTCCTTTTCACCCCGTTCCTCCCCCGCCCGCCCTCTCCAGCTTATCACTGGCACCTGCACCCCTGTCCCTGTGGTCCAGTACTGGACCAGCGAGGGAGCAGAAAGCCTGGAAACCGTTTTGCTGCTTCTGACTTTGACTTCTCCAACTTAGAGGCTGTGAGAAATGGGTGCTTCTGAGAGAAGTGGGTGAGGGTAGAGTCTGTCGTACAGAAAACAGGGCTGGGATGACAGCTACCACCTGGGGTATGGCCACGTAAAAGTTACAAATCAATCACGTTGTTCAAATCAAGTGATCAATTAACAGTAAAAAGGAAAGGAATTGGAATCGCAGCCTGGAGTGAACAGCCTTGGTTCACTATTCTATGCATAGATAATATACTACGTAGATCCAAATTCAAAAGGTACCAAAAGAGTGGAGAGCTGAACGTTTTCTTCCTACTCCCAGCCTCCCAGTTCTCTGCAGAGACAATGATCTTAGCAGCTTCACTCAGAGAAATTCCACGTGTGTGAGCGTGCACGCATGCACACTCACATTCCACTCCTCTCCTATTTTTCATTCAATGGTAGCCCTGGATGGTCTTCCACCCCTTGAGTTTTTTTGGTTTTTTTGCGGTACGCGGGCCTCTCACTGTTGTGGCCTCTCCCGTTGCAGAGCACAGGCTCCGGACGTGCAGGCTCAGCGGCCATGGCTCACGGGCCTAGCCGCTCCGCGGCATGTGGGATCTTCCCGGACCGGGGCACGAACCTGTGTCCCCTGCATCGGCAGGCGGACTCTCAACCACTGTGCCACCACGGAAGCCTTGAGTTTATATATATAACATATGTATTAGAGATCCTTTTCCATTGTTACAATAAGGTCAGCAAACTACAGCCCAAGGGCCAAATCCAGCCTTCAGCCTATCTCTGTAATACCATTTTACTGGAACACATCATGCCCATTCATTTAAGTATTGTCTATGGCTGCTTTCACATTGCACAGCAGGGTTGAGTCATTACTACTGAGGGCTTATGGCCTGCAAAGCTAACAATATTCACCATTTGCCCTTTGCAGGAGAAGTTTGGTGACTTTGGCAAAAAGGGCTTCCTTTTATTCTTTTTAAACAGGTGCATGATAGTCCATTGTGGGGATGGACCATGATTTAACAAGTACCCTACTGGTGGGCACTGAGGATGTTGTTTTCAACCTCTAGCTATTATAAACAAAACATATGTTATTTTGTATGTGCAAGAGATTAGTTATATTAAAAATTCCTATAAACTGAACTTCTGCACACTTGTAATGTTGACTGATATTGTCATATGCTTTAGAAACAAAAGTGAGGAGTGCCTATTTTTCCACATTCTCAGGATCATAGATTTTTATCACAATTGTTTTTCTATTCCAATAAAGGGATGTGTTTAAAAATAAATCAATCTGCATATCAGATACTTTACTATGAAACAAAGACGACTATCGCTGCCAGAGCTGTAGTTTCCACTTGAAATTTCCAGTGATGTTTTCATGGCTCCTCAGTGAGTGTCAACGGAAACGTCCAAGTCCCCATGCTCCTCTGTCATCTCTGCCAGCGTCTAATTGCAACAGTTCCCGGACTGCTACTGCTGAACAATTCTCACCTTTTCTCACAGTTTTACTTGCCACATCTAATACTCTGATAATTTTACAGACAATCAAGAGGAAAAAGAACTGCAGCTGTGTTCAGTCCTTGTCCATTCCAGACATAATTCTTACACGGTTGCAGTGACAGCCCAGATAACATTTTATATTTTGCATTTACATGTTAGTTCATTTCCCACAGAGCTCCACAGACTGTGTGAAGTCATTTTTGAGGTTTTTACATCAGATCAAGTTGATAAATCTCCTTATCTATCTCCTGAGACAGTTTGGTTATCCACAATTTTTAGTGATCCTAAAAATACTGTAATGAACCTCTTTAACAGATATTACCAAAATCAATTGATCAGTCTGTTAGTCTATCCATTCACCTATCCCTTGCCTTTATATAAAAAAAAATAATTTAAGGTGTCTTATTTTTTAAATGTTTAAATGAAGTTATGAATATTCTGGGATAAAACTCTGGCCTACTGATCTTCAGTCACTCATATTCTGAGTTTGTGAAATGATCAAAATCCACATCAACTTTAGGGGAAAGGACATAATACTCTGGGGATAAAACATAACTTGTTGCTGCTATTTTGCTGTTTTGGAAATATATAATTTTATTGATGCAGCTGATAGATTAGTTGCTAAATCCTCCTAAACGTGTTTCTGTTGGCCATTAAAAAATAATAACAACGGGCTTCCCTGGTGGCGCAGTGGTTGGGAGTCCGCCTGCCAATGCAGGGGACGCGGGTTCGTGCCCCGGTCCGGGAAGATCCCACATGTCGCGGAGTGGCTGGGCCCGTGAGCCATGGCCGCTGAGCCTGCGCGTCCGGAGCCTGTGCTCCGCAACGGGAGAGGCCACAACAGTGAGAGGCCCGCGTACCGCAAAAAAAAAAAAAAAAAAAATAATAATAATAACCACCAAAACATCCCTGCAAACAACAACAAAATCCTGAAAAGAAGACTGGGAGGAATAGGTAGGGCAGGAGCTGGCTGCTTTTCTACCTGTGATTGTTCCATTGCTGATTTTTAAAAAAATGGACAAACTAAAAACCCCTAAAACCATATCAAGCCCTGGCCTGTAGTCAAGAGAGCCAGGCCCCAGTCTGGGACATTCCACTGGGTCTCTCCACAGATCACCTATGTCCCCTGGGCCTTCGTTTCTTTGCAGTTAAAATAAAAGAGGGGGTGAAGGGCAGATGATCTCTGACGCCCCTTCTAAATCTTTCAGTCTGTTCTTAACGAGACCTTCCTAGCAAGCTATTTTTAAAATAATACTAAATGTTCCAAATCCAAGCCCCAGTAGATTGGAACTTCTGCAATTCAAGAATTAGATTACTTGGAAGTTCTAGTTTGGTGAAGAAAGGGGTGACAGCTAATTATCTCCATCACTGTGTAGAATCTACCCATTTGGGGGACCAACCTTAGACATGGCTTGAATAAGCTGGCCTGGTACTGGGAGCTGGGTGTGGTTGGTCTCCTTGCTTCTCCCACAAGCACTTACTGAGCACCTCTCTGCAAAGTCCTGGGAGAGGCCCTGGGAGAGACCAAGGAACGCAAAAAAGGAGGGCTGCGCGGGGCAGCCTGGGGGCAGTGTCCCCACAAAGTCGGGCCTTCACAGAGGAGGGATGTCACCACTCTGAAGCAGGAAAAGGGCCGAGAACACTCTCTCGTGGGGAGGGGACACCCCAGTCTGTTCTCTTCGCACCAGAAGCGTCAGGCGTCACCAGTGCCTGCCAACAATGACCCACACGACCCCAGCTGCACACATACCTGAAAAACCGCGGCTGGTGCTCCACCTTATTTTCTTCCAAGACCCGCCGCCTTTCTCTCTGCAGCTGTTCAATCCTCTGCTTTTGTATTTCGGCCTCTTCTAAGCTCCCTTCTTCTAGAAACCTGAGGCATTGAGGAAAAAGATAAAGGAATAGAACATCAAAGAAATGTAACAATCATTACTATTAGAACTGCATGTGTGCAACCCTGGATATTCAGAATACTCTCCTATACATAAGCCCCCTCCTCAACTCTTAAAACATTATTTGCAGGTAATGAGGGACAGTATTGTGCTCTGAATTGGTGATACAGACATGGTTCAAAAAATTATACCTATGAAAAGGAATTTGGGGTAAAATCTCCCTCTCTCATTCCCGTCTCCAGTTCTACCTGTTTCCTCCCCATCCCACCCACGTTCACGCCCCCCACCGCAGGTAATCCACCGTTACCGGTTTCTTGTGCATCCTTCTGGAGCTTCCTGATTCGTATATAAACACACATTAATATACATTTTTACCCCTCCCTCCCTTTTAAGAACATAAACGGAAGCAGGCAACACATACTGTCCATAATTTGGTATCTTGTTTTGTTTTACTTTTTACTTAACCATATACCTTGGAGCTGATTCTTGGTAGTACACAGATCTTTTCACTTTTAATAGATATATAATATTCAATTGTGTGGATACACCTGCATTTATTTTAAACAATTCCCTATTGATAGACATTTGGGATGTTCCCAATTTTTTACGTTAATTTTTAGAATTAATGCTGCAGTGAAGGACTGTATATATCTGTCATTTTGCACATGTGTTAGTATATCTCTCAGGAGACAGTTCTAGAAGTGGAATTGCTGGGTTAAAGTGTGAGTTTGTAATATATCTATTACCAAACTGCCCTTTATGGGCATTACAGCAATTTACGTTTCCACCAGCAATGTTACTGAAGTGCCTCTTCCCCGTGGCCTCAGAGGGCATCAAACTTTTGAGTCTTTGCCATCTGATAGGTAAAGAAATGGTATGACAGCATGGTTTTAAAATTTTGTGGGTTTTTTTGAGTAAGACTGAGCATCTTTTCATATGTTGAAGGGCTACCTGCATTTCCTATTTTGTGAACTGTTCATTTCCCTATGTCTATTTTTCTTTTTAATGGATTGATCTTGATTTCTAGAACCAATTCATGAAGTGAGCTGCAAGTATAGATTTCTCAGTCGTTAATCTTTTGACTCTGGGTATACATTTTATTTACTTTACCATGAAGAAGGGTGCTGGGTTTTTTAAAAATAAAGTCAAATTTTATCAATTTTATTTTATTTTTTGCCTTCTTGGTTTTGAGTCTTAATTAGAAAGGCCTTAGGAGAGAGATTCTTCTTTCTGTTTTACAGAGTTGGAAACTGAGGCTGAGAAAGGTTAAAAGACTTAGCGTATGCGACACAGCTCGTCAGCAGCAAACCTAGGATCAGAAGTTAGATTTCAGTGCACCAAAATAAGTTAAATTCGAGGGGTGGAGAGCTGGATGCTTTTACTCTTTCAAATACAGAGTAAGTTTTTCTTATTGCTGTATGCAGTGAAACTCTTTAAAAAAAGACTTTTTTTTTTCCAATAGAAATGGAGTTCTACTGGTGAATAAAGGTCATGCCACACACAGATCTAAGCTGGGCTCCGCTCCTTCCACAAGATGGCTTAAAGTCTCCCTAGACGTCTGCTCTTGATGACAGAATCTCTCGCTCTTAGGCTCCTTTGGTGGCCTGGGAGATGTTACCAAGACTTTTTACAAAGAGTTTCACATCTCTGGAGATACAGATCTGAAAAAAATCCTTACCTTTGGTCTGGCCTGAATCGAGTGTCAGTAGGTGGTAATAAAGACTTTAACAATGGATCCATTTCGTTTAATTCCAGTGCAAACTGTGTGAAGCCATAATATTGCTCATAGCCTTTTGGCATGGGATCTAAAGGAAAAAGAAATCATTCATCACTGACTTGCATTGCATTCACATCACATCTTAATTCCTTCACCTTTTTCATCTCAGACCAGCTACAATTTTTCTCTGTCGGCTCTAAACTCTTCCATTTCTATTAAAATATTCTGGCTCACAGACAGGTGCTGAATTTTTCTCTATAAATTTTCTTCTCTATAAGCTTCCTGCTACCTACAAGCATAAGGCCTTCTTTGTGTGGTCCTATAGCAAATTTATTAAATACCAAGACGATTCTATAGAATTTAAGTTATAAAAATAATTTGTTACTAAAATAGACATGTTAAAAAGAACTCTAGGTCCACTTTTCCTGAGTAACAAGACTTTCACTCTAGAGAATCGTTTTCCATTTAAGAGATGTCAAATTCTCCTGAAACTCTGTCTAGTACCTAGAATAGTGTTGGACCCATACCAAGAGGTCAATAAATATTATTATTATTATTCTTTTTTCTTTTGCTGTACACGGGCCTCTCACCGCCGCGGAGCACAGGCTCCGGACGCACAGGCCCAGCGGCCACGGCTCACCGGCCCAGCCGCTCCGCGGCACGCGGGATCCTCCCAGACCGGGGCACGAACCCGCGCCCCCCGCGTCGGCAGGCGGACTCCCAACCACTGCGCCACCAGGGAAGCCCAATAAATTTTATTCTTTACTTCCAGTCCTGCTCTTCTTTTCACCAATGCTTGGCCCCTCCAAATCTTACATATTTTAATTTTAAACCACCTCAGCAGAAGCCAGGAATAGAGATGGGATTATAATGGCAGAAACACTGCCAGCTGGAACCAAAGGGGACAGAGAAAACGGAACTGAATGAAGCAAGGCTGCTGGACTACTGTTATTTTACAGATGGAACCAGAGAGCTACGCAGCTGCAAACATGCATTGCCTTCAAGAAAAGGGAGGGATGACTCTGAAGGTGATTCAGAGATCATTGGGCTGCCACTCCCACCACAGGCCCAGACTACACAGATTCAGGGGGCAAGGCTGCCACTACCTCTCAAATGGCAGGGCCGCTGTGCAGCTTCAACATGCCCGGCTGCCACCACCCAGAGCCTTGGGGGGCTTGGGAGCCAGGCAAAGTCCCAGTGGGCCCAGAGGGTGGGGCATCGAGCCAATGAGGATGATCTCCAGTTTTTAGATCAACAGCATTTGCCGTGCTAGGTCTTGGACTCACTTAGGACCTGTCATCCCTTTCTTCTTTCCTCTTTCTCCCTTTGGAATGGGAACGTCTATCCTATGCCCATCCCACCACTGTGTTTTGGAAGCACATTTTGGTTTCACAGGCTCACAGCTGGAGAGGATGAATCATACCTCAAATCTCACCCGTACCTGATTTAGATGATATTTGGATGAGACTTTGGACTTTAGAGTTGATGCAGGAATGAGTCAAGACTTCTGGGGCTGCCGGGGTGGAATACACACATTTTGCACGTAAGAAGGACATGATTTTGGGAGGCCAGGGGCGGAATGTTATGGACTGGATGTTTATGTTCTCTCAAAATTCATATGTTAAAGCCCCACCCCCAGAGTGCTGTCTTTGGAGATGAGGCCTCTGGAGTAACGAAGGTTAAATGGGGTCAGAAGGGTGGGCCCTGATCTGGCAGCCAAGCCACGAAGAAGACTCCCACCAGAATCCGAATTTGCCAGCACCCAGCCTCCAGAACTGTGAGCAAATGAATTTCCGCTGTTTAAGCCACCCAGTCTGTGGTGTTTGTTACAGTAGCCCAAACAGATTAATGCAGGCGTATTGCCCTAACTTTAATTGTTAACTTTAATTTAATTGTTAAGTGCATAGCACATATCCTAATGCTTTAAGCCATTATGAAGGTTTGACTTCCTTCCCCCTTTTCCCCCCAGCTGCTTCAAACACTTAGCATCACTGTACACTCCCTAGGGGATGAATACAACTAAAAGTCAAGCTAAAAATACCCAAATTTACGTATTGGATAAATCAAATGTAGACTAATCCGATCCACTCGTAGCCTTAGCTCTAGCTGTCCACATATACAAATGCTTTCCACGAACTTTTCTGAAGACCCATTTTCTGAAGGTTCAGAAGTCCACTTTGTCTAATTCTAATTCTCTGTGGATCCTAAGCATAAAAATAATAGCAAACCTCCTACTATGCCTTCAAAAATCCATCCCAGTCTCCCAATCACCAGAGTGGAGACAGTGGTTTTTCTTGTAAACAGGCCAGGGATGCTCATAGCCAAGGCAGAGACATAAAGTCAATGAATAACAACAACAGCAACTAGAATAACAGCTTACACACTGTTGTCAAGGTACTACTTTAACACCCAGAGCCTATGGTAGCTCTCATCTGTGATACATTCTTCAAGCAAAGGAGAGCAAGTGTCTCATTCATAAAATGCCATGCGTGCCTCTGAACCTCTGAAGCTAGGAAGGTGGCCATGGTGCCATGTCATTCTAGCTTCGTGGCAACCTCTGCGACGGTGGAAGATGTGGCTGCTACCCGTTGAAAGAGACATTGTTGCTTGCCCACTCTACAGTCATCTCCCTTTCTTACTTGCTAACGGCAAACTCATCTGTTTGGGTGTCACTGTATACTCCCTAGGGGATGAATCTAAACTCATGTGAATCTCTCCTGCCGACCCAGTTGCCCAGGATCGGTTAAGGGATGGGTTTGGACCCACTCCAGGTTGATGAGATATGAAGACACATTTGCTGCAGGATCCTAGGAAATATTTCATTCCTGAGAAAAGACAGTTACAACTGAAGAAAGCTCTTCTGTCCTCCCTTCTCCCCTGCTTAGTGAGCTGTCACAGGGGGATATGATATTGAATCGAGGCAATCATTTTGCATCCATGGGAAGAAACATCACCGCCATATTGGAAGTGGCAGATGGGCCCTCAATGACCTGTGTTCTTGACACAGGTAACCTGCCTGTGTAACAACCCTGGGGCCACCCCCTGCCATTTGTTGTTAAGTGCATAGCACATATCCTAATGCTTTAAGCCATTATGAAGGTTTGACTTCCTTCCCCCTTTTCCCCTCAGCTGCTTCAAGCACTTAGCATCCTTCTAGAATTACAGGAGAGACTGGAGTGGCTTATGGTATTGGGAGAGTCTAGGGGACCCCTAACTCTTGTAGGTCATTCTACTTTTCCAGTAAGAATTTTCCCTTTATCTTTACTCTAGAATGACTTCTTGTACCTCACTGATACTCCTTCATAGTGCCCAGTATAGGCGAAGGAATGATGTGTGTTGACTGGAAGACACAGTGACCACGGATTAGCAATGGCTTTGTTCTGGGATTAAGAACCCAGGACCCATCAACCCAACAGAGGTATTGTTAAGCTTGAGGATGAGTCTGAGATATAACTAGGTGAATGAAAGATGGGCCAGTAGCTCCAACATAGTTCAAAGCAGGTAGAGGCTAGATACACCGAATGGACACTGACGCCCACCCACGTGTGGTTCCTCTGGCCATGTCCCGCCTCCTTTTGCTTGGGGCTGATTAACCAGATACTAACTCGCTCTCCAGATACAAGTGGATGAGGAAGAACCACCGCAGTAGATGCTCTCATGCCATTTCCCAAATAGCCGATGCACTGCTTTTCCACTCTTGTCAAATACTGTACCTTCAATCTCATGGGCATTAGTGCTCCAGTATTTTGCCTAGGAGTCAAATGAGAGTCATCTTTTTAGTGTTTTGGGGTCAATTTATTACAGATATTAAGAGAAAACAAAAGAGGAGAGAAAAAGTACCATATGAATGATTGTATGCTACATATGGTTTGCTGGTTCTGTTTTCAATCATACTTTTAATTATTTAATGAAAAGTAAAAAGCTAGCACTTTATTTACAGTTTGTAACTCAACCACCAACATTTGTGTAAGACACAATTTTTTTTGACTTTCACTACATGCATAGTAGAAAGGAAAGGCTCAGTTCTCATACATCCACCAAGCAGGGGCTGGCCCTTAGCACGCCCTCCGGAACAGCTATTTCCTGGCTGTCACTGGGGCTCTGACTACTGCAGTTTAAAAGAAATGTAACTCATGTAATTTTTTCTCTGAAGGAACTAGACAATCCTTTGTAAACCAACAAATTTTTTAACCAAGTTTGTAAACCAATCAATTTTCTGTTCCTCCTATTAGTTCCCCCCACCTCCCCCAAACCAGATCTGTTCACCTAACTTATAGGAACCTTATACAACCCATATTCCCACTATGAATTGGTGCTGGTCTGAGACCAGCTCATCTTGGCTCAGCCTTGTGTGTTTTACACATACAGTACCACATTGAAGCCAGCAGAGGGAGCTCTAACTCCCTAGTGTTGATTTTTAAACTTCCAATTACATGGCTGCCCTAAAAATCTCTGCGAAAGACCAGAAGGCATTACTCCATAAATCAAAAAATCCTACTACTATTTTCAGCCAAAAAAGAATCCACATTTGGAAACCAATAAAGTTGAGTGACATTTCCAGGCCATATCTGGTAGACTGGCTTCCCCATTCCAACCAAGTCTGTGGTAAAAATGGGAGGAAGGGCAGAGTACAGCAGTACCCCAGAGCTGAATCAGAAAGGTAACAGTGAGTTCTCTAGTCATGTAAAGATGGGGGACAGGGAAACAAACACTGTCCAGGCTCTTCAGTTTATTCTAAAGCAGGAGTCAGATTTCCTCTTTAAAGATATTTGCCAACAAGTCCAATGATGGGAAGCCACAGAGGGAGGCAGTCACGTTCCACAGGCAACGGCTGCCTCTGCTTTCAGATTCTCTTTCAACACCAGAGGCACGTCTAGTGTTCTAATTCTGTTCGTCTCTCATCACTATGAAAATTTGTTCCCTGGTCCTCAGTGGACGAGTACCAAGTGGTTGGTAGAAATGGGAGTGGCGCACACTTCTGTGGGGAAAATTCTGAAAACAAGGCGGCTCTCACCTGGATACCTATCTATCTATCTATCTATCTCCCAGTTATTTATGTCCCTGCTCCAGGTGGCCTTTGCTTCTTTTTGTAGAGAGCTTAGATGAAGCTTTCATGGCAGGGTCATTTGTATTTTACGCCAAATCACTACCAGCTTTATGTCTATCTACAACCCAGTTTGACTTATAGGATATAATAAAGACCCCCATCCACCTCTCCATAATGTCCCCCACCTGCTACAGGTGGTGCAGAGAGGTACCGTGTGAAATTCCACAGTTAGAACCTAATCTCTTGGCTTATGATTTTGATCTTAATTAAATGCAAATATTCCTTGAGGAAGGTAGCACTTTAAGGCCATTTTGTATACATGAGAATTTTAAGGACAAGAGGGAATTTCAGGAGGAAGAGAAGTTGGGGAGAGGGCTCAAATCAAGGAATTTGGAAAGCTGGAAAGGTAAGCAGACTATTCCAGGCTCTCTGCCCCAGGAGAATCTGTGAATGTTCATGAGCCTCTGCTGTGTGCTGGGCACCACTGCCAGGCACTGGCCACAGCAGTGGGCAAGACAGACCAGGCTTCTGCTTTTCTGGAGTCAGGAATGGCAAGGAGGGTGTGGGGAAGAGAAAATAAGCAAGTAAAGCAACAGCGAGCAAGCTAACTGCAGATGGTGATGAACGCTTTGAAGAAAATGGGGTACGATAGAGGGTGACTGACAAGGTGGATGGAAGGATCTGGGGAGAGGGGCCTGAGGAGAAGGAAATGGAGAGAGAAAAAGAAGGACAGTGCAGCTCAAGGATGGTGAGCAAGAAAGGGAACGAGGGGTGGCAGGAGTTGAGGTTGGAGAGGAATGAGGGTGGAGTGTGTGTGTGTGTGTGTGAGTGAGAGGTGGTGGGGGTGAGGAGTGCAGACTCTGAGGAGTGCAGACTCTGCAGGCTTTTGCTCTGAGAAAGATGGAAATTGTCAGAGGATTTTGGTCAAATATGGCATGACTTGCATTTTTAAAAATTGTGGTAAAACATATATAACATAATATTTACTGTTTTAACCATTTCTAAGTGTATAATGGAGTGGCTTTAAGTACATTCACAATGTTGTGTAACCATTGCCTTATATATCTCCAGAACGTTTCATCTTCCCAAACTGAAACTCTGTACCCATTAAGTAATGACTCCCCATTCCCTCCAGTCCCCAGCCCTTGGCAACCACCATTCTACTTTGTCTTTACAGATGCGGCTGCTCCAGGTACCTTACATAAATGGAATCATATCTGTCCTTTTGTGTCTGGCTTATTTCACTTAACATAATGTGTTCAAGGCTCATCTGTACTGTAACATGATGACATGTTTCAACAGGGTCCCTCTGGCTGCCACACTGAAGACAGACCATAGGGGAGTAAAGGTGGAAGGAAGGAGGCCAGGAGGGGCCATGGCCCTGGTCCAGGTGAGAGAGGTGGGGCTGGGACCATGGAGCACCTGGCATTGCTTGTCTACTGGCACAAAAGCGAAGGTGAAAAACTTCCCAAGACACCCTGTGCCCTGAGGCCCAGCTCTGCCGAGGCCTGTCCAGCGCCAGAGCTCACAGGCCACCCAGGTTACCTTTATAAAGTTCACTTTGCAGTGGCAGGAATCATCATTCACGTTCTTGATAACAATCTCTCCATAGTGCTCGATCCACCTCTGCCCACTTAAGATGTTATGGATGCAAGAGGTCACTTTGTTCCACTCAAAATGATCTCCAAAACTAAAGGAAGAAAAAGTGAAAGTAACAACTACCAGAGCAGCCAGCAGCTAATGCAAAGGAGCACTGCTGCTTAAAAAACAAGTCCTGTAATGAATTACTCATTTCTTCATTAATGGAGCCAACACCGACTGAGCCGTGCTGGGCAGTCTAAGAGCTTTCACCCTCTCAGGAGGCTGGGAGGTGGGTGAAGGTCAGACCCAGGAGGCTGCCAGAGGCTCCACTAGAAGCTGGAGGTCTCCTGGAACAACCCACTCTGTCCTGTGCCAGAGGAGACGTGTCGAAAGTCACCAAACTATGAAAGGAGAGTGGCAAGGGGAGGGTAGAGGGGTTTTCCACAATGTGCTCTCTACACACATACATATATGTGCACACACACGAACGTGTACATACAGGCGCACACATGCACATATATACTTATGTATATACACGTGTAGGTGTGTATATTTAGGCACATATGTATACAGGCAGATCTCGCTTTATTGCGTTTTTTACAAGTTGAAGGTCTGTGGCAACCCTGTGTAGAGCAAGTCTATTGGCAGCATTTTTCCAACAGCATCTGCTCCCTTCATGTCTATGAAGTATATAAAACATGACTTTCATAAGCAATGGGAACCCAAAAAATTCATGTGGCTCACTATACTGTAATATTTGCTGTATTGCAGTGGTCTAGAACCAAACCCGCAATTTCTCTGAGGTGTGTCTGTATACATACACACACACATATATATTTTACATATTACTCTTAAGATACGTATATCTTAAGTCTTTTACAATGAGAAGGTATTCAGATATGACTTATGGAGTTAAATAATAATTATGAGGATAATGGTAACAAGACCAAACACTTAAATGACACATAATATGGGCCAATTACTATTTTTTTTTTTTTTTTGCGGTACGCAGGCCTCTCACTGTTGTGGCCACTCCTGTTGCAGAGCACAGGCTCTGGACGCGCAGGCTCAGCGGCCATGGCTCCCGGGCCCAGCCGCTCCGCAGCATGTGGGATCTTCCCGGACCGGGGCACGAACCTGTGTCCCCTGCATCGGCAGGCGGACTCCCAACCACTGCGCCACCAGGGAAGCCCGCCAATTACTATTTTAAGTGCTTTCCGTATCTGCTTAACCTTCGCAACAGTCTTATGAAGTAGATGGTTCATTATCCCTGTTTCATAGATGAGAGAACTAGTGATCAGAAAGGTTAAGTAACCTGCCCAAGGATTTGCAACTAGTAAGTAATGGTGTGAGCACAGGAGTCCCAGTAGCCCAGTTCCAGAGGCCATAATGATTACCATTTTGCTTTATGAATAAGTATCAATAATCCCTGAAGTATTGATACTTCATAAGTATTGATACTTATGAATAAGTATCAATAATCCCTGAAGATCAAGGCCATAGCTTTCTTTAAAAATTTTTTTGACAGTGAGGCAGGACAACAGTGCTAAAGAAATATTATCATGCTTAATTGTGTTAGAAAGTAGAAATGTATTTTTTAAAGCCCCTACTTGGGAACTTTGGTGTCCAGGAAGCATTTCCATTAGAGAGAACAAAAATGTGAGACTGTCAAAATGAAGAACATTTGAAGCTACTGTCAAACACATTAACAGAAAAAAACACACTCAGCACCACGGGGGACAATGGGAATCCTGTTCCTAAACCTTGGCCCTAAATTCTATAAAGTTCCTAACCACAGAAGGAGAACTTACGCTGGCAGAGTCACATGGGTTGTGCCAATGGGAACAATTTCCATGGATTTGCCCCAGAATTTGTTCTTCCATCTCATGTCTGAAATGAAATAATACCAAATATTACATATTTAGCAGGCGAGCTAGGTAGATCAAAGCGTTCTTAGGCTGGATAAATGATCAACCACAATACAGGACAATCTCTTCATAATAAAATTCATTATTATTCAATGTAAGTAGCAACTGAGTACCTGGAACAGAATCAGAGAAACTAAAATTATAAAGTCCCTCCCTTGGAAGAACTCACAGTGGGAAAGGCATACAGAAGTGAAAACGAGTAAGGCCCCCCAGAGAGGCACGGGCCACAACTGGGTATGTTGTAAGGTGAAATGGAACCAGAGAAGGAAAGCCCAACATGCTTGGGGAAGGCATCAGAAGAGGTTTGTCTAAAGAGGCCGCTTAAACTGGGCTTGAAGAATAAACAGTTCACTAGGCAGAGAAAAAGCAGTTTAAGGCAGAAGACATGAGAAGACACGAGAGAACAGGGTGTGGTTCTGTCCTCTGGGTCTCAGACTGTTTAGAGAGAAGAGCAGGAAAACAGCTTGAGTGCAAAAAAACAGCGGGCCCTACAAGCTTGGCTAAGAAGTCTGATTTGGGTGCACTGGGGGAAATAAGGTTTTGTTTAGACAGAGAATTGATGTGATGAGATACAGACTTTGCCAAGATAATTGGCAGCAGTATGGAGAATGGAACAGGAGCAGGAGAGATGAGAAGCAGGTGACCTGTATGCTCAAGGGATAAAAGAGGATGAAGTGAACCAGGACAGGGGTGGTAGGGATGGAGTAGAAGGGAATGATCCTGGAACCATTAAAGAAGCAGAGATAAAACTGGGTGACAAATTAGATGCTGATTGTGAAAGACGGGGAGAATTTGTGGATGATCTCAGATTCTTCCAACTTGCATGAATGATAGTGCCATCAGAGAGACAGGGAATAGAAAAAGAAGGGCAGAGGCAGACGATCCCTCTGGCTGCTGGGTGACAATACACAGACCATAGGGGAGCAAAGGTGAATGCAGGGAGGACAGTAGGGGGTCATGGCCGTGGTCCAGGAGAGAGGTGGGCTGGGACCAGGAAGCTCCTGGGCACATATTACATGATTCTATTTATATGACATGTCCGGACTAGGCAAATCTTTAGGGACAGAAAGAAGATCAGTGGTTGCCTAAGGATGGAAGAGCTTGACAGAAATTGGAAGGTGGGGGGTGGGGGTGGGGGGGAGCAACTAAGAGGTGGGAAAAGAGGTTTCTTTTTGGAGTGATGAAAATGTTCTAAAATTGATTGTAGTGATGATTGTACAGCTCTGTGAATACATGAAAAACCACTGACTTGTACCTTTTAATTAGGTGAGTTGTATAGCCTATAAATTATATCTCAATAAGCTGTTACCCCCCAAAAGATAATTGGTTGTTTAAAGCAAATTAGTAACAATGTATGACAGGGTTTATAACATATGTAAGTAAAATGTTTGTCCACAATAGCAAACGTTGGGGAAGGGGAAATAGAAGTACACTTTTGTAAGCTGCCTTTGCTGTATGTTAAGTAGCATAATATCACTTGAAAGGAGACTGTGATATGTTAAAGATATATAATATGAATCCTAAAGTAACAACCAAAAAATGGAACAAAGAAGTACAGCTAATAAGGCAACAAAGGATATACAATGGAATCACAGAAAATAATTAATCCAAAAGAACGTAAAAAAAGAAGAAAAGGGGAACAAAGAACAGATGCAACAAACAGAAAACAAATAACAAGAGGCCAAATTTAAAACCAACTATGTTGATAATCACAATAAATGTAAGTGATCTAAACAATCTAATCAAAAGGCAGGAAAATGTCAAAGTGGATAAAAAAAAGCAAGATTTGGCAGTCGTGGTCTTATGGAGACACGGGATTGCCCAGGAAGAAGCTGATGAAGAAGCAAAGGGAGTGGAGGAGAAAATTCTGATTGATGTAAGGAGCACACAGGAAGTACTTGAAGAAGACCCCTCCCATTACCTAATACCTAACTTAAAAAAATAATAATAAAGTGCTAACAAGGTCAATGACACAGCAATTAGGAGGTTAGATATCTTATGGGAATTATTTCCAGAGGGTTTCGGTGAAAGAGAAGTCTCCAGTCAAGCTTCAATTTTAAACTTTAGTAGCAAAGACTCAGAAAGGAAACCATGGTACTTGTAACCTAAACTGGTAATATTGCGTCCAGAGAGAGAAACTGGATGGCTACGAACTGGAATGGGGGAAGGAAATTTTTCCACAAAATACTCTTTCTCATCTTTTAAATTTTATAGATGCATTTAAAAAAAGGCAGTGTGGCATATCAGGTGTTAACCAGTTAGCAGAAAAGAATCTTTTAAAAAACTGACATGTGCTCATTGTTCTAAAACCTGGGATGCTCAAATTTTCTTTCTATAGCACCTTCTGACTTTGGAATAAATAACTTAACAAAATTAATTAATCCATTTAGGAAATATTTGCAGCCTTATTTATTCTTCAGAGCAAGCCATCCCTTCGCAAATTCAAAATATAATAAACTGAATACAGGAACAACCCCAAACTGAAAAAAAAAGTCAGCAATGTAACATTTCAGGAATAAAATTTAAAGCTTCAAAAGCAAAAGAACCGTCTGCTGTCTAGAATCTGATAAATAACCGTAAATATTTAATGTCTTGAAATACATGAGGCATTTCAAATGGCCACGGAATGTGATAAAGGAAAAATTGTAGCAATAAACCATGGTGGTGGCCCAGACAAAGACTGAGGATTTTGAAAGAAGAGAACAACTAAGTTATCCTCCAGAATCTTGAATTGTGAAGTCGACAAACGGCAGTTATTGTTCAGAGGTGAGAGGCAAGAACATCAAGTGGTACAGTTGCTTCCAATGAGGCCCAAGTCCAGGGCCCACTTTTGACCTTAACAAGCGTTTACAGTAGTTCCTGAATGAAATAAATTACACCATTACACAAAAGGACAGAAGTCAAATATACGAGCACATTACCTTGCCAGAAAACAAAATTTCCAGACTCAGCGTGACATGCAGAAATAGGTGGGTGGTGGCTGACCTGATGGAAACAAAGGCGAAGAAACAAACAATTAACTTTTGTGTCTCACGAAATCCATTCTTTCTCCCTCGCACTGAGATGTAATACGATTGCAGCCTCGGACTGAACGGAAACTTGTTTAGTTTCCCTTCAATAAGTCTGTCCTCAAGAGGGTGCTCCTGACATAGTCAGCTCTGTCTTGCTCAAATATGTCAGGAAAAAGCCTGTGAATGGAAGCCTCCAGAAGCCTGGGGAAAAAGCAGCCGAGTGGTGAGTGATGAGGGTAGAGACGTGTTTTGAAAGACATGAAAACAAAAGCAGAGATGCAAACACTGCCCACTTATAAATCATCTAATCTGACGTTAGCTGCCAAGGTCAAAATCAATGCTATTCTGAAAGGACCCACAAATGTTTTAATTAAGATGTCAAACAGTCGAACCTAGTTACGTAAATATTCCTAAGCAACACACAAATGCTCTTTGGCTCAGCAGATTTTACTCTTTTGAAAACTCTGCATCACATAGTCCAGCCGCTTTTTATTAAATCACTGACGAGAAGACGAATCCAAGATAGTTTTTTTAAAAAAAGAATGTTTTTATAAAAAAAAAAAAGCTAAACAATTATGGAAGAAATGTTAGTCAACTGCTAAGAAAAAATTTTTGTTCATAAAAATATCTTGAGTAAATATGCAAATTACATTCTAGAAAAGAGAGTCCCGTGTAACAGAGACTGTAGCTCATTTCCCTGCCTTTTATCACTGAGGTCATTACTTCTGTTTTATTCACTAATGAAGAAGCTAAAGAGAAAAGACTTCTCAGTTAATTTCCTCATTATCTCAGTAACATGCAAGGCACGAGAGCAGTATATGTGCTGTTATCATAATTCGGTATTAGTAGAACCAGAGTAATGCTGCTAGCGGCGTTTACAGAAATTTCTCTGACTAAGCTGGTTCTTGGCAAAGGTATCTTACATTTAGGGCATTTGGGCCAAAGCCAGCATATTACACATGAGGAGACTGAAACTAGAAAGACTAAGTAACAGTAACGTTTCCCAAACACACTGATAGGGAAGAAGTAGAGGTAAACCCCAGCATTTTTGGTTTACAGATGGTTTTCAAAAAAGTTTCACAAAAAAAAATCCTTAAGCAGCCACACCCTGTTTTCAAACATATCTTATCAAGAACTCAGTATACTCAGAACCCGGCTTGAGGTGAACAGGTGTGGCAGGAAGTGGGGATGACCAATCCACAACCACTCGCCTTGCTCTGGACCCTGGACTGCAGTGAACACGGAACACAGTTTAAGAACCACTTCTGTGGCCCTCCTCCAGGTGGAGAACGGCAGGGACAGGATCATCGTGAGTGACACCACACACACGTTCAACTGATGGGAGTGCAATGGTACCAGCCTGGCTCGGAGAAAAGTAGGGACAAAAAAGTCAACAGGGCAGGCATCTTTCAGGTCTTGATGAACATAAATCCCAGATCCAATATGAGGTGGGAGGTGCACATTTACTGTCCCTTGATGGTCTTAATTCTCAGAGGCCTCTTGAGAATGTGAGCCCCCTCCCCGTGCCTATGTGCTTTTCAGCTCAAACACTGACTTAGAAACCTCACTCCTAAAATGCAACTCTCTGCTTTCCTTCATCTTCTTCTTTTTCAGTCCAACCCCCTGAAGATACTTTATATCACAAACCGCTACACCCCTGTTTTCCCTTCTTTTCCCACTAGCTCTCAACAAAAACAGCGGAGTTAACTTTTAAGCCTCAGGATCATATAAAACTAAACTAGGGCAAGACAACACCAACCCCTCACTTCTTCACTCTACCTGCCCTATCCACCCCCGAGTGGAGGGGAGAGGAGCTATGGAATGTTCCCCTGTCCCACAATGTAGGCATATTTTAAAGTAGATTATTATAATGTAGATCATATTCATTCCCACAAAAATTATATAGTAAAAAATGTAAAGATCACAGCCTTTATCAAGAATTTGGCATTTTATAAGTCTGGCTAAATATAAACATCAAAGCAAAATACAATATATAAAAACTATAAACTCTTCTGTAATAATTTAAAATCCCATAATACAAGGATAAATATACTGTCCATATGAATTATAAAAGCAAGCCTATCATACCATAAAGTATACATATGTCCCATAAAATGCTAATTTGACCTTTTTTTTTTTTTGCGTTACGCGGGCCTCTCACTGCTGTGGCCTCTCCCGTTGCGGAGCACAGGCTCCGACGCGCAGGCCCAGCGGCCATCTTCCCGGACCAGGGCACGAACCCATGTCCCTGCATCAGCAGGCGGACTCTCAACCACTGCGCCACCAGGGAAGCCCTAATTCGACCTTTTTTTTTTTTTTAATTTGACCTTTTAAAATGATTGTGTCAGATTAATGAATCAAAGCTTAGCAAAGTGCCTTTAGATGGGGTCCAAGGGCTGTTTTCTGAATGCATTAATCTCAACATTGAAATATCAGTGATTTGGCTTATTTCTTTCTGGCTTAAAAAGGCCTTTGGGAGTGATTTATTTGGTGCACATGGCTTTTCAGAAGTTTACAAAGCTTTCCAGGGAAATTAAATTGATGCCTTATTTTTCTTTGATATATTTCCTCACAACAGGTTATTTATTCATGAAACATTTCTGAAGCCTCTGCCATGTGCTGCATGAGTTTCAGAGAGTGAGGGAGAGCTTCTGAAGTCCCACAGATCTAGAACCTAACTGCAATATCATCTACTGGCTGTATGACCTTGAGTGTGTTTTAAAACCCTCTGGGCCCCAATTACCTCATCTGCAAAATAGCGCTAGTACCACTGACTTTGCAAACCCAAAAAGATAACACATGGAAAGTGCCAGGATCATATGCTGGTATGGAGTAAGCAGAGATTAAATTTTAACTTTGTGTCATGAGTGGTATTTCCACTTAGCTCTCACGGTCACCTTGTGTCTTCATTACTCTTATTTTATAAATTAGGAAACGGGTTCTTTCCAGTGAAGAGCCTGCCCAGTGTTACACAGTTAATCAGTGATGAGGGTAGTGTTTTAAACCCAGGTCCTCAGACTTCAAATCCAATGCTGTTTCCTGCGATGCCTCAGCTGCTCCTCAATGACTGCTCTCAAAGTTGGGCTCTGGTCCCTCCCCAGAGCCTCGGCACACCATTAAGGTCCATCTCATGGATACTTGGAGAAGGAATCTTCTGAGTCTGACCTTTCCAACCTCTCTCTCATTTATTTCTTTGTAGAATGAGGTCTGAGAATCCCTCTGGCTTCAAAATGCTATCATTCTAACATCTGTTTTCTTTGAATCCTAACATCAGAGGCGGCAGTGGATGCCAGCCAACTGGAGAAGATTCTGTTAAGTCTTTGATTAATTTTAATACCCATGGAAAGGGGGTAATACACAGTTAATCATTTAATCTTTGTTGATGGTAATCTCTCTAAAATCTACCGGAATAGAGAATAATGTGCACAATCGAACCTGTGTTTGCTAGTACAGGATTTGGTTGAGTTTCTCTTCTCATCACATTGTAACCCAGGCATAGAAAGGCACTAGATTTTGAGTCTGAACTGATTCAGCCCCGCAGTAGACGCTGTCTGTTAGTCTGCTAGCTAAAGCCACTTTAGACTAGTTTTTTAGTATCTCTCTCCATCACTTCCTCTCCATTCCAATCAAATAAGAGCAATTTCTGACTGGTAAGGATTCTCAAACATTCAGGAAATTAGTTTACATGGTTTTTACTGTGCAAATATTTATATGTATCTTTTTTCTACAATCCCAGAGTCAATGAGTTCCCATGGTAGTTAAGAATTCTCGTAATTTATTTGTGTATCTGAGGTCTTTCTTCACCCTGACCTAATCATTTGTGATAGATGCTTTGAGAATGCACTTTATATGAGGTGGGTGGTAAGGAGAGGAGAATATGGGTCAAGAGTGCATTCAATATGTGTGTATTTTGTAGGTTTTTCTTCTTCAGATTTAGAAAAATAAACCCTTAAATACATCAATTCTGCAGCTCTCCAGAGGCATAACTATAGAGTCCTCCTAGTTCTGGACGCGTCTCTAACCATGAAGCCCTGCTCGTGGAAAAGAGAACAAGTGGCAGGTCAAAAATCACCCACGGAGGGGACCAAGGCATTCATCAAACATTTGCTGATTGCCTGTGATGTGTCAGGCACTGTCTTAGTCACTGTGGATACAATGAGAAACAAAAGAAACAAAAATCTTTACCCTCCTGGAGTTTACGTTTTAGTGCAGAAGTAGGTGAGACAGACTATTAAACAAATGAGCACATAATCTGTCAGTAGTAAAGGAGAATAAAGCAAGGATGAGGATGGAGGATGGCAGATGGTCAGTGGAAGTATCAGATCAGACAGGGTGGTTGGGGCAGGACTCTGTGATAGAAACCTCTGAGGCTAAGAGAAATAAGGCAGTTAACCACATGGATAGCTGGGGGAAGTATGTCCAGATCAGAGGACACAGCCACTACCCAGGGCTGACAAATGCCCGATATGTTTTAGGAGAAGCAAAAAGGCCAGCATGGGGCTTCCCTGGTGGCGCAGTGGTTGAGAGTCCGCCTGCCGATGCAGGGGACACGGGTTCGTGCCCCGGTCCGGGAGGATCCCACATGCCGCGGAGCAGCTGGGCCCGTGAGCCATGGCCGCTGAGCCTGTGCATCCGGAGCCTCTGCTCCTCAACGGGAGAGGCCACAGCAGTGAGAGGCCCGTGTACGGGAAAAAAAAAAAGGCCAGCATGGCTAAAGCTAAATGAGTCAAAGTGGAAGGAGGCGTGATATCTGGGGGTGGCATATCGCAGGGCTTTGTGGGCCATAGCCAGGACTTGGGATTTGATCCCAAGTGACTGGGGAAATCGTGAGAGCAATCACTCTGGCTGCTGAGTGCAGAATTGGCTATGGAAACAAGAGACCCGTTGATGAGTCTATCGCAACAAGCCCAGTCATTGATGCCGATGGCTTGGGCTTGGTGGCCAGCACCAGTGGGGTGGCAGTGAAAATGGCTGGTTTTGGAAGGAAGATCCTAGGATTTGCTGATGAATAGGACGTGGATTATAAGAGAAAGCTATTAAGGAGGATGCCAAGGATACTGGCCTGATTTTGGGGAAAATACAGTTGCCAATTATTTTCTCTTCCCCTAAGTTCAGAGTTAAGCACTTATTTGATAAATACATGGTTTCTTAAAAAAAAACAAAAAAACAAAAAACCAAAAACTACATTAAGTAATGACTTGACCTAGAAATGCAGAAGCACTGGTTTAGTCACCTTACAGTTGACTTATTGCTTATTTTATTTGAACAGCTTGAATTTGCCCTGATAATGTCTTTAAACAAGCTGCCACTTTAATCAGAAGTAAATAACCCTGCCTACTAGTAGATGAAAGAACTATTCAGACGGGTGATGTGGGTGTGCAACGGGGTGGGGGTGGGGGAGTGATAAGTAGGGTATTTTTAAATCCAGCCAAGAATGTTCAGAGTTCTGATGAGTAACAGAAAAGGAAGAAGGGCTGAACCCATGAAGCAAAAGATAAAAGACTTCAACTGAATCTCTTACATTTTAGTAACTCAATAACTTTGCTCAGCTTTGCTGCCAGAAACTCAACAGTAGTGGCTGGGTGGGTAAATGGTGAAGATGGCTTGAGCAGTGACCTGACAACTGAAGTTCCAGGTAATTAGGAAAAGCCACTTTTAGACAATAGCTTAACTGCTTATCCTTTATAGACACCAACTTCTGTACTTTTGTTCCCAAAGGTACAAAACAGAGAAGCAAAGCAAACTGAAATGAGTTTTCTGACCCGTCCAGTCCCTGATGAAGCTCCAACCCAGGCTGCCCGAGAACCAAGAATCCTGCCAGCAGGATCCTCGGTCCCTGACAAGGCAAAGGAAGTCCGTTCCTTCTGGATTCCCTTGGAAAAAAAGGAAACTCCTCCCCTGAGAAGGTGGAACAGTCAGAGGTTAGCACATATGACGGGAATGTTTATGATTGATTCCTGAATATTCCTTGTTCACAAAGGCCACTGCCCAGCCCACAACGGGAGTTGAGAACAAAGCCCTACGTGAGTTTGGAGGATGAAAGATTTATGTGACAATGAGAGGCAAAACCCCATAGTCTGAACAGTGTACAAAAGGCTGTTTTCACATCGGCAGCTGGTGACTCCGGCAGCTCTGAGCACTAAACCCACACAAGAGACACCAAAAAAAAGGTGAGGGAGAGAGGATGCTGGAATAGAAACAGAGGGTGCAGCTGAGGGCCACTGGAAGGTGCCGATGGGCCTAGGCGTCGGTTTCCTCACCTGTAACTGATCCTCACCCCACTTGCCACACAGGGGTATTGTGAAGATCAAATAAGGTCCTGCACAAGTTTGAAAAGCAAAAAGCACCCTGCAAGCATAATACTAGTTAACTGATAGGAGGAAAACTTGAAGAGCAAATGCTTTCTCTCGTTTCTGACTGCACGAGTCATTTTGCTCCTGCATTTTTGGGTCTTCTGCATGAGATACAAGGTAAAGGGGACAAGCTTCCACATAGCTGAACTCTGCGCAGTAGTACTTACTTCAACTTCCTTAATCACCGACGACTCCAAACATCCCCATACCCACCAAAACCACAAGCCACAAAACCTAAGGGCTTGGAGGAAAGGGATAGACATCACTTTCCAAATCACCTGACTCTGCTGTCTAGAAAACTCAGTAGAAAAGCTGAGTTAGCTTTGTTTCTTTCCAGGTCCTTTCACTTGGAGATATGATTTCCATCAATGTCCTCCTTAGAATAAAATTCAACCCCCAAATCTTAATTTGGGGTCCTGTTCAGTTTATTATATTAGTCATTCAGCAAGCTCTACTTATTGTAGAGAGATACAAGAAAGCAAAGAAGCCCCAAACTCGGAAAGCGGAAGTCCATCACCTACACCTAATAGACAAGGGTAGAGTCACGCTGTCTCCGTAACAGAACATCTCCTGGGTCAGAAGCAGAAGGAGCCAGACTGGCAGGTACCAGCATGAAACAGAATAAATGCTCTGGCACTCTCTTTAGATGTGGTAAATTAGAAAGCCTTCATGCACAACGGGTCGCCAGGTCAGCATAACCAACAGAGGCGAGGGAGGGAATGGGGGAGGCTGAATGGATGTTTCTCCTGCTGGCTGGGAAAGGAAGGCCCTGGTCAAAACCCTTTTCACTTCTGCGGCAATGGACAGCCTGCCACATTGAATTAAATAGCCACCTCTCCTTCTCACCGTACACTTACCTGATGACTACAATTCTGTCTTCCTAAGTAGTCTATGGGGAAAGCATCACTGGTCAGGCTGACCAAAGCCATCTGGTCCCCACGGCAGGTCTATTTTTCATGCTAAAGGCATATAGTAGCATTCTGGTTTACATATGTCTCTTATAACCTTAGCTAGTGTGATTCTGTCCCTGAGAGGCTCGTCCATTCTCAGGTATATTTAAAGAATCAACTCTCTAGCCCATAAGGCTAAATTCAAGACAGATGAAGTGGTTCCCTCACGATCAGGACTGTTGGTATCCCCATGGTGAAGCCAGCTGTGAGGACTCCTGGGTGCCTCATGGCTTGCTTTGTGTCAGAGACTCACCAGTGACATTATGCCACCTTCAAAGCACCTGAATCAGTACAGTAGATATAGCACATCTTATTTCAACACTCCTCTAAGTGTTCTTAACACTGTATATTAAAAAGCATTTTAAAAGTTGCCTCTAAATATAAGAGCAATAACCAGGTACTGAATGTGCTTTATATATCAATGTGTTATTTCCCTTACCCTTCCTGCAACCTATGAGCTAAGCATGATCATTCCTATTTTACAGATAAACAACTGAGTTTCAGAAAGTTTAAGTAGCTTATACAAGGCCACACACAAAGTGGCGGGGTTAAGATTTTAAAGCAGGTCCATATGACACCCAGCACGCCCTATGCTACTAACAACGGCCAGATCCCTTTCTTGCTTATTTCCTTAGGATCCGTTTCACGGAACTAAAGACTAACTTATGTAATGCTCTTTCTGTCTCTGTGCACATGTGCCCAGGAGCTCTGCTTTCTCTCTCCCTGCCACCACAGTGGAAGCACGTGCAGATCCTGAATCAGCCCTGCCCCATCAAGGGCTAGTGGGATTGAAGCTCAGCTTTACAACAAGCTCACGTTACTACTCTTTTCTTCTACCTATTCTTCCTGTCCTGATTGTCTGCTGTAGTTTGGAGCTATTTTCGGCCTTTGTTTTTTCACATGAGTGCATGTAATACCATGGTAACCAAATTATATTTTCATTTATTCACATTCCATTTTAGATTTAGTATTTAAATAACCCAGTTGAATTGGAATCAGATTATCTTACCCTTTAACTACTGATTTAACCCCCTACCGCCCCAATATCAGTGTTTAATTTCTCGTTTTAGCTGCTAACTGGAAAGCGATTGAAAATGTGCTTTGGGATTATTGTATAGTCATTTTCCTTTGAGTTTCAGAGAACGGTGCTCGTAATTCACAGTTAAGACAACCACCATCTTCATAAGTCTCTCAGCCACACAACCCTCCCCTTCCTACTCCCATAATACCAGTCCACTGATGAACAAGGCAGCAAGATAACAGAAGGAAAATAATGTTTTAGCAACCCATCCCTTTTTCCTCAGTTTTCTAAGAATTGAGAGGGGTGAAATATATCAATGATGTTTCACGTTCCCAGGCTGACATTTAGGGATATACAGAGGGTAGACACACTCAGGTGCTGCCTTAACCAGATGGGAGAGAAATGCTCTTTATTTTCAGGCAGGATGCACTCTATTTTAGCTAAACAATTCCTTACTGACAGAGGTTTTCGATGTCCCCAACATTCCACTATGGCAAACCATGCTGTCATAACGTCAATAACGACAACAAACCTTCATATAACACTTTATACTTCAAGTATAAGTGCTCTAAGTGCTAGTGAAAGGGAGAGCTGAGATTTGAATCTAGGCTGGCTGACTCCATAGATACTGTTCTTGAATATTATTCTCTGTTAACTCAGGCGGGCAGGGTCTTGTGGAACCTCCTTAGGGAACTCAAGCTGCGTAAGCATAAGGTATGTCCATCCACTGCATAAGGGACAGGCGTTCTTGTCTGCCCCCAGTTCCCACCCACTGCAGTATCCCAGCACCTGGAACGGTGACAGGCAGGTGGTATAGTCTCGAGAAATATTTATGGATGGAATGAATAAATACACGAATAAAGGATTCCTCTTAAATTAAAATCAAGAATAATGTGTTTATTTGGTGCTGCCCCTTCTGAAGGGGGTGCTTCTGCTCTAAAAGGATGATTCAGCAAGCTAGGGTGCACACTTCCAATCTCTAAGTTGCAGTTGGGCAAATGCTTCGTGCTTTAAAAGTCCATCCCCACACACTTATACCACAGAAGTCCACCCACTGGAGTGAAGGCTCTGAGCCCCACGTCAGGCTTCCCAACCTGGGGATCGGGCAACGGGAGGAGGAATTCCTAGAGAATCAGACTTTGAAGGCAAGTGGGACTTGACTGCAGGACTTCAACAGGACTGGGGGAAACAGAGACTCCACTCTTGGAGGGCACACACAAAGTAGTGTATGCATCGGGACCCAGGGGAAGGAGCAGCGATCCCAGGGGAGACTGAACCAGACCTACCTGCTAGTGTTGGAGGGTCTTCTGCAGAGGTGGGGGGTGGCTCTGTCCCACTGTGAGGACAAGAACACTGGCAACAGAAGTTCTTGGAAGTACTCCTTGGCATGAGCCCTCCCAGAGTCCCCCATTAGCCTCACCAAAGAGCTCGGGTAGGCTCCAGTTTGGGGTCGCCTCAGGCCAAACAACCAACAGGGAGGGAACCCAGCCCCACCCATCAGCAGTCAAGCTAATTAAAGGTTTACTAAGCTCTGCCCACCAGAGCAACAGCCAGCTATACCCACTACCAGTCCCTCCCATGAGGAAACTTGCACAAGCCTCTTAGATAGCCTCATCGATCAGAGGGCAGACAGCAGAAGCAAGAAGAAATACAATCCTGCAGCCTGTGGGGAAAAAAAACCCCACATTCACAGAAAGATAGACAAGATGAAAAGGCAGAGGGCTATGTACCAGATGAAGGAACAAGATGAAACCCCAGAAAAACAACTAAATGAAGTGGACATAGGTAACCTCCCAGAAAAAGAATTCAGAGTAACGATAGTGAAGATGATCCAGGACCTCGGAAAAAGAAGGGAGGCCAAGATTGAGAAGATGCAAGAAATGTTTAACAAAGACCTAGAAGAATTAAAGAACAAACAAACAGACATAAACAATACAATAAGTGAAATGAAAAATACACTAGAAGGAATCAATAGCAGAATAACCGAGGCAGAAGAACGAATATGTGACCTAGAAGACAGAATGGTGGAATTCACTGCTGCAGAACGGAATAGAGAAAAAAGAATGAAAAGAAATGAAGACAGCCTAAGAGACCTCTGGGAGAATATTAAATGCAACAACATTCGCATTATAGGGGTCCCAGAAGGAGAAGAGAGACAGAAAGGACCCGAGAAAATACTTGAAAGGATTATAGTCAAAAACTTCCCTAACATGGGAAAGGAAATAGCAACCCAACTCCAGGAAGGGCAGAGAGTCCCATACAGGAGAAATCCAAGGAGAAGCACACTGAGACACATGGTAATCAAACTGGCAAAAATTAAAGACAAAGAAAAATTATTGAAAGCAGCAAGGAAAAAATGACAAAAAACATACAAGGGAACTCCCATAAGGTTAACAGCTGATTTCTCAGCAGAAACTATACAAGACAGAAGGGAGTGGCATGATATACTTAAAGTGATGAAAGGGAAGAACCTACAACCAAGATTACTCTACCCGGCAAGGATCTCATTCAGATTCGATGGAGAAATCAAAAGCTTTACAGATAATCAAAAGCTAAGAGAATTCAGAACCACGATACCAGCTCTACAACAAACGCTAAAGGAACTTCTCTAAGTGGGAAACACAAGAGAAGAAAAGGACCTACAAAAACAAACCCAAAACAATTAAGAAAATGGTCATAGTAACATACATATAAATAATTACCTTAAATATGAATGGATTAAATGCTCCAACCAAAAGACACAGGCTTGCTGAATGGATACAAAAACAAGACCCATATATATGCTGACTACAAGAGACTGAAAGTGAGGGGATGGAAAAAGATATTCCATGCCAATGGAAATCAAAATAAAGCTGGAGTAGCAATACTCATATCAGACAAAATAGACTTTAAAATAAAGAATGTTACAAGAGACAAGGAAGGACACTATATAATGATCAAGGGATCAATCCAAGAAGAAGATATAAAAATTATAAATATACATGCACCCAACATAGGAGCACCTCAATACATAAGGCAACTGCTACCCGCTATAAAAGAGGAAATCGACAGTAACACAATAATAGTGGGGGACTTAACACCAATCGACAGATCAACCAAACAGAAAATTAATAAGGAAATACAAGCTTTAAATGACACAACAGACCAGATAGATTTAATTGACATTTATAGGACATTCCATCCAAAAACAGCAGATTACACTTTCTTCTCAAGTGCGCATGGAACATTCTCCAGGACAGATCATATCTTGGGTCACACATCAAGCCTCAGTAAATTTAAGAAAATTGAAATCATATCAAGCATCTTTTCTAACCACAACATTATTAGAATAGAAATCAATTACAGGGGAAAAAACATAAAAAACACAAACACATGGAGGCTAAACAATACGTTACTAAATAACCAAGAGATCACTGAAGAAATCAAGGAGGAAATAAAAAAATACCTAGAGACAAATGACAAGGAAACCATGACGATCCAAAACCTATGGGATGCAGCAAAAGCAGTTCTAAGAGGGAAGTTTATAGCTATACAAGCCTACCTCAGGAAACAAGAAAAATCTCAAGTAAACAATCTAACCTTACACCTAAAAGAACTATAGAAAGAAGAACAAACAAAACCCAAAGTTAGCAGAAGAAAAGAAATCATAAAGATAAGAGCAGAAATAAATGAAATAGAAACAAAGAAAACAATAGCAAAGATCAATAAAACTAAAAGCTGGCTCTTTGAGAAGATAAACAAAATTGATAAACCATTAGCCAGACTCATCAAGAAAAAGAGGAAGAGGACTCAAATCAATAGAATTAGAAATGAAAAAGGAGAAGTTATAACAGACACCACAGAAATACAAAGCAGCCTAAGAGACGACTACAAGCAACTCTATGCCAATAAAATGGACAACCTGAAGAAATGGACAAATTCTTAGAAAGGTATAACCTTCCAAGACTGAACCAGGAAGAAACAGAAAATATGAACAGACCAATCACAAGTAATGAAATTGAAAGTGTGATTAAAAATCTTCCAACAAACAAAAGTCCAGGACCAGATGGCTTCACAGGTGAATTCTATCAAACATTCAGAGTAGCGCTAACACCCATCCTTCTCAAGCTCTTCCAAAAAATTGCAGAGGAAGGAACACTCCCAAACTCATTCTATGAGGCCACCATCACCCTGATACCAGAACCATACGAAGCTACTACAAAAAAAGAAAATTACAGACCAATATCACTGATGAATATAGATGTAAAAATCCTCAGCAAAATACTAGCAAACAGAATCCAACAACACATCAAAAGGATCATACACTATGATCAAGGGGGATTTATCCCAGGGATGCAAGGATTCTACAATATACACAAATCAATCAATGTGATACACCATATCAACAAATTGAAGAAGAAAAACCATATGATCATCTCAATAGATGCAGAAAAGGCTTTTGACAAAATTTAACATCCATTTATGATAAAAACTCTCCAGAAAGTGGGCATAGAGGGAACCTACCTCAACATAATAAAGGCCATATACAACAAACCCACAGCAAAAATCATTCTCAATGGTGAAAAACTGAAAGCATTTCCTCTAAGATCAGGAACAAGACAAGGATGTCCACTCCCGCCACTATTATTCAACATAGTTTTGGAAGTCCTAGCCACGGCAATCACAGAAGAAAAAGAAATAAAAGGAATACAAATTGGAAAAGAAAGAGTAAAACTGTCACTGTTTGCAGATGACATGATATACTATACATAGAGAATCCTAAAGATGCCACCAGAAAACTACTAGAGCTAATTAATGAATTTGGTAAAGTTGCAGGATACAAAATTAATGCACAGACATCTCTTGCATTGCTATATACTAATAATGAAAAATCTGAAAGAGAAATTAAGGAAACACTCCCATTTATCATTGCAACAAAAAGAATAAAATACCTAGGAATAAACCTACCTAGGGAGACAAAGGACCAGTATGCAGAAAACTGTAAGACACTGATGAAAGAAATTAAAGATGATACCAACAGATGGAGAGATACACCATGTTCTTGGATTGGAAGAATCAATATTATGAAAATGCCTAAACTACATAAAGCAATCTACAGAGTCAATGCAATCCCTAACAAATTACCAATGGCAGTTTTTACAGAACTAGAACAAAAAATCTTAAAATTTGTATGGAGACACAAAAGACCCCGAATAGCCAAAGCAGTCTTGAGAAAGAAAAACGGAGCTGGAGGAATCAGATTCCCTGACTTCTGACTATACTACAAAGCTACAGTAATCAAGACAATATGGTACTGGCAAAAAACAGAAATATAGATCAATGGAACAAGATAGAAAGCCCAGAGATAAACCCACGCACCTATGGCCAACTAATCTATGACAAAGGAGGCAAGGATATACAATAGAGAAAAGACAGTCTTTTCAATAAGTGGTGATGGGAAAACTGGGCAGCTACATGTAAAAGAATGAAATTAGAACACTTCCTAACACCATACACAAAAATAAACTCAAAATTGATTAGAGACCTAAATGTAAGACTGGACACTATAAAACTCTTAGAGGAAAACATAGGAAGAACACTCTTTGACATAAATCACAGCAAGATCTTTTTTGATCCACCTCCTAGAGTAATGGAAATAAAAATAAAAATAAACAAATGGGACCTAATGAAACTTAAAAGCTTTTGCACAGCAAAGGAAACCATAAACAAGACGAAAAGACAACCCTCAGAAGGGGAGGAAATATTTGCAAATGAATCGACGGACAAAGGATTAATCTCCAAAACATACAGGCAACTCATGCAGCTCAATATCAAAAGAACAAACAACCAATCCAAAAATGGGCAGAAGACCTAAATAGACATTTCTCCAAAGAAGACATACAGATGGCCGAGAAGCACATGAAAAGCTGCTCAACATCACTAATTATTAGAGAAATGCAAATCAAAACTACAATGAGGTATCACCTCACACCAGTTAGAATGGGCATCATCAGAAAATGTACAAACAACAAATGCTGGAGAGGGTGTGGAGAAAAGGGAACCCTCTTGCACTGTTGGTGGGAATGTAAATTGATACAGCCACTATGGAGAACAGTATGGAGGTTCCTTAAAAAACTAAAAATAGAACTACCATATGACCCAGCAATCCCATTACTGGGCATATACCCTGAGAAAACCATAATTCAAAAAGACACATGCACCCCAATGTTCATTGCAGCACTATTTACAATAGCCACGTCATGGAAGCAACATAAATGCCCATTGACAGTGGAATGAATAAAGAAGATGTGGTACATATACACAATGGAATATTACTCAGCCATAAAAAGGAATGAAATTGGGTCATTTGTTGAGATGTGGATGGATCTAGAGACTGTCATACAGAGTGAAGTAAGTTAGAAAGAGAAAAGCAAATATCGTATATTAGCGCGTATATGTGGAACCTAGAAAAATGGTATAGATGAACCGGTCTGCAGGGCAGAAACTGAGAGACAGATCTATACAACAAACGTATGGACACCAAGGGGGGAAAGCAGGGGGGAGAGCGGCAGGGGGTGGGGATGGTGGTGTGCTGAATTGGGCGGGTGATTGGGATTAACATGTATACGCTGATGTGTATAAAACTGATGACTAATAACAACCTGCTGTATAAAAAAATAAATAAAATTAAATTAAAAAAAAAAGTCCCTCTCCACTACAACTTTCAACAGGAAGGGCTCTGACGATGCATATGGCCAAACAAGCCTCAGCCTGGCTAGCGCATTTATGCCCATGGGTGGCAGAGAGGTTTCAGTAGAAGGAAACTGATCCCTCTCTTTATGTGTAAAGGCACTGTAATTATCTCAGCTGCTTTGAAGCCAGTGAAAGGTGGAATATAAATATTTCAAAAGCACATTTAATGGGAGGCATAAGCAACTTCTCCCAACAAACAAAAAGGGTGTATACCCACCTGTTCTGAAAAAAACTGGAAGCCCTTGTCCTCACGAATACACTCATATGTTTCTCCAAGAACTGGATTAAATGGCTTGCTCCCAGCGCGGAAGTAGCTAGATGCATATGCGGACACGGCGAAGGCTGCCACGTACACCTAGCGAGAGCGGAGAGAATCTGGTTATTTCTCCATCACCAAGAAATTTATTTTTACGAACAAAGACATGAACAAAATAAAACCTTTCTCTCTTTACAATTTATCTTGAAAAGCCAAAGATTTGTCCCTGGTTTCAAGACACCCAAACCGACTTTGGTTTCAAGTTGTAGGTTTAAATAGTGTTCATTTTGGCCCAGGCACAAGTGGACCAGACCTTTTCAGATTGTCCATTTGGTCTGATGCCTGCAAGATGCCTTTCAAGATGGTGAGTCAGTCCCTCTAAACCAGCCACTGTCTGAGAATCCTGAGGTCGTGCTAAGGCTTTTGAGGAGGAGAGGGATGAAGAGTATTAAAAAAGCTAAACTTCCCTCAAAATTCAGGAATAAGCCACAGGGAACTCCGCTCAATACTCTGTAATAACCTAAATGGGAAAAGAACTTAAAAAAGAATTGATACATGTATTATATGTATAACTGGAATCACTTTGCTGCACACCTGAAACTAACACAACGTTGTTTATCAACTCCACTCCAATATAAAAAATAAATTCAGGAATAAGCATCCTAAGTTTAATCATTCACAATTTGATGTTGTAGAAACCAAAAAAAACCCTCATTTTGACCAAAGAAAATCTTTGGGGGTCATTTCCTGAGCCTGGGACAGAGCACAGTGTCTTTTAAGAAGTTCTGCTTTTCTGGGAGGAAAAATGAAAACTCAAAGAGGAAAAGGAGGGAAAACTATAAGTGAACACGAAATGAGCAAAATCCTTTAATGGCTGTGGCTGTGAGGGTCTCAGCATTTTCCACAGCTCCCCTTTCAGGGCAACAAAGAGCCACAGTTCAGGCACACCTCTGTTTATTGTGCTTTACTTCATTGTGCTTTGTAGAAACTTCGTTTTTTATAAATTGAAGGTTTGTGGCAACCTTGCATCAAGTAAGTCTATTGGCACCATATTTCCAAAAGCATTTGCTCACTTCATGTCTCTGTGTCCCATTTTGATACTTCTCACATTATTTCAAACTTTTTCATTATTATTATACTTGTTATGGTGATCTGTGATCAGTGACGTTACTACCACCACTCAATGAAGGCTCTGGTGCATTGATGGTTAGCATTTTTTAGCAATAAAGTATTTTTTTTTGCGGTACGAGGGCCTCTCACTGTTGTGGCCTCTCCCGCTGCAGAGCACAGGCTCCGGACGTGCAGGCTCAGCGGCCATGGCCCACGGGCCCAGCCACTCCGCAGCATGTGGGATCTTCCCGGACCGGGGCACGAACCTGTGTCCCCTGCATCGGCCGGTGGACTCTCAACCACTGCACCACCAGGGAAGCCCAATAAAGTATTTTTTAAGTTAAGGTGTATACCTTGTTTCTTTTAGATATAATGCTATTGTACACTTAATAGACTATAGTATAGTGTAAACATAACTTTTATATGCACTGGGAAACCAAAAAATTCATGTGACCCACTTTATTGCAATATTTGCTTTATCGCAGTGGTCTGGAACCAAATTCGCAATATCTCTGAGGTGTGTCTGTATCCTTTTTGGTCTTTTGAGGGGCAAGGGGCAAAAAATTAAACCTAAGTAGCAACAGCAAATTTTCCTTTCTAGTACAGAATAATAATCTCAATATTATTTCCTCTTCTCAGCTCATTTCATGAAGTTTCTTATATTGGAAAAGAAAAAGCTATGTGCCTTTCTTAAATGTTCACCAGTCACGTAACTTTCAACAGCCTTTTGAAAACTGGTCCCACCTTACCACCTCACACTAAAGTGTATAGAACACTCTAGAGCAGCTGGAGAGCTTATAAAGATCAATTTGCTGTGCTCAATTCAGTCTGTTCTTGAAACCTGGGTATCTGTTCCTCTCTCTGCTTCCTCAGATGTCTGTTACCTGATAAACAGCAAGGTCACACGTCTACATGGAATGCTGAATCAACCCTGAATCACCTTCACAATTTAACATATAACACATTTATAAAAGAATCTGGTATCATTCATGATGTAGGGGGAGAGAGGAGGGAGGGAGCAGGCAGAACGAAGCATCCTCCTTGTGGGCTGACCATATGAGAGAGAATCTCTGCAGGGGTAGAGCTGACCTTCATACTCAGAGCAGTAAACACAATCCATGGGCTAGGTTCGTCCTCAATTCTTTCCTGAACTTTCCCTTCCTAATGTACTGGTGCCTTTCCTCAAACTTCTTCTCAACGTCAATGACACCACTCAATCAGCTGCCATCCGAAGGGTCTCTAAATTGCTACGAGGATGAAACACCTTTTAAGGATGCTTTCATCTTCAGAGCCAATCATTTTCTTTAAAGAAAAGCGCTGTCCACGAATGATAACTTTTAACACTTGCCTTGGCAGCTAATTGCCTCCCTTTGTTCACAGAAATTCTCTGGGGAAGAGTAACAAAGAAGACAAAAAATAAACAGCTTGTTTTTCTCTCCTACTCTGATTATCATTAGTATCAAGAAAGAAAATCTCTTTGATGGGAGAAGTCCCAGGAGACAGTATGGGATGAGACAGGGATGTCTCTTTCAACCAGTAGTTAAGATTTTCCCTTAATCCTCAAATCACTGAAGAAATTGAAGTTTCAATGAGGGTTTAAACTGCAGAATGTGTACATTTAGAAAACAATGGCCTCCAACAGTGAGAGGTGATGTATAGCTGGGTCCCTCCCTGAGGCTGGGGGCGTGCTGTCCCACTTAGCCAATCAGCAAATGCCTAGGGCAGAGATGCTGCATTTGGCGGAAGACACTCACGTCCCAGCATCCCACACAAACAATGACCTTTCTGTTGAGCAGGTAACATACCAGGAGGCAAAAGGAGGAAGAGACACTAAGTTTTGAAGAACAAAAAGCCACAGTCACAGAAAGGGCTGATTTGGCCACAGTCTTGCCACTAAGGTACCCCTAACCCCATCCCCACAAGACAGGGGAAGGATGAGAAATACTCGGAGACCCCTTCATCAGAAGCCCCATCACTTGATTAGAATCGATACTGAGTAGAGAACAGAAGGTTAATCTCTCTAGGATGAGGTTTTTTTAAAAAAACGTATTCTATAAAATAAGAAGTGTGTGTGTGGGATCAACTATACTCTGATAAAAATTAATTCAAAAAAAAAGAAGTGCGGGGGGGTGGGGGGGAGAAGAATCTTTCTGATGTGAAACCTGTGAGTGAATGATATTTTCTAAAAATTTAGGGGCCGATAGGACAATTCCAAAAATAAACAAAAACGTTCTCAAGGGAAATTTACCCTGGATGAAACAAAACAAAACAAAACAACCAGCTCCAAAAATTAAGTTCTATCCGCTCAGGGTAGTAAAAATAAATACTCAGACAGCCCTCAAGACATGTCTTCCAGCCAGGCAATATCAGAACAATCCCATGGAAGGTTCTGGAGAAAGAGGAAGCCCGAAACCACAGAGCAGAAGTAGCCCCAGGCCGCAGCTGTCACAGGGAAGCCGCGCCCAGTGGCAATCCCTGACCAGGTCACTGAAAACAGCCAGGCGGAGGGGAAGCGGAGGTGGCTGGGAAATGAACCGATCTGACGGGCAATCCAGATGGGAACCGGAGGGACAGGAGCCCTGGCTGTGCCCGTCTTGGCTCTGCGGGGCCCTGGGAGCGGCCACCACGCCTGCGGTGCTCACCATCCTCTCCAGGGCACTGGGCGTCTGGGCAGCCTTGTCCAGGAGCTCGCTGTACTCCAGCTCCTCACACAGCCTCTGCAGCGTGTTGAGGGGCTCATTGAGTTCCACCGGCATGGCCACCTTAGACAGGTCCTTCCCGATGTTCGTTCTCAGGATGTTCCACAAGCTGACGTTACCGGACTTGGGGCACGGGGCCGGCAAGCACGTTCTTCTTTTGGACTTGACTTCCCCTACACTTTGGAGAACAGGCTCTGAAAGGGAAATAAGTCTGGTTGCCTTATAAGGATTTTCATTTTATTTTAAAACGGAAAAAAAATCCACCTTACTGAGCAAGTACGCCATGATACTATTAATCTCAGTTATCCAGATTATGGCTGAAGTCAGGAAATAAAAAGAATTCTGAGCAGCTAAATGAAGTACAAAAAATTATAAGCACTAAAACTCGTGGACTTTATTCATGGGGAGGTCTTCATACTCCTAATCAAAGGCTAGTTCCTCATAGCTTATATGCACTAAGAATAAAACTGGAAACTAGATTGCTATGCCCAGAGCGGTTACTTTTAAACTCTTTTTAAAAGCACTTCAAGTTCTGATAAAAACTTTTAAAGTCTTTAAAAAAAATCGTTTCCAATTCTGGTAAAACAATTGTGTTTATATTATAGGAAAATTATAAAGGAAACAAAAGTCATCGAATAACCCACTACCCAGAAATAGTAGCCATTTATATTTTGGAGTATTTTCATTTAGTGTTTTCTCCCTATAGCTGACAATGTTTGTATAGTTGAATGTTTTGCTTAATCAGTTAACATAAATATTTTTCCATGTTATTTAAAATTCTTCTAAAACATCATTTTTAATGACTGTAAAACAATTCCATGCTATGGATAAACTATAATTTATTGAATTATTCATCTGTTGTTGGACTTTTAGATTTGTTTCAATGTTTTGCTAAAAAAAAGTAGTGAATATTCCTATTCTTAGATATTTAATTATATCTGATTATTTTCTTAGAATATACAGAAGTGGGAATCATATACTGATTCATATGATCATACTGCTCTTCAGAAAGGCTGTATCAGTTTCCCATTTATCAGCAAGCATGTACCAGTGTCCATGTTCTGAGACCATTCCAGGCTTGTCAGCATTCATTCTGAATTCTTGGCAAATCGTCAGGTGGACAGCGCTATCTCCTTGTTTTAACCTACATTAAAAAAATTCCTAGTGTGGTCTGGAATGCTTTCATGAACATTTCTTCTTTTCTGAATTGTCCGCTTTCCTATTGACATATTAAGACATAATCTTTTGTTTTTGTATTTGTTTTACAAGTTAATCCCCATCTGACATTTATCTTTACATTTGGTCTATGCAGTTTTTTAATGAATGAAACATTTACATCTTAGGTTTTTACACCTATCAATCTTTTCCTTTGTGACAACTTGCATTACCTCATGCTCTGGAATTCTTTTCCCACCCCAACATAGCCTATTTTCAAATGAAATCTTTTGCATGACATCAACATATGAGAAAGTGCTATTTTATTATAGAGCCGATCACTCTGAATAACGAGGTTGCTTCGATGAACAGGAGAATATGAAAGTGAGGTCATACTTTGAAGTCTCATGTTCATCTAAGCAACCAATTAAATTCTGAATTTGTTTTAATTGCTCAACATGGGCAAAAATCAAGTAGATAGCTGCAAATGATGACCGTCTTTAAAAACAGCATTCCATGTAATCTCAAAATACTTTCTTTGATTACACTAAATTTTGAAAGAATACTATACTACTACTACTACTAATGGCTAATACATACCTAGCTTTTACTCTGTGACAGCCTTTCAAGAATTTTACGTATATTATCTCACTTATCCTTTGCAACAACCTCTTGAGATAAACAGAATTATTATCCCCATTTTACAGATGAAGAAACTGAGGCACAGAGAAATTAAGTAACTTGCCCTAGAACACATAACCAGTGAGTGGCAGGGCTGGAGTTAACCGAGGAAATCTGGTCCCTGAATCTATATTCCTAACCACTGAACCTCCACACAGCACCCATCACAGTGACAGATCCTATTATGTGCCTACTGATTTGGGTGGGGGGGGTAAATTAATAGGAAACATTCTAAATACCTACCATTTACTAAGGGCTCAAAGAAATTCTAGTGTGGTAATTTATCAAGACCTGGATAAATCCTATTTCCTTCTGTAGGCAATACTGTGTCCTAAGATGCAAGGTTTATTTCTCCATACAATCTTTTCAGTAGAGTACTGATGTGCAGAAATCTAACCTTCCAAATACTGCCAAAGAAGAAAGCTAGGTTTGCCCCAGTGTTTGTTCAAGCCAAGAAAATGTTGGTCAGTAATCTAGCAAAATGGCTGTGGAATAAGACAGAGAGACAGCCTTCACCTCTTATATGCTTTTCCTGGCTGGTGTCAACTCAGCACAGCTGTGGTCTTAGGTTCGGGGGCAAGTCCTCTGTTCCCGACTTCGACCTCTGAACCTCTATACCTCTGTTCCTCTTGGCCCCCTCCCTAAGGCCTCAAACAGAAGGAGGACTTCAGCATTTGTTCATCTTCTTCATCCACAATGAGAGTTCCCATTTAGTGTGTGTGTGCGTGTGTGTGTGTGTTGTTTGCCAAGGGAATAAGTGATGCCTCCTCATTTCTCTTTCAATTCGCCTCCTTATTTTTCTACGAAAACAAGTAGCGCATGAACGTGCTCCTATATTACTGGTCTTTGCCTTTAAATCACTGGTTCTCAGACTTTCCCACCAAAGGATTAATCTCTCCAAAAACAATTCAAGGAAGATACAAAGCATAATGAGCTTCTGACTTCTAGCAGGTGTGATGCTGAAAGGATATTCTTTCAGAGAACAGTAAATTTACCTACCTGCCTTTTTTGTAGTCCCCCAAAGAGTAGGCTTTTTTTTTTTTTTTTTTTTTTGCGGTACGCGGGCCTCTCACTGTTGTGGCCTCTCCCGCTGCGGAGCACAGGCTCCGGACGCGCAGACTCAGCGACCATGGCTCCTGGGCCCAGCCGCTCTGCAGCATGTGGGATCCTCCCACACCGGGGCACGAACCCGCGTCCCCTGCATCAGCAGGCGGACTCTCAACCACTGCGCCACCAGGGAAGCCCAAGAGTAGGCTTTTTGACATTCAGATAACAACTCATCATCATCGTATTTCACATATGTACTGAGCTGGCAAGCACTGATACATCAAAAAGGAACTGACATGGTCCTTGTCTTCCATGTAGATATAAAAATATGTGGTGTTCTGGCATAGATAAATCTAGAGACCCCAGGCATGCTGAGTACCAAGACTGGGAGTATTTGATGCTGCAGGACTCATATAGAGATCTGTCCAATGGGCAGATTCTTCTTAAGGATAGGTCACCTTCCTAAACAGGCTTCAGTCTGCTTACTGAACTCCTAAATCAGAGCTGTTTGGAGATAGCAGACATTCCAGGTACCCACCACGGTCCCAACTAACATTTCCTGGGCATCATTTTCAGTCTTGGGATCAACCAGTGATAAAGGGACATCTCAGGGTACCTTAAGCCCTTACCCCCACAGGGGGAGCAGTTTGTTAACTCTCAAATGCGTTATCTTGAAGAATCGGAAGCTAAATTACCGCTTAGATCAGACCTTTTACAATGTAAGTGCTATTGAATTCCTAAACTATGAAAACCACTAGAAACCTAAAGGAAAAAAGCTATATTCTAATATGTTTGCAGAGAGAATGTTGAATCAAATAAGGAATATCTGTAGTATTAATTTTTGATATTTATATGATAATTGGTATAACCTTACTTTACAAAATAGAAATTTGCACTAGCCAACAAATGTATTTGAATGAATAAATTTTTCACATGTGAGTGCCATGTCCCACCTAGATTATAAAACTTTGAGGGTGGGGACCATGTCTTAAGTTTCTGATGCAGAACTTGCTAAGTTCTGCTTGCAGCAGGTACCCTATGCATGCTTACTAGTATTCTGTAAAGATCCAAACACTCAGAGATCAAACAATTTAAGTCTTACCCAAAGTCTGTCTCTCATTATCTAAATCATTACTGAGATTATCTAAGGAAAGGTTGTCACTTATGTCACTGACATATGAATCATCTTCAGACATCTATGGGAAAGAAGAAATAATATACATTAGAGTAGACAAGCCAGATTTCATAAAGCCTTTACTTCAAATGATCAAATATTTTAGACCACACATTATAAACCTATAGAAATGATTTTGGATGCTGTTTTCATAAAGGCCCACACACCAGTCTGCCTAGGGGATGCTCACAGAAAATATGTTATTAAAATTCTTATACATTCTTGATTCATTCTCACAAGGAAAACACATGTAAACCCCAGATTTTAGTTATTATAAAAATTCTTATTAATTCTGACTGCTTTTTCAGAATTTGTTAGCGTTTGACTAGAAAGAGTTACAAATTGTCTTTTAACTATCTGTGAATGAAAGTATCTTCTATGGAAATGAATAGATAAAAAATATTAGAACTTCTATACCGAAGGGGTAAAATGATCAGTACTCACACTCAGAACATAATTATAAATTAATTATAACAACCATATTATAATAACGATAATAACCATAATTATATTATAAATTACTATAGACCAAATTCAATGAGGAGAAAATATACAAGGTGCTAACTTCTGACCCTGTAGTGGAAATAATACATTATCAAACAGCTAATAGTCAAAATCACTAACCTACAATTGAAAAGAGGTATAACAAATCAACTAACAGAAACCAGGATGTGCCCAACACCTACTTTCATAATTTTTGTTCCCGAAGATCTTGTATCTGTTTATGCTTTTTGAGGTATGAGTTATAAGAAGATCCTCAGAATGTAATGACAAAAAGGAGCCATTGAGTTTAGTGTTTCTAAACATGGGTATTTACTGAACGGGTATTGAACGGCAGCAAAAGAGATTTTGGAGGCACCTAACTGAAAACAGTGGTCAAACCTCATTTTCTGAAGAGCTTGGAGACAACAGAACTTCCTGTGCATCAAAAAACTCTGAAAGAGAGTCAGTGATGGAGAGCCTGCTTTCGTTGGAAAGCTGATGGACCAGAGTTCGATTGTCATCTCTGGAGTTTTCCTATTTGAAACACAAAACCGAAAATGCATATATTTAGAAACAGTCTCAAGAGAAGCAAAATAAACAACTGATTTTGCTGCACAATACACACGGTCACAGGCCCAGGCAAACAGGCGGCTCAAAACAGAGGGCAGGTTCAAAGTTGAGGAGAAGCAAACCTCACACAAAACACGGTGAAAAGCCTAGGTCTCCCGCAAATGGGCACCTTGTTTACAGGCACTATCACAGCTCAGGCACACACAACAAACCTCAAAGCAAAAAAAAGACTGTGCAGGTCAGTTTTTATTCCACTTAAGACGGGAAAAATTCCAACACTCTCTGAATCATATCCTCTTATTCTCTACCACTGCAGGATGTTTCTTTTCATCCTAAAATTTCCTCTGAATTGTACTCAATGCATGTCCTTGCATGGCTGGTTCAGAGCAACACAGCTTTCTTCTGCCTCAATTCTCTCGCAGAGGCCAGTGTGCTGCTCATGAGGCGTCCCTTGACAAATAAACAGAGTGTTTCGGTCCAGAAGTGCCCCTGGTGGTAGATCATTCATTATTCATGGATGAATGAGATAAATTCTCTTTGTCTGTCTCTCTCCAACCACACTGGCTGCAAGGGAAGGAAGTCCCCAATCCCCTTCCCACCCTCTCTGCAAACAACACAATAGAATATAGGGATTTTCTCCTCTTGCTGGCCCTCCATCCCTTGAGTCACTGAGTCTGGACTTTTCCTCTGGAAAGGACCTAAATACTTTGGGAATATCTTTTGTATGTTATTTGCAAGTGAAAATGCAATTTAACTCAAGAAATTGAGCAACTGCATTGTGCCTGTCATGGCGGGATACGATGACGAATAAGACAAGGTTTTTGGCCCGAGTAAGCGGTGTAGAGGACGCATCCAACACACATGAGCCCAAGACTATGGAACAGAAAGCGCTACAGAAGCGGACAGGAAGGAGAGGTTGATTCTATTAGGGGGACTTTGGTTGGGGAGGGCTTCACAGAAGAGGTGATGCCTAACTAGACCTTGAGGAATGAGAACATACTGAGGACGACATGATTTGATTCCTTTGAATCAGAGAAGACTGTCACCTGAACTTCCTGACAGCTCACATTTCTCACGGGGCTGATAAAGGAGCTGCTTATATATCCTTATGTATTGGATAAATGAGTCGCAGAATAATTTGGGAAACAAAAGTTAACGCATATTATATCTTTCCCAGAAGTTTTATGAGTTCAGGACACACTCCTCAGCCTCATAAAATGGAGATGCTCTAACAGGAGGGCCCCAGCAGACGTTCATAATTAATAAAGGTCAAATGGTCTCTTTATGGAATGTTTACTTCAGGAACACATTTAAATGTGTATCCCTTTCTCTTCTAGACAAGGTATTCATTGAAAGATCCTACCCATTTTAATATCCCTACAGCCTTTTGAAAAGCAGGCTTCTTCTCCATGCTAACGAACAAGATCACTTAGGATCTATAAATAAGCATCACATCTGTCACCTTTAAAGGAAAGGTCTCTCTCCTCAAAAGAGGAGACATGGTAATGAATAACTGAGCTCCCTTAATGTTCACTGAAACAACAGAACAGTCCTGTGTCTTTGCTGTGTCACTGCCACATAAGACTCTAATGATTTATTTACTTGTTCTCCTCATTAATTTATTAATAGTCACTCTGGCTCTTTCTGTATTTCTTCTTCCTAGGCTGATGGGTCAGGAGGATTTCTTGCCTGATCAACAGTGAAAATAGCACGCCTGGCCCCAGCCCTTTCTGCTGTTCCATTACTCCAGCAACTTCCTATTGATAGTCACCGAAAACTCAACAGGACTGCAGGAGCCTCCAGCCCTCAGCCCAGTGTCCTGCACAGCCCAGGACCTCATGTATTAAAATATTAATCTAGTCAGTTCAATTTAATCATATCCCCTCAAGTTTGTAAGGTATAAGTGGTTGTTTATCTTTTTTTACATTACAAAAAGATAGAGAAAAAGGAGGGAAGGGAACACGCATAATCCCATCACACTAAATCAACCACTATAGGCATTTTGATACATTTCTCTCCAATCCTTCTTATACATATAGCTTTGCTTTGTTTTGAAATAGTTGTCATCTATCTATCTAATTTTATAAATTTCCTCCAAACAACATTGCTCCATAACTTCAGTGACATGGACATATATACACATAAATACACATATTTACCAAATGTAAAATAGATAGCTAGTACGAAGCAGCCACAAAGGACAGGGAGATCAGCTTTGTGACCACCTAGAGGGGTGGGATAGGGAGGGTGGGAGGGAGACGCAAGAGGGAAGAGATATGGGGATATATGTATATGTATAGCTGATTCACTTTGTTATAAAGCAGAAACTAACACACCATTGCAAAGCAGTTATACTCCAGTAAAGATGTTTAAAAAAAAAAAATTAAATTAACACTTGTTCTGAGGATAAAGGTAGTACGTGCTCAAAATAGAAAATACAGAAAGATGTAAATAACATAAATATCACTTAAAATCCATCACCCAGATGTGGCCCCTATTAACCTGTCAGTGTATTTTTTGTATTAAAATATTTGTATATAGATTTTTTTTTAGTTTGAAAAACTGGGATCACACTGTACTTAGTCTTTATTTAGTCTGCCACATTCACTTAACATTATATTGTGAACTTCTCCCTAGGCTGCTAAAATTTCTCTGAGACAATGAACTTTACTTGATAGATTTACTATATATGTGTGTCACAGAGTAACCATGTCATTTATTGGAAATTAAGGGTGTTTCCAAATTTGTAAAGATGGTGAACACATTTGCAAATGTGTCTTGCTCGTATGTCATTATTTCTTATAATCAGTTCTCAGAAGTAATTATTAAAAATGTTTAAGGCAGGGCTTCCCTGGTGGCTCAGTGATTGAGAGTCCGCCTGCCGATGCAGGGGACACGGGTTCGTGCCCCGGTCCGGGAATATCCCACATGCCGCGGAGCGGCTGCACTCGTGAGCCATGGCCACTGAGTCTGTGCGTCCTAAGCCTGTGCTCTGCAACGGGAGAGGCCACAACAGTGAGAGGCCCGCGTACCGCAAAAAAAAAAAAAAAAAAAAAAAAATCCAAATCTAGTCAACATTTCTTTTGTAATTTTTTCTATTGCTTCCACATTTAGGAAGTCCTCCCTACTCTAGCCATTTGTTAAACATTTAAATCAATATTTTTCAGTTTGAATTTCATTCATTAGTGATTCATTTTAGTGTGCAATGGAAAGATTTATTTATTTATTTTTTAATTTTTTGGCTGCGTTGGGTCTTTGTTGCTGCCCATGGGCTTTCTCTAGTTGCAGCGAGCGGGGTCTACTCTTCGTTGAGGTGCGTGGGCCTCTCATTGCGGTGGCTTCTGTTGCTGTGGAGCACGGGCTCTAGGCACGCAGGCTTCAGTAGTCGTGGCACGCAGGCTCAGTAGTTGTGGCTCACAGGCTCTAGAGCACAGGCTCAGTAGTTGTGGAGCACGGGCTTAGTTGCTTCGTAGCATGTGGGATCTTCCCGGATCTGGGCTTTAGTTTCCTTGTCTCTAAAATGAAACTACCGTCACCTACCTCATAGAGCTGTGGTTAGGATTTTGTGAGACAATGCATTTAAGTGCACATGGAATACAGCAAACGAGCAATTAAAAGAATCAAAAGTCTTGTTTTAGAGTTTTCTTTCAAGTTCTTGCTTGTTTGGTCTCTTAAATGGACTTTAGATTTAGTAGGATATTATCCCGAAAGTCACTTGGCCTTTCATTTGGAGTCTAAAATAACATAAAATAATCTAAGCACTCATACTTCATAATAGTAAATGTTCAGATTCAGAAATTTAAAATAGAAGGACTTGATAGGATATGAGAGTAACTTTTGATAGGAGGGGAGATTTTAGAATCCAGGTAGATTTTAGAACACCAAAGATGGGTAATTTGTGCAGCTAAAAGGTAACAGAAGGGAAGCAAAGAAAGTAAGAGGGCCTAAAAACAGAGCACCCTGGGCTGACCCCAGTGTGGGAACTGTCATTCCCACAGTGTTTGAGAAGCCTGTGAGCTACCCAAGGAAAGGACATTGGAGTCAAGCTTTCAGGCTCTGGGGCAGCCATTTCCACTCACTCTCTTATTTCCTGATGACTTATTTCCTGATGACTTTTCCCATACTGGGAAAGTCAGCCTTTCCTTTTCACACTCTGTGAAAAGCAGGATAAAACACGGAAAACAGAAAATCACTGAAAGAGGAACCAGATCAGTGAGACAAGCAAATCATCAATTCAAGACATGAGCAGGCTGTTTTGGAAGCTGTGAGCTTGAGGGATGTTATCACTCCTCTTCAAAGACAATGTACAGCATTTAAGCCTTCAGGTGCATTACTTGTGAGATCAATTTAAAAGCATGCATTTTAAAAGACCTGTGATTTTGGTTTCCTTTCCCAAATGTAAATAGCCCCAAGGGTACGTACGCATTGACTATAAATTTACAGAACCATAAATGAAGGGTCAACTTGCCATTTATCTATTTAATGGCTTGTTAAATAAACTAATGTAATTAGGTGATCATTTCAAAGGTAAGTGCTGCCTGGAAGCGGGCACCAAACCCCACAGAACGCCATTGCGTTTGGCAGCAAGCCACCCTGAGTGACGGCTGGCCTCAGTGACTGAGCCCTGATACAGCAAACCTGTATCACCAGATTCAGAGACAGCCCTCCTGGTAAGCATGTTTCTTTGCCCAGGCCTGAAATGAAGGCCCCTTTAGGTAATGTTTAGGTGCTCAGTCTTGCAGGGGATTCAGTTTGGGTCTGGGCTAAAGGATAGATGTATATGTACAACTGATTCACTTTGCTGTACACCTGAAACTAACACAACATTGTAAATCAACTCTAATAAAAATTTAAAAAATAAATAAGGTGATTGAAAAGATCTCTTGGGGGCAGGGAAGATGCAGAATTTCATGGTCAACCACTGACATGTATCTCAGAAGTAATAAGAGGTCCTCCAGCCCTGCGGAGAGAGGGTACCACCCTCATCAGAAAAGGGTCCCATCAGCTCAGGACACAGCCTGTGCTTCACATGAAGGTGGATGCCTGGGCCTTTCAGTCTGATTGATTCCAGCATCTAATCTTCCCGTCGCCTGACACAACAACTTTCCAAGGAGTAAAGGAATTGTATCAGGCTTTTGTTTTCTTTGAGGACAGAAAAAGGAGGACGACGAATTAAGATTAAACATTAGAAACTCCTTTAAAAAATCTACAATGCCCACCTCTTGTACCTGACCTTCCTTTTTTTTTTTTTTTAATGCACTCACTCTAATACATTTGTTAATGAAAAATTTAGCACAATTGAGGCAGGCATATAAACGTAAGAGATTACTAAAAACAATTTTGACCTTCATTACCCTTTTCTACTGATTTTTTCAAGTAATCCACTTGTATTTTTCTGAACTTTCTCATTTTAAACACAGTCAAAGAATATTTTGGATAAACATCCCAAGTCTTGAGAACAGACATTTTTAACATACTATGAACTGACCAAGACACTCAACTGTAATAATTCTCCCCCTCTGAGGGTAATCACAGGAAAGGGAGAAGGAAACAGCCACATAGAAATAGGCCAGTGGTTCTCAGAGAGGGAGCAAAAGAAGCTGGCTGGGAACTGGGATGCTATAGGTTGGAGAAAGTGAGGGTTTTTTCAGAAGTAACAGGAGAAAACATTTGTCTCTGCACAGTCCCCACTCCAGTAATATCAAGAGAAAAGAGTGATCCTTAGGAGGAAAAGGGGGTAAAGAAGTACAAAGGGAGGAAGAGTTCCAGGGGGAAAAAGCAGTTTAGAAATGCAGCTAGCAGCATACTTTCAAGGAAGCCTTGGAATCCTCAGCTGCCCGTGGTGAGGGAAGCACAACTCCCAGGGGCAGCAGGGAGGCCTGCGGGGACAAGGCGCGGCGACATTACCCACCTCTGCCAGACGATCACCCGACTTGGCAGCAACTGGGCGGTCGAGGAGCAGAGACTCAGCATGGATTCTGCATAAGCGTTCTTTAAGATCTGTGTTTTGTGCTAGGGCCTGGAACACGTTAAAAATAGTGGGGCTCCGTTAATAAATGGATGTTTCAGAAAAGCACAGCAGCGGGCCCAGTGTGGCGGAGCCCTCGGGGGCACTTCCTCGACTATTTTTCTTGAATGTTATCCAACAGGATACCCCTGAGATGCCTGGCAGATACAAGATATTAAACACTGGAAACGGAGGTCCTTCTCGAATCTCATTTCCAGGGATGGAAGTAGGGTTAGTAAGGCTTTCCTTTCGGTGGAGAAGGAAATCACAAACACCTACAGCTTTTATTACTCGAGGTTTCTCGGCCCCTCCTCCTTCCGAGCTGCCTTTAGACTCTGACTACCTCCCTCTAAAGATCCCAAGCTTCTCTCTCTCATCTTCAATAAAAATGCTGCTCTTACCCCTTACGATTGGACATATTTTAATGTTATTTAATAATCACACTAGTTGAATTGGATCTTAGGAAGTGTGCTGAGAAGATTTTGTGGAGGATTAATTTTACTGTTTTACAATATAGGTATTCATTGCTTTATATTCATTCTTCATGACTAAGATAGTTTATTAAAAAAAAAAAAAAAGCTTACTTACCTGGGTAAGGGCTAAGGACCAGGGCCCTGGGAAGGGGGCTGTGAGATGTGAGCTCATGTCAGCCCACCCAGATCTCTTATTTCTCCCTGGACAGGCGTGATTCCCTAGCCCATCCTCCCAACTAGGAGAGTAAAGGAAGGTGTTTCTTTCATGCTGGTATCCCCTGTGACCAACTGTTCTCCAGATGATCTGTTTTTAGAAAGGGACAACTTCATCTGATTCACCCACACACACTCCCACAGTCAGCTCCCCAGGTGCTTGTACACAGATCCATCCTGTCTGTCTGTCTTCCTGACTCTCTTCTGAGAAGCTCAGAGCCTTTCCCATTCATCAGGGCCCTCAGGGTCTAGCTGCTGAGAGCATAGAATGATGTCTATATTTACCCACTGCCTGGATCTCAAACAAGAATTTTGGCTTTATTTTTTAGTACTCACAGATGGAAAGGGTTATCGGGAAATCCTCAAGGGTCATTTAGGAAACACCGAGTAAATGTTTCTTAAATCACACAACTACATCTAATAACCTCTACCGGCACTCACTTTGGCCAATATGTTGCTGGCGTCTTAGTGTAAGTGGCTAGAATCTATACCACTGGCTAGAATTCTCCATATGGTCTGAAAAATGTGCTATTTTAGTAGCTTCTCTTTCCTTTGTAAGCCACAGGCAGAAGAAAGAAAAACACAAAGATTGCACATAGAGCACAAACATATTCATTCTGATAGCCCTGAGATAACTCTAAAATTCTTATTTTTAAAAAACAAGTCTTGAATTTAATCAGGAATCCAAGACAAAAAGGAAAGGATCATTCTGTTTTATCTTAAGTTTCCAAAATCCTTACCATGGGTGAGGGAGAACTCCTTAGAGAAGGTAGTGACTCTGGACTAGGATACCATGGCCAGGTGGGTCTCATGGCCTCTACCAGACCAGCAGATTAACAAAATGAGGCCAGACCTCCACAGGACGAGGGCAGGGGACAGGAAGACGACAGTGAAAAGGACTTTGGGGAGCCCATCAGAGGTACCTTCTAAGTGCACTAAAGGCCACCCTACTGGGAACAATAAGAAATGCTTTTACATCTAAAAAATAAACTTAAAAAAAGAAAAAGAAAAAAACCACCCTGCTTCCCTCAAACCAAAGCAGCACCCAGTGTGTGGCTGGCTGTCCATTACAATCCAAAAGGGGCGTTTCTATCTCTGGGTCTACAACATTAAGACTCTAAACATGGAGTAAATCTATGTTATTTTTTATTTCATTCAAAGATAACCTACTGGAAATATTCAACTGAGCGAATATTCCTTAAGTATCTTACAATGACAGTATGTACCACTGGTAATGTATTTACCATTAACGTTACACCAAAAGCATTGCTTTACTTTTCTCAGTAATATGATGAGTAGAAAACATGGGTGGGTATTTTCTAGTTCTCTCACTGCCTGAATTGGCTTCTGAAAACAAAATCCTAAAATTCACCTCCCCTACCTGACCCTACATAGAAAGTTCAGTATTGCTTCAGATGGTGATTTCACATGTGTGCACGCACTCTCCCCCTTTTCACAATAAGTGTTCCACATACAAGCAAAGAGTAGGAGCAAATAAGTATGTTCTTTTAAAAGTTCTCCAGATTTTTTATAGATACAGAGATAATAGCCAGACATTGTCAGCTATTCAAAACAGAGTTCTAGGATACTGCACTTCAATGGAGTCCAGCTCTTCTGAGGAGTAAACTGGAATCGATGAAAAAAAAGGAGAGAGAGTGAATGACAGGACGGCTTACTGAAAAACATCTGGGGCTTGGCAGTGATTTTTTCTGTTGTTATGAAGGCACAATGATTGCCTGACACTCCTTATGACATCTCTTTGTGCCCATGGGGGGAGCAGGTGGGAGCTGAACGTTTGTACTATCAAATCAAATCACTTTTTTGTCTTTGAAAGAGACGTGGTATAAACAGGTAGATAGGATCAATGCTGGGCAGCAGAGAAGAGTGTGAATTCAAAATTTCACTCTGTTGCCTGTACCTGTCAATTTGGAAAGTCAATCTAAGCTTGTGAAGTCTTAGGTATGGAAATCTGCAGACTGTCAGACTTTGTAAGCATTAACAAACAAATGTCAAGACAACCATATAACGAGAGCTTCCCTAGTGGCACAGTGGGTAAGAATCCACCTGCCAATGCAGGGGAGACGGGCTCAAGCCCTGGTCGGGGAAGATCCCACATGCCGCAGAGCAACTAAGCCCTGTGCCACAACTGCTGGGCCTATGCTCTAGAGCCCGCAAGCCACAATTACTGAAGCCCGTGCGCCTAGAGCCCGTGCTCCGCAACAAGAGAAGCCACCGCAATGGGAAGCCCGCGCACCGCAACGAAGAGTAGCCCCCGCTCGCCGCAACTGGAGAGAAGCCCGCGCAGCAACAAAGACCCAACGCAGCCAAAAATAAATAAACTTAAAATAAAAACATATAACGAAAGCTTTACAGAAACAGAAAACTCAAGATAAATAGGAGGAAACCAAACAGAGTATCTAATGCTCAGTGAAATACTAGCTACTAAGATTTCGAGTAGGCTCAGCTTTGGTGTTGAGAACAAGCAGATCTGATGAAAGGTTAGAATGTAATTTGGATAATGTGTTTGGTTTTCTCATGAATTTTCAACACAACCTTGGAAATCATGAATTTTCAACATAACCATGGCAATGGAAAATATAAAATGTTCATGAGCCTGGACACACTGTCAGCCATTTCCATGACACAGACGTGTAACTTACAGATGACAGGGCGTGCTTCAGACCAAGGACCTGGGCAGAGGGGGAGACAGAGACATCCTGCTCCATCAGCTGCTTCAGTTTCTCTCTCTCCGTTGATATGGTGTTAAAAGCTGACCTTAAAGTGAAGTAGACTATAAAGATATAATCATTATAAAAAGGAATAAAAGAGTCATAATTAAAAACAAGATATAGAGAGATGTATTTCTTATAAAAGAACTTAGAAAAGTAACAGCCACGAATACTTTGCGTCCAGCAAATGTGCACCTAATTGACTTTAAAAAATACATCTGAAATGTAATACCAAGAGTGAACCCTAATGTAAACCATGGACTCAGGGTGATAATGATGTTTCAATGTAGGTTTATTGATGGTTAACAAATGGACCACTCTGGTGGGATGCTGATAGCGGGGGAGGTTATGTATATATGTATGGGGGAGCGGGTATGGGAACACTCTACTTCTTGTTCAATTTGCTATGAACCCAAAACTACTCTAAAGAATAAGATCTATTAAAAATTTGAAAATCACACATATTTGTCAATTCCGAAGTCCCTATCCACTATAAAATGCCATGATTTTATGAGCTGTCACCAAGATATTTTGACACTTGAAAGGACTATACTTCTCAATTATCAACATTTAGTTTTGTTTGTATCTCCAAAGACTGGAAATGTTTGAAAACAGAACTTATTGGTTGTCAGAAGGAAAATGGTAACGATGCAGAGGAGAAACTAGACAGCACCTTAACTAGGTGTCCAAAATTAATCACTAGTGAGAGTCAGATGGACTTCGTGTACCTTGGGACTTTGTGTGATACCCTTAAAAAGACACACTATTGTTTTTGTTGTACACAAGGCAGAGATAGGCCATCTGAATCTGCTCAGGAGGAAACATCAGACAACCCCAAAATGAGGACCATCCTATTTTTTCAAATTGGCCTGTATTCTTCAAAAGTGTCAGTTTCATCAGAGAGAAAGACAGACTCAGGAACTGCTCCTAATTATAGGAGACTAAAGAGGCATGATAACTAAATGCACTCTATGACCACAGACTAGAGCCTGTACTGAAGGGGAAAAGAGCTATTAAGGGATGTTATTTGGATATTGACAACATTTGAATATGGAAGGCAGAATAGGTAAAAGTACTGTTTCAATGCTAAAATTCCTGGATTTCATAACTAAACTGTGGTTAAGTAACGGAATACCCCTATTCTTAGGAAATATACATATAGCATAAAGGCATAAAAAAAGACATGATGTTTGATTCCTATTTTCACATGGATGAGAAAAAATAAATGCACACACATCTGCATATGTGTGTGTGTGTGTGTGTGTGTATATATATATGTCTCTGTGTGTGTGTGTAGAAAGAGATAAATGCAGCACAATATTAAAAATGGTGAATTTGGATAAAAGAGTTCTTTGTATTATTCTTGCAACTTGTCTATAAGTTTAAAATTATTTCCAAAAAGGTGTTACCTACCCTCTTCCTTGTTAGTCCTTCCAGCTGCCTGACCCAGAATTCCCCACCTCTCAACGTGGCATTCCACAATTGGTTCACTTTAGTGAGCGTTCAGGTACAATGAGAGCTCAGTGTTATTAGGCACTCAGATGCCTGAACTGAAGTTTTAAAAACCGTTATTAGGTACAGCAAAAAGTTCACCAAGTTTTGATCACATAATGTACAAGTTACCTCCTAGGGAAAAGGCAATTGTCATCCGAATTGATCATGGAAATCACGTGTGAATATTTCCAATCTCCTTTATTCTATTTTGTTTTAGAAAGGCAGGAAGAAGGAAGAGGCTGAGACATACTTCTACTCCAATGGCCTGGCATAAGACTGAACTGCCTGGTGCTGCACTTTTTGAGGTACTGTTATTCCAGAGTGGCCGATTCAGTATCACAGAAACTAAATATGCATGACTGAATTACTCCCTTCATTCCACAGCCACGCAGACAACTGAACCTCTCTCGATAGGCTGTCCCTAAATTGTCTGAGGTTGTGGTGTTAAGCCATAGACTTAGAGCATCTTCACAAAATCACAGGACAAATAAGCAATTTGTTTAAATGCACACACAAATTATGGTGCTTCTGTTGACAGAAGACAGGGGTCAAGGGTCAATAGGTACTGAATTTTCTAATAGTGTCTATGGAACATGCTTAGCTCTTTGATTTAAACAATTCAGTTGAGCACAATAACAGGCAGCACAACAGAGCCACCAATAGTGTGAGTTCCCACATCAGCCCTGGGTTCTTCCCAGCTCCATCACTTACTCACTGCAGGACTTCGGACAGGTATATTATGCACCTGGACCCCAGTTTCCTCACTTGTAAATAGGGATAATAATAGCACTTACTTCATAAGATCATTATGGGGATTAAATCAGATAATGTAGGTAAAGCACTTAACCCAATGCATCGCATATAATAATAAATGCTACTGCAATAATAATAGTGGTGGTGATGAAAGAAACATACGAGGCTGAAAGTGGTGATGGCTGCAGTCTTTTGAAATATGGGCAGCAGTTTTAGGATACTTGAGTCTCTTGCTGGAACATCATTTTATAAATAAATGCACAGGGTAGAAGTTCTATGAATGAGAGATTGACCAGAATCTACGGAGCAGTAGAAGCAGTGGAAGCTCTCACCCAGAAAGCAACAAGCCCTGCAGTTAACTCACTCACTGCATCTTAGGTACTTTTAGATAGGCACCCCTACCCCTTGCAACTCCACAGGATACCCATGCCCATCTGAGTGGGTCCCTGGGGGAACACCTCGTCACTGTCATTTTTGGGTAAGTTTACTTAGTATCTTACTACAATTCTTTTCTTAATTGAGGTATAACTGACATACAACATTATACTGGTTTCAGGTATACAACATAATGATTCAATACTTGTATACATTTGGAAGTGAACACCACAATAAGTATAGTTAACATCTGCCACTTTACACAGTTACAAAAAAATTTTTTTTCATTGTCATGTTTATTGCTCTAAATTAAACAGACATGGCACTCAGCTGGCTGTCACTTTACCAAATCAATTCCCTTGGCTTTCAGATGGCCTGCAGTAAAACAAGGCATTCAACCAAACTAGAAGATTACTATTACTATTTGTAAATGAAGATTTCTCTCACTGCAAAGATTTTCCACAGGTTGCAGGAGATGTATCCCTAAAACCTCACTTTTTTCCCTTCCAAGGCAGAATGTGAATATCCACTTCTATCTGGAGTACCCTGACCCCAGTCCTACACTAGTCCTTGCTTTCCCATCCTAAATCTGCTCATCAAATATGGTAATTTTTGCTTGTATTACTAATACAACACTCTCTCACAAAATCTCCTTGTAACAAGAAGCAGCAGCATGATTTCTGTTCAGTGGAAAACAATTAATCATAGAAGATAATTACAGAATTTGAGAGGCCAAAGAGTCAGGACAACTACTTTAAGACATTTAACAAATGAGGCAGCTGAGGCCCAGAGAAGTTAATCAATGAGGTGAAAGTCCCACAGCTAGTCATAACAGAGGTGGCCTAGTTGAATGCAAGTTTTCTGACTTAGCTTGTATAGAGGGTTAGCTCCAAAAAGGCTTATTATTTACAATGTTTGCTGACATATGTTTCCAGGAACTTTAGTTCCAGAGCGATAATAGCTGACAGCAGTTTGGGGAAGAGGGAGGAGATTTTCCCTAACAACGTTGAAAATTTGAAAATCATTAAGTTAAACAAAGCTAACAGGCTTCTCTGCTGCAGGACTTCTCTTGGGCCTTTAATATTTACTGCTTCTTGTGTAAATGCAAAGCAGACTATAGTCAGCAGTGTTTTCCAGACATTTTAAATCATGGAATTCTTCTGTTTTTTAAAGTGTTATATGGGCAAAGTGTTCCATGAAATACATTTTGGGATATGTAAAAGCTAATATACGTAAGGCAAATTACTTATGACTTTTAGACTTTAGTACATTTTGTTCTCTGTTTGCTTATATATATGTCAACATAGACACAAAGCCAGACACATGAACCAATGAGAATTAGTTCAATGATACACCATAAAAATCAAATTTATAGTCTAATATATACAACAAAGACTTTTTAGGATGGGTGTATATTAGTTGCCTACCATTTGATCCAACTTCTATGAGACAGGGAGAATTCAGATGCATTTAACAAGCTGAAAAAAAGTAGGTAATATAAGACTATTTACAACAACAATGGAATTCTTGCCTTGAGCTCAGCTGCTCTGAAGTCATGGTCAACAGATTAGTGATGCAGGTAAGAAAGTACAGTAAAAATTGTCTAACAAAATCAGGCTTACAAAGGAAGAAAAGACAAGATGCTTCAAAAGTTTGAATGGAAGTGAGAAAGCAGGCAAGGTCACAGGACACAGGGAGAACCTGAGAACTGTCTTCATTTCATGAGGCCTCTGAATTACAGCCTCTGTAGAAGGGACTCCCCGAGATCTTTCAGTCTCTGCAAGTATGCTCTAAAACCACAGGAATGAAACAAAGCTTGCTGGGCTCCCTGTGGAATTCACTGTTCGCAAGCCCGTGGGGCGTGGGCTATAGTTGAATAGGTGTTCCTGGACTTTTCTCGGAGCACAAACCTTGACCTAGTCTAGGTATGTGGCAGCCCTGCAGCCAGCTGCTTTTCACAAAGCCCAAAAGACAGAACAGCTGGCTGAGGCCCATTATAAACCTTGCACAATGTCAGGCCCTCTGCAGGAGGACAGGGTCAGGGGATCAACTCAATAGAGCAAACTCTGTCCTTCTGAGGAAGCAGCTTCTTCAAGGCAGGTAAAATCAGGATAGCTCCCTTCCGCAGGGAGGCACTATCTTCTCATTTTTAAAGAGACAGTGCATATTATTAAAAAGTAATGGCACTGTATAGGAATTTCCTCCCACAAAACCTAAAATGAAACAACCTAATTACAAGTGGTCCTTTAATACTAGAGAACCATACTGGGGTGTGTGAAGATCTTTAAAGGGGTGGGGCAGGTAATTCTTCCCATTTTACAGATAAGTTGTACTGCCAAACATGGACAAGGTTCTAATGGTCACTTGGACAAGAGTTTGAGGTAGGAATCTGTAAAGAGCATAAAATAGTTTCCTCATAACCAACGTGTTTTATTTTAAGTTTGCAGGGTAAGGGAAAAGAGCCAAAGGAATCAGTGATGTAAAGGAAGAAAAATACAGGGTGATGAGAGAAAAGCAAAATAGGAAACATCTTCTCTCCTCCCACTTCAAGTACTGCCCTTCCATTTAAAAAATTTTAACTCATCTTCTCCTTTAAAAAGTGATAAATCTATGATAATTTTTTTTAAAAAGCAGAATAAGTACTCCCAGTCTCCATCACTAAAATGCTGGTATGTATCCTCTCAGACTTTTTTAATATGCCTATATATGCCAGATTTATATAGTTTATTTTTTCCAAAAAAAAAATGGGATCATACCTTATATTTTTTGCTCAATATGTTGTGTCAATCTTCCAATACCTATAAAAATAAAAATAACCCTGGCTACCCCATCTGTGAAGGCAGTGAGACACCAGGTGAGGAGCACAGACTCTGGGGTCAGGCAGGTTAGAATTCAAGTCTCAGGTTGGCTACTTTCTACCATGGGACCCTCACGAAGTTCTTTGGCTTCTCTAAGCCTCAGGTTTCTTACGTGTGCACAGATAAGAGGTTACAGTCATACACACTCTGCGGGTTGCTGCTAGAATTCAATGAAATACTGCATGTTAAGTGCTTAGTAGCAAATACCTGACATGACACTGTGTTCGATATAAGGTAGATATTATTATTGTAGCTGTTGAGTATTCTAGTATATGATTACATTGCATTTTAAAAATCCAATCCCTCTACTGTCAGGCATTTAGGTTATTTCTAATTTTTTTTTAAACTTTCTATTGTGAAATTTTTATAGACTCACAGGAAGTTACAAGAACAGTACAGAGAACCCCTGGGTGCCCTACATCCAGTTTCCCATGGTGGTAACATCTTACATAACTTTGGTACAACATCAGACCTGGGAAATTAACATTGGTATAACCTACAGCTCTTATTCAGATTTCACCGGTTTGACAGGCTCTCACTTGTGAATATGTGTACACGTATGATGGTCAATGCAATTTTATTGTATGTCTAGATTCGGGGACCCACCACTAGAATCAGGATATAGAGCTTTCCATCACTACCAGGATTCCTCTTACTACCCCTTCATAATCATACTTGCCCTCCTCCTTGTCCCTGACCCCTGGCAGCCACTAATCATTTCTCCATCTCTATGCTTGTATCATTACAAAAGTGTTATTAATAAGTTCAATCATACACTATGACACCTTTTGAGATTGGCTATTTTAGGTCAACATGATGCCCTTGAGATCCCCTCCACTGTGGCGTGTATCCACAGTTCATTCCTTTTTATTGCTGAGTAGTGTTCCACTGCATGGATGTACCACCTTTTGTTTAACCATTCATCTGCTGAAGGACATTTGGGTTGTTCCAGTCTTTGGCTGATACAAATAAACCTGCTCTGAACAGTTGTGTATAGGATTTTGTGTGGACTTAAGTTTACATTTCTCTGGGATAAATGCCCAGGAATGTGAATGTTGGGTTGTATGGTAAGTACATGTTTGGTTTTATATAAAACTGCCGAACACTTGTCCAGAGTGGCTGTACCATCTTGCATTGCCACCAGCAATGGATGAGAGATCCAGTTTCTCTGGATCCTTACCAGCTGTCAGGTTTTTTTTCTAAATTTAGCTGTTCTATTAGGTGCATGGTAATGTCTCACCATGCTTTTGATTTGCATTTTCCTAATGATGGTGAAAATCTATTTCTAATTTCTGATATGATAAATACTGCTATGATGGATATCTTTGGATAATTTTAAAATTAATTCCTATGAATGAATTCTTCAAAGTGGAATTGCTGGATAGGCAGACTTTTTTAAAACTTGAAACATGATGTCACATGCCCTCCAGAAGTACCAATTTACACTCTCATCAGCAGCATAGAAATTGCTCAGCCTTTAAAGTATACTTAAGGCTCTCACCTTCCCCCCTACAGAGTTAAAAAGAAACTTCTTGCCAATACACTCTGTACTACCAGGGAAATAAAATAAAAATTAGATTGCCTGAAATCCTAATAGAGCAGAAAACAAACCAACTAAGATTCCCCTCTCCAAGGACATCCCACATTCAGATGAACATTTAACATTTTCATCAAACACATTAGGAAGAAAGAAAACTCATTTACCTTTATGGGCAATATGACACAGATCTTCTTGCATCTTAGAAAACTCTGATGAGGTTTCAGAGCCATCGGAATAATTTTTGTCTTCTCCAAAATCTAGTGTTGACAAATTAGGATTGGAGGAATGCAGTCTTACTGGGCCAGAAAAAGTTTTGGGGACCTGAAGTGACACCAAAGGGAGATATTTCTTTTTAGATACGAATTGCTTAGAATATTTACTTGTTTCTAGGACTGGAAAGTACTAAGAACATTCTGTAGAAAAGTCTTTCTATTGAGTGATAACTTATAGGAAAAGACTTGTCACAGAAACTTTCACTGGCTTCTTGCAAAATAAAAATGGGTGAGAAATCACATTTTCCTTTGGAGGTGATCACAGCATTAAAGCTACAGGTTGAAAATGACAGCTAAAGCAGCCAGGCTGTTTCTCGTTTAAATTCATTTCCTTCCTCCTGGCAATAATCACCCAGGATCTAGGTTGCTAATAGTTAATGGGGTAGATTTAAAAATGTTTTCTTTACTTGCACCTGGTGCTTCTTACGAAACAAACCTCCTTCTCACATGTTTATATACAAATCACTCTTTGCTTTCAAAGTATTTAAGTTCAACCCATAAAGTGCTTTGAACCAGAGTTATTAATATATAAGAGTATAACAGTTTCTGTAAGTTTCTGATTTATTTTGACCCTGACAATGCTGCAATTTAATATGCAATGGCTGAGCTGCAAATCGTGGCTTCTGGCTTAGCCGCGCATTGGGAAAAGTCAGCGGCTAGCGTTATGCAGTGAACTTCTGATGGGGGATTGGAAGGTTGGAGACAAGAGGCAAGAGAAAGTCTGTACAGTGTCCTGCTCCCAGAGGCTCCAGCCAGTGGGCTCAGAGGGATGATGAATCCACTGAGTTGCAGCAGAAGAGGTGAGTCAGAGCACACGACCACAGCAGCCACAAATCAAGGCACACACCGAAGCAGGGAAGAGAGCAGGCAGGCTAAGCATTAAAGAAGGGGAAACCAAAACCCTTTACCCAATATTCATTACATGCTTATTCTAGTATTCAGAAAATCTTCTTCCAGAAAATCTAAGTGACTGAATTCCTCTCTCTGCACAGGGTATTTGAGAGAATAACTACAGAATATTCACTTGTCTATTCTTCTCTTTGAGTCCAAGGAGTCCCCAGCATATGTCCATGAGGAAACCAGCCTGGGGAGGGAAGCAAGGGTTACCTGCAGCGTTCCTTTAGCGTCTTTGCCAACAGCTCTGGACCGCCATCTCCTATGTGACCTTTTTTCCTTTTTGGGACTTTCAAAAGATCCACCCTTTGTTTCAAAACAGGAAAGAGAGCACAAACAGTAAGGTCTACCAAACCCATAGGGAAAGACACACACCAAAGAGACCACCTCCATCCCCTTGAATCTGGCTGAAGCAACCAACAAGACAACTTCCCTGTTAGTGTGAAAGGCTGGGAGGAGAGAGGAAAGCGCAAGAGTGCCAGAATGAAACAGAAGCGGGATCTGGCTAACCTGGATGACATTGATAGCCGGAGCCGAATATGTCCGATGCAGGACGTCCATACTTTGCAGAAGCTGGCTCATCTCCACCAGGCAGTCATGACAGTTTGCCAGTTCTGTAGGAGAAAAGCAAGAGGAGGAGTCAAACACCCTTATCTTGCATTCCAGCTTCCCTCTGCTAGTGCCAGCTACTTTTCTCATTTATCTCTATTTGCTTTTACATCTCATAAGGATAGGAAACTTCACTTCCCTTCTTACAGGAGAGACAGTAGACCATTGTGGTTAAGGGCATACCTCTGGAGGACCACGCTGCCGCAGTTTGAATGTACTTTACGAACTGTGAATCTTGGGCAAATAACATAACTTCTCTGTGTCTCAGTTTCCTCATCTGGAAACCGGGGGTAATTATATACCTATCTCACAGGATAGTTGAGTTAAAAATGAGTTGATAAATGCAGAGTACATTTAGAGTACCCAGCATATGGTAAGCACTAAATAAATCAGTCTTCATCATCATCATCATCATCATCATCACCGTCACCATCATCATCACCAGCACCATCACTGTTACTTCTAATCTTTCAGGAACAGGCTGTCACTACCCGATTCTAAGGACCCAACACAAGTTAAATGAATGAAATTAAAATGAAGGGTGTATTGGTCTCTGAGGATAACGTTGTGAATCATGGACCTGCAAGAGGACCATGATGGTCCTCCACAGATTGACCTACGAGCATCCTCAGTCCAGTTCCTGGGTCACTAACTCAAAAGCTAGTCCTCAATGTGCTGTTCACTGGATGAAGGTGGCTGTTTCTCCTGAGAAATCAAGGTCCAAAAGCTTAAAGACTGCGGCTCTCAAACTTTGGTATCATCAGAATCACCTGGAGAACTTGTTCAATCAGATTGCTGGGCTCCACCCCCCAGTTTCTGATTCAGTCTCTCTGAGTTGAAGCTGAGAATTCGTATTTCTAATAGGTTCCCAGGCCAGGCCAATGCTGCTGGTCCAGGGAAAACACTTCAGGGAGTACTGTCCCAAAATGTCACTCAGTGAAGCTCACATTTATTGGGAGGGCAACACTTATATGGCTCCAGGTGTGATAAGATCTGCATTCAACAGGCAAAAATGCAATTTTCAGGCATCTTTCTCTGATAGTGGTTCTCAATTGTGGCTACACTTTAAAAATCAACTGGTGAAATTTTTAAAATCACCTACGTCCAAGTCCCATCCCCAGGCAATTACATTAGAACACCCCCAATCCCACTGGTGACTTTTTTTTTTTAGTTCCTTGAGTGATTCTTAGCTAATTAAGGTTGAGAACACAGAGCTTCCATACGGTAAGCGTTCTCAACCCTGGCTCCTTATCAGGATCACTTGAGGAACTGCAGGAAAACTAGCGATGCCAGGGCCCCATCCCACACTAATTTAAAAAGATTCTTTGGGACAGGGGCCTGGGCATGCGTATCCTGCATTTTAAAAGCTCTCTTGGCGATTCTAACGTGCAGCCAGGGTAGAGAACACCCGTTTGGTGGGGATCTCCATTTGGTTCACCCACTCGCCTCTGGAACAGTGATTTAAATTCTTGGATGTGCATCAGATGCATTTTTGGCGCTTAAAAAAATATAGCGAACTGTGCAGACCCCATCCCTGGATTCTGTGGTTTAGTAGGCCATATGGAAATCAGGCATCAGTGCTTAAAGAACAGAAAAGGAAACTTGTCTCCATGCACACCCAGGGGAAGACATAAAACTCTAAAGGAAAGTGCTTGTTGTTGATCACGAGTGCAGACTTCATAAGCAAAATATGACAGGGAATGTAGACCAGTGAAGGGGGAGGATACAAATGCATCTGGGGTCTGAATACCAAACCAGTGTAATCTAAGAGCAGAGGTTTTGACAGAAAGAAACAGAGGTTTCGAGTCACTCTTACCTTTAGAGCATTTTTCCATGTCCTCTGAAGACTGTAACCATAATGGAACTCGAGTCTCACCACCACAAGAAAATGATAAATTGCTTCCGGTTTGAAACGAATTCTGCTTTGATATACCGCTATGCTGTTCCACAGATGACAAAAGCACATTATAAATGAAAACAGAGCTCGGTGGGAACACTTTAGGGTAAAGGATAATAAAGTGGGCTTGTAGCTAATGGAAGCCATCTGCCCATAATAAGGAAGAAGCTTCTAGCAAAGCACTCCCCTGGAGACCCTGAGACCGCCAGCTATTAACCGCGTGGCCATACCATGCTACGGGCCCCTGATTTCTCTTCCTATCAAATGATAACCACACTGAAATAATGACACAAATGTTGGGAAAGATTTTGCAATTCTGTATGACTATAAGTGCACCTCTTGTATGTTACAAGCAGAAAGCCAACTGAAGTCAAACTGGTCAAGAGAAAGCTGGAGCTTTCAGGGATATTAAATCCCTCCGTACATGCTGTTCTCCAGTTACACTCTCGGCATTAATAGATGCCCTTCTGGCCCTCGTTCTGACTGAGTGGACACACAGACTAATGAAATCCCAGCTCAAGCTTACCCTGCTCCTCCCCACAAACCCTTCATTCCTCAGACACGGCCCCCGAGAGCAGACTCCTCCCCACACAAAGCCACCTTCCTTCAGATTCATTATCGGCAAATCATTACCTTCCTACTGGAAATGGTGTCCAAGACCTCAGAACCAGAGTCTGTGACAGCAGATCCTGGGAAAAAGTGATTAACTTCATGTGGAAACATGGCGATTTCATTCTGACGATATATTCTGTGGTGGCGAAGTTTGGATACCCACTCATCGAAGACTTCCTCTGACTTTACCTAGATTATGTTGGGTTGAAAGGAGACGAGAATGTCAGTCACTCTAAGGAACAATTAGTCATCACATTGAGGTCACTCCTAGCACTTCTTCATGCTGTCATGTGTAGAAATGTGGAAATACCAGTTTACTGACTTCATTTACGTAGTCTATAGAACAAGCTGGAGAAGGAGATGGAGAGCAAAAATGGTCTTCATAAACTCTACATTTAGGCATTCTATGAAAGACTCCAATTGTTATGTTATTATTAGGAAATATTAAAGAACAAATAAGCTGAAATTTACATTTATCCATCTCTTAAAGTGGTTCCAAGTTCTCTTGTCCCAGTTTCTACTAACCATACTAAAAATATTAGCACCATTTTTAAAAAAAACTCTTTTATAATTCAGACTTTTCAGACCAATCTTCTCTGAACTGGAATGAATTAATAAATTCTTCCTAAAATATTTAATCTTGTTAATCTTCTCTGACAAAGAATATGGTGCTGAGGAATATATGTTAATGAATGTGAAGGTTACTTAAAAGAACATTTCTCCCACTCTTAGAAAACAAAAATCTGATAAAGTTTTATCAGTGATTTCCAGGATTTTTCAAACACACATACACAAACTTTTAGCCATTCTCTCCAGGAGTGACTATCAATGTATAATTTCTATGAAGAGTAATGTTTGTATCTAGTAACTTTTATTATAAAGTATTTCAAATGTGCATAAAAGTACTAAAAAGAATATAATAAGCACCTATGCACCATAGATATTTCTTAATAGTCAATATTTGTGTGTGCATGATGGTGTATTAATGCTTTCAAAACGAAAAATGATAGATATCTATATACGAGAACACAGAGACTCATGAAGTGGTAATTTAAAAGACCTCAAAAGGATGTATGGTAGGTTAACTTCCAAGAAGAAAAATCCAGGTCAATTCAGTTAAAATCTTTACTAATGCTGCTACTGAGAGCAAGGATGTGGAAATAAACGTCAGCAACATCCTTCACGTAGGAAGTGTTCGGTCGGCGTTTATGTTTGCTATGTTGATTAGAAGTACACACAAGACTTAAACCCCTCCAGGTGCTATTGGATGTGTCGTTTACAAGTAGAAGCAACACAAACAGACTCACATCTATTTGTCTCCTTTAAATTATGTTCTTGAAATGTACTTCATTTCCCAGATGTTGTTAACTGACTGCCCAGGACAGTCAAATATGTACTATTCCCCAAGCCTAAGCCCCTATGCCTGTGGCTGTAGGTAATTGCGTACAGCAGGAATTCTCACCCTCGGCACATCGACAGGGTGGGCTGGAGACGTCTTTGCCGTGGGGGCAATCAAGCCCATGTATGTGCTAAGCATGTATTTGCCCAAGTACTACGATGTGCTATGGGGAGGACAGGGACACATTAAAATGGGGAGTTCATAATCTCATGCTTTTATTTTCCCAAAGCACAGCCCCCACTCCCAATATTCCAAGTAATTTGTCCAAGTAAGAAGACTCTTAACATTTTCTCAATTAATTTCTAACACTCGGGTACCACCTAATAGTTATATATAATACATAAACATATTGAGCTTACTGTGGGTCAGGCATTACATCAAGTTTTCTACATGCAGCCCTACAAGACGAGCACTGGAACTCCCATTGTCGGGGTGGGAGGGTGGTGAGAAAACTGAGACTTTCAGAGATTAAATCATTTGTCAAAGGCTGAAAGCTAGTAAGTAACCAGGCAGTCAAGATCTGAACCAGATCTGTATCTCCGAAGCTCTTGCTTCATGCTTTTAACTATCTATACCACCTGCAGGAGAAGGGGCAGAAGAGGGTAGTTAAGCAGCTTTCAGAGATACTGTTTGAAGACCCATCCTTTAGGGGAAAAATTTTTGACATCACTGTGGTATGAGAATTTTAATGAAATCCCTATAAATTTAGTCGAAGTTGTAAGATGGGGCTTCTCAGACTGAAGATCATATTTTATTTCAGGAAACATTTTTTTTTTTAAGAAGATGTTGGGGGTAGGAGTTTATTAATTAATTAATTTATTTTTGCTGTGTTGGGTCTTCATTTCTGTGTGAGGGCTTTCTCTAGTTGCGGCGAGCGGGGGCCACTCTTCATCGCGGTGCGCGGGCCTCTCACTATCGCGGCCTCTCTTGTTGCGGAGCACAGGCTCCAGACGCGCAGGCTCAGTAGTTGTCGCTCACGGGCCTAGTTGCTCCGCGGCATGTGGGATCCTCCCAGACCAGGGCTCGAACCCATGTCCCCTGCATTGGCAGGCAGATTCTCAACCACTGTGCCACCAGGGAAGCCCAAGGAAACATTTTAACCTGTAGTAAATGGTTCTTCACTAAAGATGGTACTGCCTGGGGGTAGAGGGGGTTTGTATTTGGAAACATGAAGTTTTCTGTTTTTTGTTTTTTTGTTACTGATGTCACAATCACAAGGGAGGGGGGGATTTAGGGGATAAGAGACAATGAGGCTAAATGTTCAGCAGTGTAAGAGACAGTCCTACACAATGAAGAACTGTCCCATCCAGATAGCAATAGATATATCCTTAGAAATACTTTCATAATGAAGATCTTCTACATGTTGGCTGGATGCTTTGAAATTCAAAAGGCATCACCAACGGTACTATAACTGACAATCCTTTCACAACATAAAGGAACTCTGTGCAACAGGAGACAGCATCTGGGAAGCAGTGTCACCTTCAGATGATAAATGTGCTCCTCGGTGTCGAGATCTATGCACTTTGACGACTTCTTCACAGACATCACCGAGAGCCCGACATCAATGCAGCCATGCAGCTTCTCTCTCTCTATCTGCAAAGGCACAAAGGGGGCCCCTTGAGAACCACGGTGTTAAAAACCATCGGAACATCCTTAACACTCTTTCCCTCTACCCTCCCCTTCCACACCCACTAACAGTAAACATAATAACTACACTTCTCCAGTACTTAGCGTGAACTAGCACGGAGCTTAGTGCTATACACACATCATCCTATTTAACCTGTGAGGGAGGAAACATCTCCCCTTTTACAGACGGGAGACTGAATTACAGAGGGTTAAGTAACAAGCAGTTTGCACATTGCAAAGTGAGGAAGCAAGGAGGTGAGGAAACTAAAAAGTTAGCCCCATGACTCCTATGACAGTGAATTCACCTGTTAACTTCACCGCCTCCTGCAGAAATAGTTTCCGGTGTCTAAATTCATTTGGAAGTGACTTAAAAAGAGGAGTAGGTTTGTTTTCTACATCTGTGACTCCATTTCTGTTTGGTAAATAGGTTCATTTGTACCATTTTTTAGATTCCACATATAAGCGATATCAGATGATAGTTGTCTTTGTCTGACTTACTTCACTCAATAAGACAATCTCTAGGTCCATCCATGTAGCTGCAAATCGCATTATTTCATTCTTTTTTATGGCTGAGTAATATGGTTACCAAAGGGGAAGGGGGGGATAAACTGGGAGCCTGGGATTGACATATACACACTACTATATAAAATAGATAACTAATAAGGACCTACTGTATAGCACAGGGAACTCTACTCAATACTCTGTAATGACCCGTATGGGAATGGAATCTAAAAAAGAATGGATATATGTATAACTGATTCACTTTGCTGTACAGCAGAAACTAACACAACATTATAAATCAACTATAATCCAATAAAAATTAATTTTAAAATTTCTTTAAAAGCTGAAGAAACCAAAAAAAAAATTTAAAAATAAAAATTAAAAGAGGAGTAAGGAAGCTAATACAGGCCACTGTGAGTCAGGCACTATGGCACGTTTCTGTATTCGCCCCAACAAGGTGAGCACCGTGAGAGAGGCGAAGAGAGGAAGACGGGAGGAGAGAAATGCTGGGTGAGAGAGGGACCCCTACGAGGGCAGGACCAGTAGTCATTCCGAGTCCTCAAGGGCTGTCCGCCTGGTGTTCACACACAGGGGAACCTCCCGTCACCTTCACCAAGGGCCTTCTCCACTAAACCCCTCAGTCCCCATAACAGTGGGAGGGACACGTTCTCTGTTTTGTTCCTGTTAGCTCACTGTGAAGAGGTCTCCCCCACCCAGAGAACCCCACAGCACAACCCTAAGACCAGAACCCATGCCTGGATACCCCGTAGGGTGTTGATAGGGGCTCCTGCACCTCTACTTGGTGGGTGAACTGAGCCCACCCAGAACCCAGAGCAGGGACAGTGGGGAGCAGGTACCTCTGTTCCCTGAGAGGGAACCACCACCCCTCCCTGATCTCCAGTTTAGGGAAATGCAATTCTCAAATATGCACAATCTCATCCATGAGCTGACAACCACTAGCCCTTTAGAATTCTTCAATAGCATACTGGATTAACAAGACGACTTACATCACTTTGGTTCTTGGCATATTTCAAGATTCCTTTGTCCAGATAGAAGAATCTCTGTGGGGAATAAAGCAGAATTCATTAAGACATTCCCAGGACTTCCCTGGTGGTGCAGTGGTTAAGAATCCGCCTGCCAGTGCGGAGGACACGGTTTTGATCCCTGGTCTGGGAAGATCCCACATGCCACAGAGCAACTAAGCCCGCGCGCCTAGGGCCCGTGCTCCGCAACAAGAGAAGCCACCGCAATGAGAAGCCCGCGCACCGCAACAGAGTAGCCCTCGCTCGCCGCAACTACAGAAAGCCCGCGTGAAGCAACGAAGCCCTAACGCAGACAAAAAGAAATAAAAAAAAAAAAAAGACATTCCATTTAAACATCCTTCTCTTGGTCTCCATGCTCAACTTCAAATTAAATGTAAGTGGTTAAGATCCGGGTCCTGAGTGGGGAGTGGAGGTGCAAACGAAGGTGCGTCCCAGGCCAGTTCTTACCTTGTGCCAGCCTTTCAAGGGCCATTTCCTTTTTTTCAGCAAAAATCCTTTCTGAATTGGTGGCTCCTGGGTGTAATTCATCTCTCCCCTCAGTCCTTCCACCACTTCCCAGCTGTCCTGTTCCAACAAAAGAGTTCAGGCTCAATGGCTATCTTTAAAAAAAATAGTAATGTTAAGAAGCACTCGATCCCATCAGTAAATCCATCCAAGATGATGAGACTGGCTGGGTGTGTTGGGGAGAAGAAACTCAAATTTAATTTATGTACGGTTCTTTGACTTTACAGATTTAATGCTATAATTTAGTGGCATCAAATTTTTTGTTGTTGTTGTTTTTGAAAAGCGCTCTCTCAGAAGGGAATGTCTCTGTCTTTTTTGGTGCTTGAACCTTGACAACCACAGCTAAAGGTAAAGACTTTCCTGTAAGTTCTATTTTTGTTCCCTTTGACATCATCAGTAATTCTCACTCACCACTAGACTTCGGTCTGAATTTGAACCCAAAGCTACATACATCAGGATGGAGGCTGGGCAGGAGGGGTAGGGGTGGCTGGGAAAATTGGCTGAAAAGTGTGAGACTGCATGCACGTTGGTAAACACAACACGTTGGTCAAAATGATGATTTAGTCACACTGCCTCCGAATTCTAGGTATTTAAATGTTGGAAATCTTGAAGCATCAAAAAAGGTGGTTCTGCAACAAGTATTTTCAACCTCTTTGCCCAGAAGTTTTGTTTTCTCCTCCTTTCGTTTCACAAACTTTGGTGAGGGGAAGGTGCAATTATTGCTCTACTAAGCTGTTTGCAATTTTGAGGTACAAGTAGTTATTACTATAAATCTTCCACTGTTAGCTATTTGGGTTATTTCAAGTAATTGACTAGAAAAGAATTTTAAAAGGAATACTAAAGAAAAACACTAAAAATTTATTTTTAAATGCTTGAAAATGCACATACCATTGCAAAATTACCCCCAGATAGACCAAAACTGACAACACTTCAGCTGGTTTTTATTTATTATTACTTTTACATTTTTTGTTGGGATATAACATACATGGAATGCGCAAATCTTAAGACTGTAACTTGAAGAATTTATATACCTATACCTACCATCCAGATCAGAGAGAAAACTTTTCCAACACAGGATAATTACGTTTTGACAAACATGTCTTTCCCCTCCTCGGGTTTACTGAGATATTACTGGCAAATAACATATGTAGGTTTAAGATGTACAATGTGATGATTTGATACACCTCTATTCCCTCACAGAATATACTATTTTTTGTGTGTGTGATGATAACATTTAAGATCTACTCTCTTACCAGCTTTCAAGTATATAACATTGTTAATTATAGTCACCATGCTATACATTAGAGCCCCAGAGCTTATTCATCTTACAGCTGGAAATTTGTACCATTCGACCAATATTCTCTCCATTTCCCCCACCTTCTGCCCCTGGTAGCCACCATTCTACTCTCTCCTTCTATGAGTTTGGCTTCTTTAGATCTGAATATAAGTGAGAACATACAGTATTTATCTTTCTCTGTCTGATTTGTTTCACTTAGCATAATATCCTCAAGATCCATCCATATTGTCACAAAAGGCAGGATTTCTTTTTTTATGGCTGAATAATATTCCATTGTGTATATGTATATATATGGAATATATGGAATCTTACATTTCCAGGGGATACATATACATCTTACATTTTCTTTATCCATTCACCCATCCAGTGGGCACGTGGATTGTTTCCATGTTGTGGCTATTGCAGATAATGCTACAACGAAAACTGGGGTACGGATATCTCAGGAGGCAAACATGTCATCTGGGCCAAATTTCATGTTGAATAACTTGCTCTTAGTCAAATCTCCAGCCTGCAGTAAGTGGTACAGGCAGAGGCCAGAGGGGCTGGGAGATGGACCTTAATAACCTGGGAGCAGAAGCAATTAGACCCAAGTCCCAGGCAGCAGACGGTCTAATGGGGAGGGCATGGAACCACAGAGAGTCCTGGGTGCTCTGGCTCGGTGTCTGTGTTGTCCTCAAGTTCAAGATATGGAAAACACCTGGTAGCAAGACCATTTTCCTACCTTAGTGGCTGAACACTTTGTATAACCATCCTGACAGATCTGCCTTATGTCTGATTGCACCTTACTCTCAATAAGGCTTAAGGTACATCCCAGAGTTCTCAAACATAGCACTGGTTGAAATCTGGAGTTGTAAAAGTTGAATTCTTCAATGGAAAAACCAAAGCTGAGATTCAGCTCCTAAATTAGAGGACTTTTTCAAAAAGGTAAAAATGTCAAACGAGATTCTTTGTAGCAATGATTACCAATTATTCAGTCACTTAATTACATCCAGACAATAAATGGAGAATGCATAATATTAAGTGATGGGAAGCCACACACACACAAAAATTCTGCTCACATTTATTTCAGCTCAAAAAAACCAGTCCTCAAAAAGTGTCTTGCTTGTCAAGATTTTACTGAATCGTTAAAATCATCAAGTTAAAAATTTCACCTCCTCCAGGAAGCCTTCTTCAGAGGAAAGTACTATTTCATCCCAGAGACTCCATCAGTATTTCATCTCACCTTCTGCTTATGATTGTATATGTGAGGTTTTATCATCCCTGGACTGGATAATAGACACCTTGAGGCTCTAAAGTGTCTGTTCACTTCTGATTTCCTCAATGTGCCTAACGTGTTATCCTGTGACTAGTATGCATCTGATTGACAAACGGATAAACTTGGTCCTGGAATAAGGCTGCAAACAGATTTATGTTCTTGGAATATCATTCACTGGCTTGCATTTGAAGTATGCCCAATATCTTTGGGCTAAATGACTATTTACAAATCAAATACAGCACATTCACATTTGTGAAAGAAGGTGTGTGTGTGTTATCACTGTTAAATGAAAATCTAAGGCTTGAAATCTTCTAAAAAGTACTCTAAGAAAATCAAGCCCTTTTGATTTGTTTAAGACTCCCAAGCAAAAGGCAACAGGCAGAGTGCTAATACTAGACCATCGTGCACATCTGCTGAAGACATTCAATTGTGCAAAATGCAAATGCCAAGAGGGATTAGACGTTATTGCATACTTTACAAAACTGAAAAACAAATGGAATGAGATCACACCTATAGTTTAAAGGATAACAAGGCTTAAATCTCAAAAATGTTTCAAGGATTCGTGTTAGAACTAGATTTCTCCTGAACTCTTGAGACACAGTATATGCCTACCAATGAGCCAATGTGGAGGGCAGGGGATTAGACTGGGTTTCTTGGCTCTTAAGGTAAATAAGTCAAACAGGGTTTGCACTTAGTACTACGAAATATCATCTTTTTTCCCTCACTTTATCTTCTATCTGGGCTCAGAACTTGAAACTCTTACGAGGTTGGAAGAGCCAGATTTGAAGAATTTAAGAAAGTGAAGGCTCTCCTTGACTGAGGAAGAAAGCACTGCAGCCAACTCCTTTTCTGGCTCAACATACAAATCCTCCCCCTCCCAACTTCCTTATCTGTCACCGTCCTTGAGTCATGAGGCTGAAACCTAAGAGCCAGCATCCAGCCAGTGGTTCTCAGTGGGTACTCTTCTCTCAGGCTGTGAAACCTTGGGGGCACTTTTAGTTGTCACAGTGATGGGGTGGGGGGTTGGTCTCTGGCATCTAATGGCTAGGGACCAGGAATGTTAGATGTCCTGAAATGTCTCAGTCTTGCACAATATAGAAGTTGTCCCACATCCGCAAGATTTTCCAAAGTGCCAAGAGACATTTTCATAGATGAAACCCGTTTATAATTATCCGAGCACAGAACTTAACTCTGTTTCATGTACTTACCAAAGTATTTTTGCATGGTTTTTAACACACTCTGAATTCTTGGGAATGCAACTACTGAATAATTGAGATAAGACTGTACTTCCTCCTGTTTGGGACTCTAGCAAGAGTCACCCACCATTTTGCAGAATCGTGTCACTGAAGCCCGTGCCACTTGCGGTATGTGAGTTATTAACACATCTCTATGGCTCTGCATTAGTAGCCGTCACCCCACATATAGGTGTATCTGACCACTTCATTATGTCCTCTGGTATAGTCATGTCTGGGCTTTTACATACTATAATGTATACTTTAACCACTTCTCTGAAGTTTCCTTTATTCACAGTAAAGTGTTATGTTGATATTTTCAAAATTATGTGGGCCATTATATTAAATTAATAATGAATTTCATTTGAGGAGAGTAAAGCCTTCACTGAAATACTGGTCATAAAAAGGGGACATTGGTATGATGGAGTTAAGAGCCACTGCTGATCCCGACACCAATTCTGTGAGAAGGAATGCCAGACCAGGACACAATATAGTGAAATCACTTTGAAACTGTAAGGGCTTGATTATTATAAGTCAGTCCTGTTAGTTTCATCTTCAAAATGTGTATCTTCCATGTCCCTTCTCCTCTGTTTCCCCGCCACCACCCGCCGATCTCATCAAACCTGATTTCCCAAGACTCCCCACTTCTACAATCATTTATGGGACCTCACTAGGTCCTACTCTCTATGCAGTGTAAAAATGAATACAACATAATATTTGTCATTTCCCTGCTGTGGTTTACTTGTATTTTTCCAAGCTCCCAGAATCTTCTCTTGTTCTTTTCCACCCGTACAAACACTTCAAGATTTTAGTTCAGTTTTCTCTTTCCATGAAATTCCTAAGTTACCCAAACGACATCAATCATATATTCCTGTAAATGATAGTAGTATTGCTGTCCATTACCAGGTAGTTTAGTATTTTATAAATTTTTTTTCCATTTTTATCCCCAGTGCTTTGCTCTTCTGTCCCCAAACAGTTGTAGGGGCCATCTTTTTAAGTTGTTTAGAACCCCAGCAAAGAACTGAGTATATAGTAAGAAAGAAAATAATTCTCCTGGGTTTATATTAATTGTTGGGGTCTCAAACAAAGAACATAGATTAAGGTCTCAAACCAAGTAAATGGCACTGGATGGTTGGTCAACAAGGAGATATTAAAATGTATCCACACTTCTAGGCAGGCTGCCATTCAAAACACAAAAGAATAGTGCCTCAGGAAACACTATCCAGTGGGGTGGATTGAAACAATATATAAATACAAAAATATAAACAACAAAAAGATAAAATGATTGAATACTTTCTAGCCCCATGAAAGCAGGAACCTTTTCTGTCTTGTTCACTACTTAATAGTGCATAGTATATGAAAGTGGTTAAGAATAAATCCTGGGATCTTTCATTGCGGTGGGGCCCCTCCCGAGTCCTCACTTCGCGCTGACTGGAATGCGAGGAGATGGCGAGCCAGGTCATCAAATGCAAGGCTGCAGTTGCCCGGGAGGCTAGAAAGCCTCTCTCCATAGAGGAGATAGAGGTGGCACCCCCAAAGGCTCATGAAGTTCGAATGAAGATTATTGCCACTGCAGTTTGCCACACTGACGCCTATACCCTGAGTGGGGCTGATCCTGAAGGGCGTTTTCCAGTGATCTTGGGACATGAAGGTGCTGGAATTGTGGAAAGTGTTGGTGAAGGAGTTGCTAAGCTGAAGGCAGGTGATACTGTCATCCCACTTTACATCCCACAGTGTGGAGAGTGCAAATTCTGTCTAAATCCTAAAACGAACTTTTGCCAGAAGGTAAGAGTCACTCAAGGGAAAGGATTCATGCCAGATGGCACTAGCAGATTTACTTGTAAAGGAAAGACAATTTTACATTACACGGGAACCAGCACGTTTTCTGAATACACAGTTGTGGCTGATATCTCTGTTGCTAAAATTGACCCTTTAGCCCCTTTGGATAAAGTCTGCCTTCTGGGTTGTGGCATTTCAACTGGTTATGGTGCTGCTGTGAACACTGCCAAGGTGGAGCCTGGCTCTACTTGTGCCGTCTTTGGCCTGGGAGGAGTTGGACTGGCAGTTATCATGGGCTGTAAGGTGGCTGGTGCATCCCGGATCACATCAATAAAGATAAATTCACAAGGCCTAAGGAGTTCGGGGCCTCTGAGTGTACTAACCGCCAGGACTTCAGTAAACCTATCCAGGAAGTGCTCGTTGAGATGACTGATGGGGGAGTGGACTGTTCCTTTGAGTGTACTGGTAATCTGAAAGTCATGAGAGCAGCGCTGGAGGCCTGCCACAAAGGCTGGGGCGTCAGCGTGGTGGTTGGAGTAGCTGCCTCAGGTGAAGAAGTTACCACTCGTCCATTCCTGCTGGTAACAGGCCGCACGTGGAAAGGCACTGCCTTTGGAGGATGGAAGAGTGTAGAACGCGTCCCAAAGTTGGTGTCCGAATATATGTCCAAAAAAATAAAGATTGATGAATTTGTGACTCACAATTTGCCTTTTGACCAAATTAACGCAGCTTTTGAACTGATGCATGCAGGAAAGAGCATCCGAACTGTTGTAAAGCTTTAAATTCCAAAGAGAAAAATTCTTCCATCCTTGTAACTAAGTCTTGTGGTCTGAGTGGAGCAGCCAGACAAGCAGGAAGGAGCTCTTTCAAGTTCACAGCTTCTTAGACCTTCATTAACTGACTCTGGGGAATAATGTTTTGCGTATAAATTCATAAACGTCTAATCAAGGACAAGGCTAATACTGTCGTAAGTCTGTTTTCTGGACTCTTCTTCACATAAATAATTGCTGGCTCATTAAGGAATATTTTTAACAATAATAAAAGGAACTTCTGCAAAAAAAAAAAAAAAAAAAAAGAATAAATCCTGGGCTTCCCTGGTGGCTCAGTGGTTGAGAATCTGCCTGCCAATGCAGGGGACGTGGGTTCGAACCCTGGTCTGGGGAGATCCCACATGCCACGGAGCAACTAAGCCCGTGCACCATAACTACTGAGCCTGCGCTCTAGAGCCTTTGAGCCACAGCTACCGAAGCCCGTGCACCTAGAGCCCGTGCTCTGCAACAAGAGAAGCCACCGTAGTGAGAGGCCTGCTCACGGCAATGAAGAGTAGCCCCTGCTCGCCGCAACTAGAGAAAACCCTCGTGCAGCAACGAAGACACAACACAGCCAAAAATAAATAATAAGTAAAATAAATAAATTTTTTAAAAAAAGAATAAATCTTAAGAGTTCTCATCACAAGGAAGAAAAAATTTGTTTCTATTTCTCTAATTTTGAATCTATCTGAGATGATGGACGTTCACTAAACTTATTGTGATAATTTCATGACGTATATAAGTCAAATCATTATGCTGTACACCTTAAACTTCCACAGTGCTGTATGTCAATTATATCTCAATAAAACTGGAGGGAAAAAAATGGTCCATGGTAGATATGAATAAATATGTTGACCAAATAAGCAATTACAATAGCTAACATTATTAATAATGTTACTACTTATCATCTATCAGGAAGTGTTCTAAACACCACGTGTACATTGTTGCGCTTAATCTTTTCACAATCTTGCAAGGTTGGATTTATTAGTATATTTTTTAAATGTCTTTATTGCACCTTCATTTTTTTTTTACATTTTTAAAACTAATAGACTATTTTTAGAGCACTTTTAGGTTTATAGGAAAATTGAAATTACAAAAAGTTCCATACACTTCCTCTCTCGCCACACACAGTTTTCTCTGTTATTAACATCTTGCACTGATGTGGCACATTTTTTAAAAAACAGATGAACCAATATGATACATCATTATTAAGTAAAGTCCATAGTTTACACTAGGGAGTCACTCTTTGTGATATACAGTTCTATGAGTTTTGCCAAATGCATAATGTCATATATCCACCATTTCAATAACATACAAAATAGTTTCACTTCCCTAAAAATACTCCTCCCTTAACTTTCATCCCCTCTCAGTCTTCCTGGAAACCAGTGTTTTTGGAATGTGGAAACCAAGGAAGAGAGAATAGGTGACTTTCCCCATGCTATAAAGTCACCTGACTACAAAGTCGATATTTTCAATCATTCTGCTACATATTACAGCACATTGTATATTCTACTGTAATTTAAATATGTACATTCTGATGATGAACAAAGAGTAAATGCCATGGGGCAGGGGGACGGAGGTGGCTAAGTCCAAGATCAGAAGCCATCTGAAGGAGTCAAGAAGCCCTGCCCTACAGATAGAGACAAGCAAGGCTGGGATCCTGAGCACAGCTGCCACGTCTCCCATCCTGCATCCCCCTGAACTGGGGCGGGAAATCAGCCTGTGCATTTTAATGCTGCCAAGTCTTTGCTCATTCGCTGTCTTACATCTGGAACATCTGCCCCACCTATTCTCAGCCTGGTGAATTCTCACCTAGCCCCACACCACCTCCTCCTTGGGGCAGAAGTTCTCTCCCTCCTCAGCACTTGCAGACCTCACTTGCACTCTCTGTCTCCCTAGCTAGAAGGTGGGTACCGTGAGGACAGAGACTGAGGCTGATTTCTTATCACCTCACTACCTGTGACACAGGCGCCCTAAATAAATATTTGCTGAACGAATAAGTCTGAGGAGCAAGAGGCTATAAAAAAGGGCCTCACAGAGCCCTTGGGGTCAGGGACTTTAATAATACGTGCTGGATTGGAGTGAACTGGTACTCAGGACAGAAAAAAGCAGAGATGTCACTTTCTCTCGTCTAAAGGCACCGGGTGGCAGGAAGTGGCTTCTACCATGCTTCACATACCAGTGACCCAGGAGGAGGACATGCACCCTGAGCTGAGCGCCCTGAGAAACACAGTGCAGGTGAACCTGGGCCCAGGGCAGATCAGGCCCTGCTGACTTAGCCCAACACAGCTGGGCTGATATCTGCCCTGGGGGCGTCAGGCTTAAAGCTCCCCAAGAATATCAGGTGGAGAGAGAAACAGGACAGGGTAGGGGGAAGCGGCTCCTAAAGGTCTTTGCTTGAGTTTAACTGAAGACAGTCTGGCGCTGTCATCTGGCATTAAATTCAGTCTGTTTCACTGAACATCTAAAAGTGCCAAATATAGAAAGCTGCTTTGTGGTGGGAAAGGCAACTAAGGATTTATTCATGCTCATGAGCTGGCAAAGTTCATTTCCATATTGCTGAGTGCACAAACTGAAAGCGCTTCCCCCCAGTACAGCTGTTTCCACAGCATACATCTCCTCTGCACCTTTCAAATGCTGGGTTCTCAGTCACTGCCCTTACAGTGATGTCAGAAATAGAAAACGATTTAAAACTTTAAATTCTTCCTGCAGCTGAAGAGTGTTGTGAAAGGAAGTTTTGTGGTTGCCTCTGTCTGCCATGACTGGAAAGTGGGCTGCTCTGATTATTTATTTAGTCTGTTTATCAGGCTTTTAAAAGTCACAAGGCAATCCCCAGCATTAAATCACATGGAACACAATTTAACATGACTTTAAAGGCATGTGTAATCTTCTAAAGCCTCAGGATCATCAATATCATCTTTTAGGACTGCATTAGAAACACATGGAAATGCTTGCCAACAGATTTCCAGTTAATATAACGATAGCTTTAACTGATGTCAGACCAATTCTGGACTTATATTTCAATCACTGACACTTGGAGTTGTTGCTTCTTGTCAATTGTTTCTGCCTCAACTCAGAGTTTTTGAACACCAACAAACCTGATAGAGAGAAAAATGAAAAGAATAGAGTGGGGGTGGGGTGGGTATGCAATCTAACGCAGTGCTTCTCAACTGTAACGTACCAATCACTGAAGATTTTGTTAAAACACAGAGTTCAGGTTCGTAGGGCTGGGGCGAGGCCTGGGCTTCTGCACCTGCACAGGTGAGGCTGCTGCTTTTGCCGGACCACAGAACCACTCCAAGCAGCCACACTCTAGGAGACCAGCCTGCCTTGAAGAACTGGGATTTGACTCAGTAGGCTCTGAGGGTAAAACCAGGGCCAATGGGTGAGAATTATAAGGCCCTGGACTCCACCTCTGCATAAAGGATGATTGTCTGATAATAGTCAGTGCTATGAAAAATAACAGAAACGACAAGGGCTATGAACGAGTATGTTCCCTAGTCACTGGGGAACTCTGTGAGAGGCTGGCATAGGTGCTGCAGAGGGATTCCTAGATTAGGAAGGAGGTCAGGATAAATGAGCTTGAGCTCCCTTCTAAATCTTATATCATAACCTCATGTCTATTAACTGGGTATAAAGTCTCAGTTATGCGAGGTAAGTTCTAGAGATTTGCTTACGACATTGTGCCAGCAGTTAACAATACTATTGTATCGTGCACTTAAAAATTTGTTAAGATAGATCTCATGTTAAGTGTTATCGTAATAAAAATAAATAAAATGAAATAAAAGAAAATAAAATATTGGCTGATAAAGTCTCCCCAAAAACAAATTAAAAATGAGTAGTATTGGGCTTCCCTGGTGGCGCAGTGGTTGAGAGTCCACCTGCCGATGCAGGGCACATGGGTTTGTGCCCACGTCCGGGAGGATTCCATATGCCGCGGAGCGGCTGGGCCCGTGAGCCATGGCCGCTGAGCCTGCGCGTCCGGAGCCTGTGCTCCGCAACGGGAGAGGCCACGACAGTGAGAGGCCTGCGTACCGCAAAAAAAAAAATAAATAAAAAACAGGGCTTCCCTGGTGGTGCAGTGGTTGAGAGTCCACCTGCCGATGCAGGGCACATGGGTTCGTGCCCAGGTCCGGGAAGATCCCACGTGCTGCAGAGCGGCTGGGCCCATGAGCCATAGCCGCTGGGCTTGCGCGTCCAGAGCCTGTGCTCCGCAATGGGAGAGGCCACAACAGTGAGAGGCCCACATACCGCTAAAAAAAATAAAAATAAAAAATAAATAAAAAATAAACATTCTTATCCTTGATCCAAATCATCAGTGACTTTCTTTCACCTCTCTGTAAGAATAACTGGTTCTCATCATGAGAACCTAGCAACAGATTAAGATCCCGGAGAGCCTCATGAATCAAAAAAGGAATGGCTTTTGTGTTATGTAGGTTATATTCTAGTTATAACTGAGCTTCTATTTAACAGGGTAGTCTCTAACTCAAAGGTCTAAGGCACCATATAGGTACTGGAGAAGCAAAGATGTGAAACCAAATGCTGGCCTTCAAACAGTTAACGTACATTAAAAATAGAGACACCACACGGTTGAAAACTCGTAAATGCCGGATGCGAGTCTCACATAAACCTGCTACAGACTCCTGTTCCAGGGCAGGCACAATCTCACATAGGGCTGGGTCCACCTTAGTGAAATGACTTGAACTGGGATATGAAGAAAAACTGACACAGTGTGAGAAAGCAGGGCTTCTGAGGCTACCCTGACAAATTACCACAGCGCTGGTGACTTAAAGCAACAGAAATTTATCCTCTAACAGTTCTGGAAGCCAGAAGTCCAAAATTAAGGCATTAGCAGAGCTATGCTCCCTCCAGAGACTCTAAGGGAGAATGTGTTTGTCTTAACTTGGGTTGCTGTAACAAATACCACAGACTGGGAGGGTAGTCCAAGATAAAGGTGCTGGTAGATTCGGTTCCTGGTGAGAACCCGCTCCTTGATCTGTAAACAGCTGCCTTCCCACTGTCTGCTCTTCCTCCATGCCTAAGAGCAAGAAGCTCTGTCGTCTGTCCTCTTCTCATAAGGGCATTCATCCCAGGATGAAGGCATTACCCTCATGACCTCATCTGAACCTAACTATCCCCCAGAGGCCCCACCTCTAAATGTCATCATATTGGGGGTCAGGGCTTCAACATATGAACTGGGGTGGGGCGGGCACAGACACAAACATTTGGTCTATAATAGCGTTCCTTGCCCCTTCCGGTTTCTGGTGGCCTTGGTGTTCCTTGGCTTGTATTCCCATCACCCAGATCTCTGCCTCTGTCTTCACACACATCACCTTCTCCTCCGTGTCTGTCTTCTCTCTGTGTGTTTCTTATAAGGACACTGGTCACTGAACTTGGGGCTGACCCGGATAATCCAGGACGTTCTCCTCATCTCAAGATTCTTAAATTTATTACATCTTTTACCAAATAAGGTAGCCTTCACAGGTTCCAAGGACTAGGATGTAGATATATCTTTGGGGGTGGGGGAACCATTCAGCCTACTACACAGGGCAAGAGGGACCACTAGGCCAGAGACTGTGGTGGGAGCTTGTGTAGAGGTGCAGAGGGAGACACAGCTGGACTCGATGGTAGGGCCAGGGTGTAGAGGACCTTAGAGAGATGTCAGATTATTCCAGGGAAGTCTCCTGTTTTGCCTAGGTCCTACTTACACTGTCACTTCTCGGCCTTTAGTATCAATATTTTAATAGCATCACATCACTTAAGTAGACTCAGACTTTCCCCTCCCTGGGAAAGAACTGTTGAGCCCCTTTGGTTCACATTTGCATCTATAGCTCCTAGAAAAACATCTAGTAACTGCAAAGCTAGTAAGCTGTGCTCTCAACAAAAGCATCTGAATCGGTTCTGCCTTGCTGTATCCTGCACTATGGCCAATGCCAACCGTGAATAAATACGCTGATTCTCTTAAGGTATCCATGTAGTTTCTATCAAACTAGTGTTTCTAAAACCCACCAAAATATATTTGCTATGTGTGTTATTCTGGAATTGCAGAACAGTTTGGATGGATCAGTGACTTCCAGAAGTGTTTTAAGAGTTTGGTTTCTTGTGCCCTTCAGAGTGTGGAAGGCAGCTGTCATTTGTAGACATGCAAAGCGACAAGCAAACCCTGACAATTCAAATACATCATTTTAGCTGAAGTTTTCATTTCTTCCTGTATCAAATGTTTGTTTTTTTCTTTACAAGACTTACTCAGAGTAGAAATATATTGAGAATTGAGTGCTGGGTCTTTGCCCTTCCTACTTTCAGTGCATAATGTCACAACCATAGGTGTGACCAAAAGGTAGGCAGTAAGGAGAAATAAAAGGCTCAGAAAGGGGGGGGATCTGAAAAACTAAGATGGAACTATATAGTTAATTATTTTTCTCTGTTGGAGCCACGAGAAAAATAACAGCTCTGGACAAACAGACCTGGGGGATCCTTATGGCTGCTTCCCTCATCTGTGTTACTCTTGCCCCTGCATTCACAGAGTGTTGGCTTCTGGAGGTGTGTTTAAACAACAATCATTTGTACATAGGGCACATGGAACTTGAATTAACTTCTAAAGAAGCTTTCTAGCATCTAAAGAAACTTAGTGTTCTTCAAATAGATGGCTGCCTGACCCTCTACCACTTCTTAGCTGTGTGACTCTAAACCGGCAGTTAATTGGGCCCTGTTTTCTTTCTAAAGTGTAGAAAAAATACAGACCTCATTGGATTGTTTTGAGACTCCAAAGGAGAGTAGGAGAGGATCTCATGAGCTGCAAAGGTGCTATCAGATGCTTGTTAACTTCTAGAGTCCCTTGCTGACTCTTTTCAGAGCAGCCTAGACAGAAGCCAAGCCGTCTGCCTCTGCATAGTGCCACCAGCCTCGCAGCTGAAAGGATGAAACAGGGAAGCAGTCACCATGTGGTACTGCTTGAGGGCTCCTGGGACTCCTGCTTCTCGACGGTGAATGGCTTATGTGTCAAACACTTACATAACACTACTATGTGTCAAACACTTACATAACACTACATGCTGGCTCTCTTCTAACTGAAGCAACTGTCACAACCTTACGTGACACAAGGCACAGGGGGATTAAGGACCTTGCTCAGGGTCAAACAGCTTATAAACAGCCCAAGATTTAAACTCAGGCTATCTGGCTCTCAAGCAACTTCTGTGACCATCATAGAACAATGTGACACAGTCATGCCATTCCCAAGCCACTCTTCCTTGACGGGTCTTTATCGTGGTGTTTATTCAGCCCATACTTACAAAAGGCAGCTGGTAAATCTCAGTGTCTAAAGACACAATGAATTAAAAGAAATAAATGGAACTACATATTTTCAATACCCAGAGAGCTGAAATTATAAACACCTGAACATTATAGCTTTAATTCACTCTTTCTGGCAAATTCTCTCCCATTCAGCTCCTGTGTCTTATGGGTTCTGGCAGCAAGCCCAGCCACCCTGGGCTCCCTGGAGTACAGCATAATCTAAGAGTCTGCATAAATAAATTCTCATCAGGTGACCCTGGGAGAGCTCAAAGGCCACCTCAGATTGCCCCAGGGACAAGAGGGTGACAAGAATAAATTGCATAATTGTATGGAGACCTCTCCATTTCAAATCCCCTGCAGTAATGAGAGAAGCACTTGTTAATTATTTTGGAAGGATTCAGTTCCAGATTTCTGACTTACACAGCAAATTAAAAAAAAGAACGGAAGCCATGCTCTCTTTAAAATCCACAGTCTTCCCAATCAAAGTTGATTTCTTATTTGTAGTGATGTGTTCAGCTGTCCTATCCTTAGTAGCTTCACATCTCCCGTGTTCAGCTGTCCTATCCTCTTAGTAGCTTCACATCTCCCTGCTCATGGTCTCTTACTAATAGGTTCTCAATGGATATTGGTTGAAGAAATAAAAATTAGGGCATATAGAACTCTTTCAAAAAAGGCAAAACCTATTCATTCATCTCTAGCACAGTCTGGCTTCTGAAATGCGTTACTTTGAAAGTTCTAGGAAGGAAATGTAAGGGGCAGTGGGAAAAAGACAAGAGGAAATTACTCATATTTTACAGGTATTGAAATAGCAATTCTCTCTCCCACTTAGACATCCCTTAACCTACTTAATATATGTATAGAGCTTTGTGAATTGCAGTCTTTCTACCTAGCAACCACATGCTTATTCATTCATTCATTTAATCCACACTTACCGAATGTCTACCATGTGCAGCCCAGGTACTCTGTATTTATTATTTCATTTAGTTTGCAAAAGGAAGCAAAATTATCTACATTTCACAGCTGAAGAACCAAGCCTAAGAGGTTTTCTACAACATGGCAAGGTCGTCCAGTTAGCAAAAAGCAGAGCCAGTGTGAATACAGGTCAGTTAAAACGAAGACAGTCATTACTTCTGTTCCATACTGTCCAACAGAGCAGTCTGTCTGGAGACCCCAGGTTTAGAAAGTATTTAGGGATTTCATCATTTTCCAGGAAAAACTCAAATGCAGACGTCTTTGTTCATTTTTTGAAATCCTCATATGTCTGTCTCCGGAGTGAGGGAGCTGGGGAATTTGTGGCTTTTTGCTCTCATTCTCCACATGTACCTGCCCATGCATTTCAACCTGCCCTCGATAGAGGGATATTTGCTGCTGGTGTGCAGCAAACTCAGCCCAGTAATTTGCATCTGCCATGTGCAAAGCCCCGTGCCAGTGCCATGAGAGCTCAAAAGATGTGTAAATAGGACCCAGGACTCAAAGAACCACACACTCTTTCAAACCAATGAATTAATCAAAAGAGAGGAGAGAACAGGGCTGTGTTAGGCATGGCATTAGCCAAACTGAAGGTTCCCAAACAGAACATTTGTGAAGGCCTCTCTCAACTCCTGTCTGGTGCCTGGCAGAACTGGGGTACCCTCTTCCTCTGTTCTTATTTTCTCACGAACGGACTTAAACCAGACTTTCATGCCCACCACTCCAAGGAAACCACCCGGCAATATCACCAGTGACCTCCACAACCAACGGTCATTCTCAGCTTCACTTTACTTGACCTATCAAGCAGCCACTTAAAACTAAAGTATTGCAATTCACATAGACTGCATGTATGTTGGAAATGATCTACAGAGAGCATATATTATTTTTTATAAAAATTATTTTTAAAGGGCTAAAGCAATAGATGAAGATTCTTTTCAAGAAAATCGCAAAATTCAAAAGGGCAGAACAGTTTCATATGATTTAATCTAGCTAAAGGGGATAGCTGAGCCAAAGCCTGGGATGGGGAAGAAAAGTGAAGCAAAGACTGACTTAGAACACTACAAGGAATGGGGTGTGATGAAGACATTCAGAAGGGACCAACAACCTATTCTCTGTGTAAGCTGGGTTCCTTTAGTTGGAGATTTCCTGCAAGGAGAACAGATTCCTATCCAGTAAAGGTGCTATATCTAAAGGATGGTCTATTTCAAAGAGATCTACTTCTTGTGCAGAGTATCAGTGTTCTTGAAACAAGGACATCTCACTTCTGGCTCCAGAATTTGCCAAAGTAAAGGGAGCTCATCAGTAATTGTTTCTTAAATTTACAGAGGACCTTTCTCCAATGAGCTTCAATGGCTTTTAGCCAGTGAAAATACTAAATTTTCTCTCACGACATCCCTGCAAAGGAAGTAGAAAATGGAGAACTGAGGTGAACTTCACTTGCCAGAAGTTCCTCCAACAGCAGAATATAAAGACTGTAGCAGCTTTCCCTTTATTTCAGCCCTCTAATATCACTAAGGGGTGACAAATGTGGCACCCATGCTGTCACTCACCCTGTGTATGCCCATGAGCCGTTACTGAAAACATGGCACTCTTTCCCACTGAACCCAGACTCAACTGCAGAATCCTTCTCAACACAATGCTCTAAGCAGCTACTACCAATAGATAAGTGAATGCATGGGGAAAGGACATACAAGGACACTCATGCAAGGACAAAACCCAGCAGAACAGAATGGGATAAGAATTTAACGCCTGGGACTTCCCTGGTGGTGCAGTGGATAAGACTCCGCACCCCCAATGCAGGGGGTCTGGGTTCAATCCCTAGTCAGGGAACTAGATCCCACATGCATTCTGCAACTAAGTGTTTGTATGTCACAACTAAGGAGCCCAAGTGCCGCAACTAAGGAGCCAGTGAGCCGCAACTAAGGAGCCCACGTGCCACAACTAAGGAGATGCAAGCCGCAACTAAGATCTCACACAACAAAATAAACAAACAAACAAACAAATAAATAAACGAATTTAACACTTTTTCCACTTGCTTTAGGTACAGGTTATGTCCTATGTTCAAGATATCAAATGTAGCTCATATATTAGACATTCTGTTACATTCTTCCCTAAAAGTACTTTGTTAATATGTATAAAGTAAGATACATTTTAAAGTATACATTCATATATACATTGTATAGTTTTGTGGACCTTTGTACAACACTAACAAGGTATGGGTTGGTACACGTATGATGCCTGCCAAAGTTTCTGGGGGCAAAAAGTACACCTACTCACTATGAAAATTTAGGTTTTCCACATACAGGAATGAAATTCAAATTAATGTTAACTATAATAATAAAAATAAATGTTAATATTAACTCAGCACCTACTATGAGTCTGACCCTACATTAAATGCTTTAATTCTAATCCTCACAATAATCGTATGAGAAAAGAACTATTCTTATTCCAATTTTATTGATGAGAAAACTGAGGCTTAGAGAGTTTAAGGTTACAGAATTATTGAGTGGAAGCAAGGTTGGAGAGTTCAAGCTCTAATCACTAGGCATACCTTCCTCCTAAAATTATCTTGATAAGATTATATTTAAAGGCTGTTTCCACATTGACAAAATGAGGCATAGTATATTTAAAATTTCAAAAGCCCTAGTATTTAAGTTAAAAGATGACAGCACCCTTCTTGGGTTTTCAAGGCTGTAAGGTGTAAACTTTGTCTTAGGTTCAATTTGTAGAAATGAAAAACACAGATCACACGTAACACCCAGGCCTCATCATTTTGTCCATTAAGGAAGCAAGCTCTTCTAACACAGATATTTGGAAAGGGGAGTATCCACACACAAATGAGGGCTGCTAGAGATTTACATGAGGAGGCTCTGGGATAGGAAAAACAAGTTCAAGTTCAGTTCAAGAAACAAGGACAAGGGCAAATCAGTGCGAGGAAGTGAAAGAAAGCCAGTGTGGCTAGAGTACAGAGAACCAATGTCACCTGGCAATGGTGGATGAGAATTTCAACGAAAATGACTCCAGAAGACCAAGTCTTTCAGCCAAGGTTGTACCGTAAGTTTATGCATTTAGTGCCCCTTCCCTGTCACCTCACAAGCTCCAAACAGCAAAAATATATAAAAATATAAACATGTAGGGTTTTTTTTTTGATATGTCTGTGTGATTTGGAAAAAAACAAAACAAAACAAGATTCAATCTCATGGATAAGACACAAAATAGAAATGCAAAGGATACTGCAGACAGAGGCATCCAGGAGTCCTACTTCAGTGGGCTAATGAAGCTACAAATATCCCCAGGAAAAGGCTGGGATGTGAGCTAGCTTATTGCTGGAAATCAGAGAATGTGGAGGGGGAAGCCCCACACCATGATGAAAGGAGGCTTTAAAAATCTGCCTATCCAGATTGACGGTGGGATGCAGACAGTCTCACAACCAGGACCTGGCCATGCTGCACGCTGGCCTGGTGGTGGCTCTTATATACTCCTGGTTGATGTGGAACAGAGGCCCCAGCTGCAAATATCAGACTTGGCTCTGGGCTGGGGTCATCAGAGGTAGGAAGTAGGTCATAGAAAATCACAGGTGAGTGCAGAGAAAGGACACAGGGAAAGCAGGCTCAAGATGGCGCCCTAAACTATAATTCCAAAGTCTGTGAGAAAAACTAGCATTAAGGAAGATGGTCAATAAACTTAACATCAGACTTATCTCCTCCAGATGGAATGAACCTAAAAATGACTTTAATCTGGAGCTTTAAAAACAAGTCGGTTTTTGCACAGATTATCTTCATTGGTTATATTTGAACATTCCTCAAATTAAATAAATCATATAAATCTTGAAGTTTTAAATGGTGAACTTGTACCTTCCAGCAAAGTGACTGGAAACACAGCATGGTCGCTACATTTAGCATCCAAGAGACCCCTGGATATGGCTGTGTTCCCTAAGAGCCATGAAGTAAGAACTTCCAAGGTCCCTGTACCACTGTGGCACGTTCAGAAACTAAAAGACAGTCTTGGGACAGTGTGTGATGTGGGATGGACCTGGATTGCCGAGGTAGACAACACAGAGGGAAAAGCTGAGCCAGTCCTGCGACCGAACACCTTTCTTTGACAGAAGGATGGGAAAGTGGATTGAATAAGAAAATGGTTCCTGAAAATTAAACTTGGCTTTATAACTAGACTCAGGCTAAAGCTGGAATGAACTTATTAAAGTCTCCATCTTCTCTGGCACAGAGGGAAAATAAGTGTTTATGTGTATAAAGCAACATTACATGCAAATTAAAGTGAGAGATCCTAAATATAAAAGATGACCAATTGACGAATGAACGGCTGAGTGACCAACCCATTCTAAGTCAGAAAAAAGGTGAGGCCTCAAGCACATTCCTCTTACTCTTTATGATGTAACCTCAAAAATAAAAGCTCTGTGAAAACCAACTCAATCAATTTCAAATAACACATCAAAAAAAAGTTTCTATGGTATTCAGTCCTAGAATTTCATTCATTGCACTGCTCCAGTTGCTATGGTGTTATAAGCACTGGCTGTTTGAATGAATCATGTGTTCTCCCTTTATCCAAGGAGGACATGGCAATAGGTGCTACTAAGTGCAAAGGACTGGGGGAAGATCACATACTAGGCTCTAATCCCAACCAGATTTTTGGCTTAGGGAGAGAAACACCCCTGTGGAAAGCTGCCAAAGTGGGTGAGATTAGCTACCCTCATGAAACTAGAACTCCCACGGAGCCATGATACGTTAGCCAAGGAGTAACCTTAGTCATTTTTTTTTAATCCCAGAAGGAAGTGATAACAGTGATGAAAAAATTGTTCTTCCCAACCCCTCAGGGGAGACCTTGGAGAGGTCCCCAAACACCCATATGGCAAAATCTAGTTTGTCTAGAATTATAGATTCTAATGCCATGAAGCAGTGTTGAGAGGTGGCAAGCTCCCTGTCCCAGGCAACGTTGGAAGCGGAAGACCCGTGGTGATGCGTCATAAATGTGTGGACTTGCCTGAGGTGGGAGGCTGCTTGACTGTTGCTTCCAATCTGGAACCAAAGACTCAGAGCCAATTTAGGCCAGTGCGTCCCATGGAGTAAAGGCAAGGCCAACCCAGCCAGCAGACACTGAAAAGGCTCCGAGACCACTTCGGTTGTAAACCCACAGCTTTTGGGCAGCCCACTCTCTTTTGACTTAACTGAAGGTTAAAGAATTATAATAACTAATGTGCATTTACTGCCATGGATCTAAAACCAGCAAATTCTGCTAACAGAGATTTTTTTAGAAAGGAAATCAAGGAGCAACATATAATTAGCTGAGAGTTATTTAGGAGTTAATTATTCAGTCCTTTGTTTCACTTCCTTCTTCTTCCTACTTGATTCCTTTTGACCACTTCTCTGTTGACTTGCTTCCCTTGCCCGTTAGAGAAGTAAAGCAGGTGAGACCCAAAGTTATAACGGGGCATTCTGTGGTTGGAAGCTGTCATAAAAGGTTTGGTAAAGTGAAGGAAGAAGAGGGCGTGAGGATATTATAATCACTGAAAAAGTGATTGTTAGCTTTTTTGTTTTGGTTAGTAGGGTATAAAGGAAAGTGTGGGCTCTGGACTCAAACAGAATGAGCTTTGGTTTCTTGTTTCTGCCACTTAATAGACTAGCTATGTGTCCTTGGGCAGATAACTCAGTTGGTCTGACTCAGCTTCCTCACAGAGAAAACAGGAATATCAATATCTGTGTTGGAGGACAGTTGCAGTGATTGAGTAAAATAATCCAAAGAGACAAATATATTTCTTCCCATCCAGTAGGCTCTCGAGCTGCATTATTAAAATTATCTAAAATTTACTCTTCTTAGATAATTAAGATATGACGAAAAGCAAATGCTCTTAAACTGAGAAGTAGGAGTTCCCAAGTAAATGTACAGATTTTAATCTGAAAACTTGTTGATTTAAATTTGCATCTTAATATTTGCATTAAACTTTACCTGTCGACTTCCCTGCTTGGAAGAGCAACTACTTGTGCTCCTTGAAGGTGAGGCCAATTTGGGGGACACCCCAAGGCTCTTCTCATCACTCATCATGAACGGCAGGTCCTTGGCCTTGATGTAGTCAAAATGCCATAGAAGACGGTGGAGCACAGAGTATGGCAGTCCGACACAAGCAGGTGGCTCAGCTTTTATCCGATATGTTTTAAAAGCATTTTGGATGACCCAGAGGAAATCCCTAAAGCAAAAAGAAAAGAATTAGAGAGAAGGTACAAGGCATCAGGCATCATCTATAATTAGCACTGATCGCCCACAAGTGGTTTATCTACGCTACAGATTACAGAGCCACGATGGTTACTCACATCAGGGGCTGTGAAGGAAAAGACGCATTATACCTATCTCTTATTGGAAATTATGTATAGGCGGTTTTTCATGTAACTTTGCAATATAATAGGCTTAAGAACGTGAGTAAGAAAATTTGAGTCCAGACACATACAAAATCTGTACTATAAAAACCATCCCAAACCACGAGATACCACTTCATACCAACCCTGACAGATACAATCAAAAAACTGAAAAATAACAAGTGTTGGAAGAAACTGCAACCTTTAGGCATTTGCTGCTAGGAATGCAAAATGGTGTAGCCGTAGTTGAAAACAGTTTGGCAGTTTTTAAAAAGTTAAACATAGAATTATCGTATGATTCAGCAACTCCACTCCAAGGTATATACCCGAAAGAACTGAAAACAAGTATTCTAACAAAAACTTGTACAAGAATGTTCACCACAATGCTATTTATTCACAACAGTCAAAGGTAGAAACAACCCAAATGTCCATCCACTGATGCATGGATAAACTACATATGGTATATATGCTATGGTCTGGATGTTTACACCTCCCCCCAACCGCCACCTCCACCCAGCTTCATATGTTGAAATCCTAATGCCCAATGAGATAGTATTAGGAGGTGGGGCCTTTGGGAGGTGTTAGGTCCTGAGGGCAGAGCCCTCATGAATGGCATTACTGCCCTTATGAAAGAGACCCCAGAGCTTCCTGGCCCCTCCCATCATGGGAGGGTACTGTGATAAGCCTGCCACCCGAAGAGGGCCCTCTGACCATGCTGGCATACTCATCTTGGACTTCTAGCCTCCAGCACTGTGAGGAATAAATTTCTGTTGCTTATAAGCCACCCAGACTGTGATATTTTGTTATAGCAGCCCAAACAGACTAAAACAGCATATTCACACAGTGGACTATTATTCACTTCTGTTATACATGCTATAACATAAATGAACCTTGAAAACATTATGCTAAATGAAAGAAGCCAGACACACAAAAAAACACATAATGTATGTTTCTATTTATATGAAATATCCAGAGTGGGCAAATCCATTAGCGACAGAAGGCCAATTAGGGGTTGCCAGGGGCTGGGGGATTTGAGGAATGGAGTCTAGCTATGGGGTTTCCTTTAATGGTGATTAAAATGTTCTGGAACTAGATAATGGTGATGGTTGTACAGCACTGTGAAAGTGCTAAATGTCACTGAATTGTACACTTGAAAGTGGTTAAAAAGTTAATTTTATGTTATGCATTTTACTAATTAATTAAAAAAAAATCCTTTTCTGGTTTCTTGGGGGATAGAGGTGGGTAATTTGTTCTACCAAAGGTTTCTGGAGACATCTTATAAAAAAAAAAACTATAACATGATGTGACAAAAACTATGGGGGAAAGCAGAATTTTCCATACCATCTATTAGCATATTAGTAATTAAATCAATGATCATTTGTTGAGTCCATACTACTTACTGCCAAGCACTATATATTTCCCACACACAGTGTCTCATTTAATCAAAGTCTGATGGGATGGGTATTATCTGCATTTCACAGAGGAAGAAGCCAAGTTTCTGAGAAGTTAAGTCAGTTGCCTAGTCATGAAGCTGGCGAGAGACTGAATCCAGGCTAGGTCCCAGGCCTTTAAGCTTGGTGCTGGAAATGAGCATGCCTTGATGGCCAGGTCTGGTGATAACAGCTACTGCCCCATCTTTGGGACCTAAGAGAACTCAGGAGCTGAACTAGGAAGACTCAGGAGGGAGCACGTCATAAGCCAGCTTTGAAGAGGCAATGCCACATTCTCTCTACAGCACAGTGTGGACCTCCAAGATGGCGAGGATCTCTGGTGGCGAAGGGGATTGACCAGGGCATTGGCAGAGACCCCTTTATGAAACTGAGTCTCTCTGCTGACTTTATGATTAACCTCTCTATCCAAAACTTTATTCCCTTTCTTGTTTTGCAGCTGTGCCTCCTCAGCAGTGAGGAGCATCAAAGTGACAAAGCAAGAGCCTGTGGAGCCTTCTCAGGACAGACCCCACTCCCCATGTCCTCTGCCTGCCTCTTGTTTATACCGAAAAGCTTAGTCTCCCAGGCCTCCCCTGAGTATCAAAAGGCTGGCTCAAGAGTTAGTGATTAGGAAATGTGAAGATGTAGAAACAAAGAATAGCTGCTGTGACAGGAAACTGGTAACAATTTAGACCATAAATCAGCAGTCGCTGAACTCCCGGCTCCTTGAAAGATATAAAGGCCTGACACACATTCCTGAGTTGTTTCTACAGGAAGCAGACCCTCACCAGATGAAAACTGCTGACCTCAAGCACGGAGACCCCAGGCCAGTTGAAACTGGAAGATGGACGATGCTCAAAACTTCACCTTGATGCCAACCAATCCGAGGATTCTGCACGAGCTGGTCATGCACGCTGCAGCCCCGTCACTCACACTGTCTTTAAGACCTTTGTCTCCTAACTGGCGACTTGGAGATGGTCTTAAGACATTAGTCCACCGCCTTCCCAGATTGCCAGCCTCCTGAATAAAGCAACTTTTCCTTTTCCACCAACACTTATCTCTTGAGTACTGGCCTTTTGAGCAGCGAGCAGCCGAACTTGGTACCTGCCTCATCTGGTTACATTTACAAGTAGTTGGCTGGGCTGCCACCCCTGTAGCTCTTTAGGGGTGAACCACTTCCTTTACCCACAGCCCTGAGTTAAGGGTGACTAACACGTTTAGGTTTTGCCTTCAGACTTTTATTTGACACACTAAGTAAATGCTACAACTTTCCCAACCATGTTAACAACAATAAAAAAAAAAGTTTTATATCTAATTCATTTGGTTCTCAGTGTTCACATAGTCTAATTTTAAAAGAAGGATGTTATACAGCTGTCCAGGAACCAGCTAGTTAAATATTATATCAAATTTTTGGTTAATTATTAAGTACTCAAGTCTCCTATGCCTTTCACTAACACTTCTTAAATAATGAGCATGCTAAGGCCATAAACTAAAACCAAGACAATGCAGAGAAATAACAAAATCTCAGAAAATAAAATTAAGGTACCTGTAGGCATAGAACTCAATTCCCATGTTGCTTTCTATAGAACCACCCCCCCCCCCGCCACACTCACACACAAATCTCTGTATTCAGAGTACTGAATCCAACAATAAATAAGACTAAAAGCAAACCAACACCAGCATCTTCGTAAAGTTAGCTTTACTTATGAGGCATGACTAATTGTACCTGAAATTAGAAGCAAATGCATTCTAGTTAAAAACTGCCAAGAGAGGCTGTTAAGCTATATTCATAGTTTGTTTAATAGCAGTGTTGGCGGCTGCTGTTTAAGAAAGAGAAAAAAAAGAAACACCTGATGGAAACCCCAAATGATGAAATGTCTGTGGGGACAGCCATTGCTATGACAATCGGTTCCACAGTGAATGAGGAATACCAACAAAGGGACTCTGCTTGTGTGTGGAAGGTTTTTGTTTTGTTTTGTTTCAAGGCTGAGATTCTGATAATGAGAGCATGGGGTTGAGAGGTGGTGTATGACATGTGCAGAAGGGATAAAAAAAAGAGCATTGGGGCCATAAAGTAAGAGTCACGGGAATTCTGAAACTGGGTCAGAACAGAAACACCATAATCCTCTCCTAGAGGCAGTTGATTAAAAGAATGATCGTCATCTTTTAACTCTGCCAAATTTCACTTCACAGGCAACGGACAGGAAGGCCAGGGCTGTGAATAGGCTAAATCCCATACTCATTTAAATTGGTACTTTGAGTTAAGGCCTCTGAAGGTACCACCTGCTGTGACTTCTGGGAAAAGAAAGGGTGAGAATCTACAGCCCTTCCCACATCCATCACCAGATGAGTTTAAGATTATGCCTAGGGAAATATATTTCTTTCATCCCCCAGAACCTTACTGCCTAGCTTCATCAGAAATTCAGTCAAAATTACCAGGGGCAGCTTAAAGGGCAAAAGAATTCAAATTCTAGGGAAAGGATATGCTTAAAACAGGGCGGCAGCAGTAGCCCAAGACTAAGGTACTGGAGAAGTAAGGCAGTCACGTGGAATGAGGCATCTATTGTGTCCAACCTAGGGGACCCTGCAGGCTGGCCTGGGGGCATCACCACAGTAAAGACCTTGACGGGAGTCCTCAGAGGACCCTGACAAAGGGGAGTCACATGGAAGTCTGGTGTCGTCTACTCCAATTAGCTGACTAAGTAAAATGGCAAAGAGAAAGCCCTGCAGGGAGACAGACTCTAGCCAGGGGCCAGGCCATGGATCCAGGGGTGTAGTAGATCGTAAAGCAGGTACACATGAAAGACCCTTGGTGCTTTCACCCCTCCCAGTGACCCTTCCATGCACAACCTCTAACTCGAGAGGATTACTGCTTTGAACAAAATACAACAGTTTCCCTGCTCACAGACTGAACAACCTAAGGTCAATAATTTATTTCCTCCTTTATTTTTCACTGAGGCATAACTTACATACAGTAAAGTGAACAACTCCTTTTTTTTTTTTTTGGTAACATCTTTATTGGAGTTTAATTGCTTTACAATGGTGTGTTAGTTTCTGCTTTATAACAAAGTGAGTCAGTTATACATATACATATGTTCCCATATCTCTTCCCTCTTGGATCTCCCTCCCTCCCACCCTTCCTATCCCACCCCTCTAGTTGGTCACAAAGCACAGAGCTGATATCCCTGTGCTATGCGGCTGCTTCCCACGAGCTTTCTATTTTACATTTGGCAGTGTATATATGTCCATGCCACTCTCTAACTTTGTCCCAGATGACCCCTCCCCCTCCCCACATCCTCAGGTCCATTCTCTAGTAGGGCTGTGTCTTTATTCCCATCTTGGCCCTAGGTTCTTCACAACTTTTTTTTTTTTTAAGTTCCATATATATGTGTTAGCAGACGGTATTTGTTTTTCTCTTTCTGACTTACTTCACTCTGTATGACAGACTCTAGGTCCTTCCACCTCACGACAAATAACTGTTTCGTTTCTTTATATGGCTGAGTAACAATCCATTGTATATATGTGCCACATCTTCTTTAACCATTCATCTCTCAATGGACACACAGGTTGCTTCCATGTCCTGGCTATTGTAAATAGAGCTGCAATGAACATTGTGGTACATGACTCTCTTTGAATTATGGTTTTCTCAGGGTATATGCCCGTAGTGGGATTGCTGGGTCGTATGGTAGTTCTATTTTCAGTTTTGTTTCTTTTTACGGTACGCGGGCCTCTCACTGTTGTGGCCTCTCCCGTTGCGGAGCACAGGCTCCGGATGCGCAGGCTCAGCGGCCGTGGCTCACGGGCCCAGCCGCTCCGCGGCATGTGGGATCTTCCCAGACCGGGGCACGAACCCGTGTCCCCTGCATCGGCAGGCGGGCTCTCAACCACTGCGCCACCAGGGAAGCCCTATTTTCAGTTTTTTAAGGAACCTCCATACTATTCTCCATAGTGGCTGTATCAATTTTCATTCCCACCAACAGTGCAAGAGGGTTCCCTTTTCTCCACACCCTCTCCAGCATTTATTATTTGTAGATTTTTGATGATGGCCATTCTGACTGGTGTGAGGTGATAGCTCATTGTAGTTTTGATTTGCATTTCTCTAATGATTAATGATGTTGAGCATTCGTTCATGTGTTTGTTGGCACTCTGTATATATTCTTTGGAGAAATGTCTATTTAGGCCTTCTGCCCATTTTTGGATTGGGTTGTTTCTTTTTTTGATATTGAGCCATATGAGCTGCTTGTAAATTTTGGAGATTAATGCTTTGTCAGTTACTTCATTCACAAATATTTTCTCCCATTCTGAGGGTTGTCTTTTCCTCTTGTTTCTGGTTTCCTTTGCTGTACAAAAGCTTTTAAGTTTCATTAGGTACCATTTGTTTATTTTGTTTTTATTTCCATTTCTCTAGGAGGTGGGTCAAAAAGGATCTTGCTGTGATTTATGTCATAGAGTGTTCTGCCTATGTTTTCCTCTAAGAGTTTGATAGTGTCTGCCCTTACACTTAGGTCTTTAATTCATTTGGAGTTTATTTTGGTGTATGGTGTTAGGAAGTGTTCGAATTTCATTCTTTTACATGTAGCTGTCCAGTTTTCCAAGCACCACTTATTGAAGAGGCTGTCTTTTCTCCATTGTATATTCCTGCCTCCTTTATCAAAGATAAGGTGACCATATGTTTGTGGGTTTATCTCTGGGCTTTCTATCCTGTTCCATTGATCTATATTTCTGTTTTTGTGCCAGTACCATACTATCTTCATTACTATAGCTTTGTAGTATAGTCTTAAGTCAGAGAGCCTGACTCCTCCAGCTCCGTTTTTCTTTCTCAAGATTGCTTTGGCTATTCGGGGTCTTTTGTGTTTCCATACAAATTGTGAAATTTTTTTGTTCTAGTTCTGTGAAAAATGCCAGTGGTAGTTTGATAGGGATTGCGCTGAATCTGTGAGTCGTTTTGGGTAGTATAGTCATTTTCACAATGTTGATTCTTCCAATCCAAGAACATGGTATATCTCTCCTTCTATTTGTATCATCTTTAATTTCTTTCATCAGTGTCTTATAATTTTCTGCACACAGGTCTTTTGTCTCCTTAGGTAGGTTTATTCCTAGGTATTTTATTCTTTTTGTTGCAATGGTAAATGGGAGTGTTTTCTTAATTTCACTTTCAGATTTTTCATCATTACTGTATAAGAATGCAAGAGATTTCTGTGCATTAATTTTGTATTCTGCTATTTTACTGCAATTCATTGATTAGCTCTAGTAGTTTTCTGGTAGTATCTTTAGGATTCTCTACATACAGTTTCATGTCATCTGTAAACAGTGACAGCTTTACTTCTTTTCCACTTTGGATTCCTTTTATTTCTTTTTCTTCTCTGGCAGCTATGGCTAAAACTTCCAAAACTATGTTGAATAATAGTGGTGATAGTGGGCAACCTTGTCTTGTTTCTGATCTTAGTGGAAATGGTTTCAGTTTTTCACCATTGAGGACGATGTTGGCTGTGGGTTTGTCATATATGGCCTTTATTATGTTGGGGAAAGTTCCCTCTATGCTACATTCCGGAGGGTTTTTACCATAAATGGGTGTTGAATTTTGTCAAAAGCTTTCTCTGCATCTATTGAGATGATCATAGGGTTTTTCTCCTTCAATTTGTTTATATGGTGTATCACATTGATTGATTTGCGTATATTGAAGAATCCTTGCATTCCTGGGATAAACCCCACTTTATCATGGTGTATGATCCTTTTAATGTGCTGCTGGATTCCGTTTGCTAGTATTTTGTTGAGGATTTTTGCATCTATGTTCATTAGTGATATTGGCCTGTAGTTTTCTTTCTTTGTGAAATCTTTGTCTGGTTTTGGTATCATGGTGATGGCGGCCTCGTAGAATGAGTTTGGGAGTGTTCCTCCCTCTGCTATACTTTGGAAGAGTTTGAGAAGGACAGGTGTTTAGCTCTTCTCTAAATGTTTGATAGAATTCGCCTATGAAGCCATCTGGTCCTGGGCTTTTGTTTGTTGGAAGATTTTTCATCACAATTGCAATTTCAGTGCTTGTGATTGGTCTGTTCCTATTTTCTATTTCTTCCTGGTTCAGTCTCAGAAGGTTTTGCATTTCTAAGAATTTGTCCATTTCTTCCAGGTTGTCCATTTTATTGGCATATACTTGCTTGTAGTAATCTTTCATGATGCTTTGTATTTCTGCAGTGTCAGTTGTTACTTCCCCTTTTTCATTTCTAATTCTATTGATTTGAGTCTTCTCCCTTTTTTTCTTGATGAGTCTGGCTAAGGGTTTATCAATTTTATCTTCTCAAAGAACCAGCTTTTACTTTTATTGATCTTTGCTATTGTTTCCTTCATTTCTTTTTCATTTATTTCTGATCTGATCTTTATGATCTTTCCTTCTGCTAACTTTGGGGGGTTTTTTGTTCTTCTTTCTTTAATTGCTTTAGGTTTAAGGCTAGGTTGTGTATTTGAGATGTTTCTTGTTTCCTGAGGTAGGACTGTACTGCTATAAACTTCCATCTTAGAACTGCTTTTGCTGCATCCCATAGGTTTTGGGTCGTAATGTTTTCACTGTCATTTGTTTCTAGGTATTTTTTAATTTCCTCTTTGATTTCGTCAGTGATCTCTTGGTTATTAAGTAGTGTGTTGTTTAGCCTCTGTGTGTTTGTATTTTTTACAGATTTTTTTCCTGTAATTGATATCTAGTCTCATAGCTTTGTGGTCAGAAAAGATACTTGATAGGATTTCAATTTTCTTAACTTTACCAAGGCTTGATTTGTGACCCAAGATATGATCTATCCTGGAGAATGTTCCATAAGCACTTGAGAAGAAAGTGTATTCTGTTGTTTTGGGATGGAATGTCCTATAAATAGCAATTAAGTCCATCTTGTTTAATGTATTATTTAAAGCTTGTGTTTCCTTATTTATTTTCACTTTGGATGATCTGTCCATTGGTGAAAGTGGGGTGTTAAAGTCCCCTACTATGATTGTGTTACTGTTGATTTCCCCTTTTACGGCTGTTAGTATTTGCCTTATGTATTGAGGTGCTCCTATGTTGGGTGAATTAATATTTACAATTGTTATATCTTGGGTTGATCCCTTGATCATTCGGTAGTGTCCTTTTTTGTCTCTTGTAATAGTCTTTGTTTTAACCTATTTTGTCCGATATGAGAATTGATACTCCAGCTTTCTTTTGATTTCCATTTGCATGGAATATCATTTTCCATCCCTCACTTTCACTCTGTATGTGTCCCTAGGTCTGAAGTGGGCCTCTTGTAGACAGCATATATATGAGTCTTGATTTTGTATCCATTCAGCCAGTCTATGTCTTTTGGTTGGAGCATTTAATCCATTTACATTCAATGTAATTATCGATATGTATGTTCCTATTAGCATTTTCTTTATTGCCTTGGGTTTGTTATTGTAGGTCTTTTCCTTCTCTTGTGATTCCTGCCTAGAGACATTCCGTTACCATTTGTTGTAAAGCTGGTTTTGTGGTGCTGAATTCTCTTAGCTTTTGCTTGTCTGTAAAGGTTTTAATTTCTCTGTCAAATCTGAATGAGATCCTTGCTGGGTAGAGTAATCTTGGTTGTAGGTTTTTTCCCTTTCATCACTTTAAACATGTCTTGCCACTCCCTTCTGGCTTGCAGAGTTTCTGCTGAAAGATCAGCTGTTAACCTTATGGGGATTCCATTGTATGTTGTTACTTTTCCCTTGCTGCTTTTAATATTTTTTCTTTGTATTTAATTTTTAATAGTTTGATTAATGTGTGCCTTGGCGTGTTTCTCCTTGTATTTATCCTGTATGGGACTCTCTGTGCTTCCTGGACTTGAATAACTATTTCGTTCCCCATATTAGGGAAGTTTTCAACTATAATCTCTTCAAATATTTTCTCAGTTCCTTTCTTTTTCTCTTCTTCTTCTGGAACCCCTATGATTCGAATGTTGGTGTGTTTAATGTTGTCCCAGAGGCCTCTGAGACTGTCCTCAATTCTTTACATTCTTTTTTCTTTATTCTGCTCTGCAGTAGTTATTTCCACTATTTTATCTTCCAGGTCACTTATCCGTTCTTCTGCCTCAGTTATTCTGCTATTGATCCCTTCTAGAGAATTTTTAATTTCATTTATTCTGTTGCTCATCACTGTTTGTTTGCTCTTTGGTTCTTCTTGGTCCTTGTTAAACGCTTCTTGTAGTTCTCTATTCTATTTCCAAGATTTTGGATCATCTTTACTATCATTATTCTGAATTCTTTTTCAGGTAGACTGCCTATTTCCTCTTCATTTGTTAGGTCTGGTGGGTTTTTACCTTGCTCCTTCATCTACTGTGTGTTTCTCTGTCTTCTCATTTTGCTTCTCAACTTACTGTGTTTGAGGTCTCCTTTTTGCAGGCTGCAGGGTCGTAGCTCCCGTAGTTTTTGGTGTCTGCCCCGAGTGGCTAAGGTTGGTTCAGTGGGTTGTGTAGGCTTCCTGGTGGAGGGGACTAGTGCCTGTGTTCTGGTGGATGAGGCTGTTTCTTGTCTTTCTGGTGGGCAGGTCCATTTCTGGTGGTGTGTTTTGGGGTGCCTGTGACCTTATTATGATTTTAGGCAGCCTCTCTGCTAATGGGTGGTGGGGTTGTGTTCCTTTCTTGCTAGTTGTTTGCCATAGGGTGTCCAGCACTGTAGCTTGCTGGTCGTCGAGTGGAGCTGGGTCTTGGCGTTGAGATGGAGTTTTGTGAGAGATTGTCACCATTTGATATTATGTGGAGCTGGGAGGTCTCTGGTGGACCAATGTCCTGAACTTGGCTCTCCCACCTCAGAGGCCCAGCCCTGATGCCTGGCTGGAGCACCAAGAGCCTGTCATCCACATGGCTCAGAATAAAATGGAGAAAAAGAGAAAGAAAGAAAGAAAAAGATAAAATGAAATGAAATGAAATAAAATAAAGTTATTAAAATAAAAAATAATTATTAAAAAAATTTGAAAAGTAATAAAAAAAGAAAGAAAGAAGAGAGCAACCAAACCAAAAAACAAATCCACCAATGATAACAAGTGCTAAAAACTATACTAAAAGAAAGAAGAAAAAAAAAACAAACAGACAGACAGGACCCTAGGACAAATGGTAAACACAAAGCTATACAGTCAAAATCACACACAGAAGCATAAACATACACACTCACAAAAAGAGAAAAAGGGAAAAAATATATATATATCATTGCTCCCAAAGTCCACCTCCTCAATTTGGGATGATTCGTTGTCTATTCAGGTATTCCACAGATGCAGGGTACATCAAGTTGATTGTGGAGCCTTAATCCGCTGCTTCTGAGGCTGCTGGGAGAGATTTCCCTTTCTCTTCTTTGTTCGCACAGTTCCTGGGATTCAGCTTTGTATTTGGCCCTGCCTCTGCGTGTAGGTCGCCTGAGGGCATCTGTTCTTCGCTCAGATAGTTTGGGTTTAAAGGAGCAGCTGTTTCGGGGGCTCTGGCTCACTCAGGCCGGGGGGGAGGGAGGGGCACAGAGTGCGGGGTGAGCCTGCGGCGGCAGAGGCTAGCAGGACGTTGCACCGGCCTGAGGCGCACCGTGCGTTCTCCCGGGGAAGTTGTCCCTGGATCGCGGGACCCTGGCCGTGGCGGGCTGCACAGGCTCCCAGGAGGGGAGATGTGGAGAGTGACCTGTGCTCGCACACAGGCTTCTTAGTGGCTGCAGTAGCAGCCTTAGTGTCTCATGCCCGTCTCTGGTGTCCACGCTGATAGCCGCGGCTCGTGCCTGTCTCTGGAGCTCGTTTAGGCGACGCTGCTAATCCCCTCTCCTCACGCACCAGGAAACAAAGAGGCAAGAAAAAGTCTCTTGCCTCTTCGGCAGGTCCAGACTTTTTCCCGGACTCCCTCTCTGCTAGCCGTGGCGCACTAGCCCCGTTCAGGCTGTGTTCACGCCACCAACCGCAGTCTTCTCCCTGGGATCTGACCAAAGCCCGAGCCTCAGCTCCCAGCCCCGCCCGCCCTGGCAGGTGAGCAGACAAGCCTCTTGGACTGGTGAGTGCTGGTCAGCACCGATCCTCTGTGCGGGAATCTCTCCGCTTTGCCCTCCGCACCCCTGTTGCTGCACTCTCCTCCGTGGCTCCGAAGCTTCCCCCTTCCGCCACCCGCCGTCTCCGCCCGCGAAGGGGCTTCCTAGTGTGTGGAAACCTTTCCTCCTTCACAGCTCCCTCCCACTGGTGGAGGTCCCGTCCGTATTCTTTTGTCTCTGTTTATTCTTTTTTCTTTTGCCCTACACAGGTACGTGGGGAGTTTCTTGCCTTTTGGGAGGTCTGAGGTCTTCTGCCAGCGTTCAGTAGGTGTTTTGTAGGAGTTGTTCCACGTGTAGATGTATTTCTGATGTATTTGTGGGGAGGAAAGTGATCTCCGCATCTTACTCTTCCGCCATCTTGAAGCTCCCCATAAGTGAACAAATCTTAAGTGTACAGACAACTCTATGAAAGTTTACATTTTTCATTTGCAAATACTGACATAACCACCATATGGATTAAGAAACAGAGCAGTTGCAGGCTCCCCAGAAGGCTCCTCCACCCCCTGGCCATTGATCTGCCTGGTGCGGAGCTGGTCCTTCTGCTCCTGCAAGCAAGTACTTGTCAATGTGCCCCAGGGACAGAGAGCTGCGACTTCCCTGAGCTTTCAGGAACAGAAAGTATGACTGCTCTTGCGCCTTCTGCCTAATACAAGTGTTTGTTGCACAGCAGAACTCACTCTGGGACCTGCTCTCACTTAACAACCCGCCTGGTAGCCAAATCCAACAGGGATAAGAAGCTTGATGCATTTAGGTCTATTCAAAAATGCTCTTCTTGGGCCACTGAGATGAGCTGGGTCCTCTCTCACCACTGTCACCCACCTGGAGAAACAGTAGGGTCAGGCCCAGGTGAAAATGGGGCTCTAGTTACAAGTCCAATGGGCATAAGATGTGCAAACATATGCCATCCTGAGGCTCAGTTAGGGAAGAGAGAGCTCCTATTTCTACCAAGAATGGGGAAGAATAAAAGACCAAGGCACTGCCAAACATTTGGCAACAAAGGCTATTTTAAGACCTATTTTGGAAATTTTCACTAAGAAAAGAATACACAGTTTGGGAAAAGACACAAAGAAGACATACACATCAAGACCTATGTGCCTTCATGAAAAGATGGTCAACATCGCTGATTATTAGAGAAATGCAAGTCAAAACTACAATGAGGTATCACCTCACACTGGTCAGAATGGCCATCATTAAAAAGTTACAAACAACAAATGCTGGAGAGGGTGTGGAGCAAAGGGAACTGTCCTACACCGTTAGTGGGACTGTAAACTGATGCAGCCACTATGGAAAACAGCACAGAGGTTTCTCAAAAAACTAAAAATAGAACTACCATATGATCCAGCAATCCCACTCCTGGGCATATATCCAGACAAAACTATAATTCAAAAAGATACATGCACCCCTGTTTATAACAGCACTATTCACAATAGCCACGACATGGAAAGAACCAAAATGTCCATCAACAGAGGAATGGATAAAGAAGATGTGGTACATATGTACAATGGAATATTACTCAGCCAACAACAAAAAAATGAAATAATGCCATTTGCAGCTACATGGATGCAACTAGAGATTGTCATACTAAGTGAAGTAAGTCAGAAAGAGAAAGACAAACATCATATGATATCACTTTCATATGGAAGCTAAAATATGGCACAAATGAACGTATCTACGCAACAGAAACAGACTCACAGACGTAGAGAGCAGACATGGTTGCCAACGTGGTGGGGGAGGGATGGACTGGGAGTTTGGGGTTAGTAGATACAAACTATTACATGCAGAATGGATGGACGACAAGGTCCTACTGTATAGCACAGGGACCTATGTTCAATACCCTGGGATAAACCATAATGGAAAATAATATAAAAAAGAATGTATATATGTGTAAAACTGAGTCACTTTGCTGCACAGCAGAAATTAACACAACATTGTAAATCAACTATACTTCAATTTAAAAAGAATTTTTTTAAAGACCTACGTGCCTTGGAAGGAGCAAGACTTAGGTTTGAACTGGCGCTCCTTAATTACAAACTCTGTGCACCTTGACAAATATATTAACCTCTCCAATCTTCAGGGTTTTGTTTTTTTGTTTTTTGTGTAGGAAATAGGGAATTGTGAGGATTAAATGAGAAAATGAGGATAAAAGTCCTGCCTTAAAGGGAGAAGACACTCAACGGATCTTACTTCCATTTCCTCCTCTCCCAGCTTCCTGAAAGTGGCGTACACACCAAAGATAAGATCCTCTACTCCTCTTGCAACCAAAAACAAATAAGCACTCTACAGAATTTTGAAACATTTTTGTCTTTCAATATATTAACATTTTCCAAAATCCATAACACAAGTGTGAACAGATTTTTTAACTGTCAAAGCAGCATGCTTACTTTGGGACAAGACATAAATGCAGAAAGATTAAAACCGTGTAATTCACTGCCATTGGCTGCCCAAAAATGCAACTTAATATTAACTTGTAGGTTTGAAACAGCAGCATATAACATAACTATTTATTGATCTGTTAGGCCTGGGGGTCTGCACTCATACGCTCAGTCATGTTTTGCTTGAGAAACAGGTTTTGCTTCCAGCCTTGGAAACAACTCACATGAAGACCAGAGAGCATACAGTTCCCGTTAGTTTAAAATTTCCCAGTAAGATATGTCAACTAAAGAAGGTCCCTTGCCACCCAGTTCAAGGATTAGCCACTGCAGTCATTGACCTTCAACACACGCTGAAAGGATTTTGGAACAGAATTAGGAATGAGTCACTCTGTGCTCTGGGAAAACTGGCAGAACAGGCCTTCAGATAGTTAGATATTTTATGCACTCAGTTTCTTGCATCTTCCCATAATTAGAAAAGTACTAAAACCATTAACTAAGACATATGTTCCTCGTGACTGGCAGTAACTTTCTACCAAGATGTGTGCTTGATTGCATGTACCCCTTCTCCAAAATCACATACCTACTGACCTGTCCCCCTAGCTCTTCAAAGCAGTTCCTCAGAGCTATCTGAGAGGCTGTCTCCCAGGCTACCGTCCTCAGTAAGCCCCCAAATAAAACTGAAACTCATAGCTTTCACGTTGTACGTTTTTAATTCAGTCAACAAATATATAGGTAAATTAAGTACTGAGGGGCTTCCCCAGTGGCGCAGTGGTTAAGAATCCACCTGCCATTGCAGGGGGCAAGGGTTCGAGCCCTGGTCCAGGAAGATCCCACGTGCCGCGGAGCAACTAAGCCTGTGCACCACAACTACTGAGCCTGCGCTCTAGAGCCCGTGAGCCACAACTACTGAAGGCTGCGTGCCTAGAGCCCATGCTCTGCAACAAGAGAAGCCACGGCGATGAGAAGCCCACGCACCACAATGAAGAGCAGCCCCCGCTAGTCGCAACTAGAGAAAGCCCACGCGCAGCAACCAAGACGCAACGCAGCCAAAAATAAAATAAATTTATTTTTAAAAAAATTATGTACTGAATTAACACGAAAATATGTATAATGGAATAACCATTTCTGGTCTTCTTTGGTGAAGGAAAATTATTCAAATCCTTGATATACATCTTTTTGGAAATGATGCCCTCTGAAACACCTTGATTTCCAAAATGTTACATGATCAAAAGTAGGGCTTTGGTTATTTGGCTATTAGCTTCAAAATGATCAGAGGTTTCTGGAAGCTAGTTCTAACCCTGATGCCCTTGGACAGCTGGTCCTGGCCCTCTGTGTGAAATGCTGGCCAATCTGCATTAACAATCTGGACGGCTGGCCTGATCCTGGGGCTCTGACATCTGACTGTTCCTGGGGGATGAGTATTGAGGCTCAGAGGTAAACGATTCGCCACCCCCTCTCCCCTATGGGCAAACATAAACTATTTGCTGTTGTATTCTCTCCCCTCTGGGAAGACGGGGGTCAAGAGGCCTAAAGATTCAAATGCTTACTCTGTCACACTGAAACAGAATATCCATTTCTACCCCCTCATGATCCATGCAAAGGGTGTTATATGCCCTTTGCAATCCATTTCTTCAGAGAGGAACAAGTTATTGCTCAGAGTTCAATCCAGCAACAGAAATGTATGGAAACACAGACTTGAAGTGTGGCAGCTTCCGTAAGACAAACAACTTGACAGTGACACCAGATTATAAGTTTTGCTCAAACCATTTATTTACCACCACTGAGTGAACAGAATGAAAAGCCCAAAAATACTAGTCAGTCATTGCACAGAATCATAGAACCTCAGAGTGAATTCTAGCCCAACTTCTCATCCAAAGCAAGAATCCCTTCGGTAAATTGCTAGGTCATCCCTGCTTGACCATTTCCTATGTCAGAAACAGGGCAACCCATGTCATTTTTTGTTAAAGGTGGTTGTTTTTTGGTTTTTGGTTTTTTTTTTGCAGTACACGGGCCTCTCACTGTTGTGGCCTCTCCCGTTGGAGAGCACAGGCTCTGGACGCACAGGCTCAGCAGCCATGGCTCACGGGCCTAGCCGCTCCACGGCATGTGGGATCTTCCCGGACCGGGACACGAACCCGTGTCCCCTGCATCGGCAGGCAGACTCCCAACCACTGCGCCACCACGGAAGCCCCTAAAGGTGGTTTTTCACTTAGAGTTGAACTTTGTCTCACTAGGACACATGGGTCCTAGATCTGCCCTCCGTCACTACAGAGAACAAGATGAACCACTTCTTCCACCATAACCTACATCGGAACTACCATCACTGCCACCTCCCACCCAGCAAATCTTTTCTTCTCCAGACCAAACAGTTACATTTTTCATCAGCCATTTCTTATTTGATCCTCATAATCACAGACATCCAACTCTGATTACACTTCAATTTGTCTATACTTCCCTGAAAACAGTGCCCAGATCTAAAGACAAGCTCTATGTGTGGTCTGGGGATAGCAGGAAAGAAGGAAGCAATCCCCTTCCTTGCCTTACACACACTGCAGCTGTTATTATTGCCTCAGTTTGTCCTAGCTTTGGGGACACACACACCTCTTCCTAGCACTCACTGCCCTTACATCTAGGACTCTGATGTACATCTAGGACTCTGATGTGGTAGGAATTGTGGAGAAGCTGAGTTTCCTTCTTTCTGAGCAGGACTCCTTTACTTCCTTTAGCTGAAATTCAGGACTTGATGGTCCTCTATTATTATTGAATTACCTCATATTAGTTTTGACCCATGATTCCAGCCTGTCAAGGTATTTCTGGGGAGTGACTATCATTCTATGTGTTTGGCTGACTTTTCCTTTGTTTGCGGCATTCAGAGACTGCATAGGCATGTGAATTCTGTCCTCACCCAAGTAAATCATACAGGGAGATTTACTAAGAAGAGTGTCAAGGGCACTGAAGTTTTCTCCATAGCTCGATGATAATTTGTTCATTACTTAGCATTTCTGGGACCAAATCTGCCAACCCACTGCAAATCCCCATAACCATACAGTCATGTCTAATTTCTCCAAGTGTCCAGATCCACCTTCTTCGAAGTCTCATGGATCCTTGTTGAAAAGGCAGATTTCGGAAGCTCCAAAACCTTCTTTTATTATCCTAGGCCTGTGGTTTTCAAAAAGTGGTCCTCAGACCAGCAGCATCAACATTACCTGGGAGCTTGTTAGAAATGCAAATTCTCAGACCCCACCACAGACTTGCGGAGTCCAAAACTGAGAGTGGGGCCCAGTAATCCATTTTTAACAAGTTCTTCAGGTGACCTGATGCACAGGTTTAAGGACCACTGCCATAGGTGAATACTTTATCTGGGCATAGAACCTTGAGGCATCTGGTATACCTTCCATCAGGGAATTGGAGTAGACCCTGAGCTCTTTCCTAAGGAAGACGCTGTCCCACTTCTTAGCTTCTCCTTTAAGCCACGGATGGCAAATGCCAGATACATGGGCTTCCAGTCCCCTCTCCCATGCTTAATTATCACAGCAAGTTTTCTCTAACAGCTTTCCAGAAAACTAGAAGACAGTTGGCTGGACAGATCCTACCCTGCCAAGGTCCACACAGGTGTGGTGGGGCAGGTGGACGTCCAGGCGTCCCCTCCTCCTGATCAGGAGCCTGGATTTCACAAGACATTCACAAGAGTCACCACCTACGGATCTATCCTTGATTCTCAACACAAAGCATCAACCCTCCAGGCTCTTACCAAACATTTTAACCTTGAACATTGTACTGTCCGGACTTTATAGAGCAAGGGATCTCAACTCTGACTGAACATGAGAATTATGTGGGGAACTTTCTAAAATGCTGATGACCAAGCCTAGATCTATCACGTTGGAACCTGAGGTGGGGTCAGGATTTGAAAATCCTAAAACCTCCACAGGTGATTCTGATGTGGAAATAGGGTTGAGAGCCACCAGCAAATGATCTAGAAATATATGTACACCTAGCCCAAGTCAGATCATCAGATGGACGAGCTGGTGGAACTGCACTGTTCTGATCTAGGAAGAACCGCTTTCCCCACACTGTCCTCTGGACTTAATGCCCTTGACCTACAATGAAAGAGATTTCATGTGTGTGTGTGTGTGTGTGTGTGTGTGCGCGTGTGCATGTGCGTGTGTGTGCGTGTGTGTGTGTGTGTGTATAAATAACTAACCCACCAACCCACCTGAGGATATTGGGAAATTCTGTAGAGTAGTGTGATAATTAAGACTATAAGCTCTGGATTCAAACGGCCTGGGTTCAAAGCCAGCCTTACTATGTGGCTTTAGGCAAGTTTTCAGCTTCTCTAATCCTCAGTGTTTCATCTGACAGATGGCAATAATTAAAGGATTGCCCCAAAGGGGTTGTTGAGGTGATTCAATAAGCTAATCATATAAAAGCATAGAAAAGGTGACCGGGTAGTCATCTCTAGATGAGTTCGTACAGAATGTTGTGGTCACTGTCCTGCCAACATCACAGTGGCTGCTTTTCCCTTTTAATCAGAAAAATTAAAAGGATATATACAAATATCCATATTCCTACCACCCCAAATTAATAGGTCTCCATCCGTATTTATATAAATATATCTATCATTTTTCTGACTTTTAAAAAATTTTGCATAATAAATAGTATCATACCATACATTTCTTTCTGCAACTGGCTTATTTTCACCCAAAATTATTACACACACATACACACATATACACTAGTTCATTCCTACCACATAGTTCCATGGTATGTCTCTGCCTTGTTTAACGTATTCTTCCTTTAGGTTGTTTCTGATTTCTTTGTGCTTAAAAACAGTGCTGCAGGATCTGCTTCTTGTGACGCTGTGGCCTGATTTTTTAAAATAAGTGGAACTGCCGTATCATGAGGTAGAACTAGTTTTAGTTTCACCAGGTATTCCAAATTGCTCCTCCAAATGGCCAAACCAATCAATTCATACAAGACAAAGGTTGCTTTACAGGACCTTTATAAGCAAATATTCAGGTCTCGGTATCAGAGTGCCTCTCCTAAGGGACTGGCTTGTTCTTGGCTTTTAGACACTGAGAATTTGTATATGAGAACATATCCCGTTTTGTCTGGGGCACCAGGATGGATGAGTCAGATTCATGGCGGCACTGCTGGTAAACCTCAGTGGCAGAAGATGAGCCCTTCCGTGTGCCTGGCTTACCTTTATTGTCCCTGCGCTTCAATTCTCTCAACTACCCACTATTTCCCGTGTAGTGTGTGTATTCTTAGAAGCCACTTCAAAGGCTTGGTGAAATAAGACAATGTTTAAATAAATTATCTTTTTTTTAAGCTAGAAAGTTGTACAAGCTGCTGCTGGGTTGTTGGCAAGATGTTCTGACAGCGGGTAGTTTTCTACTTAGCTTCCTACTGTAGGCTGCCTTCCATTGTATCTACCTGGGTGAGCCCTAGCCTCCAACTGCCTCAAACATCCTTAGAACAAGCGAGAGGGAGGGAGGGACAGACACAAATACTAACCCCAGCACACAGAATCAGAAAGCAGCATGTCAGTGAAGAAAGGAGACGGAAGATTGGGAGAGACCCCCCAAGGAGCTTACTAGTAGCCTTTCAGAAGTTTACAGATGGACATTCAGAGCTGGCAGGATTTCTAGGAGGCAGCACTTGCAGGCAGATGTGGAGAAGGAGGTACAGGTGATTTCCAAATGATTATTATGAAAATTCCATGTTCCACACCTAAACAAATCCTACTCTTCACCAGAAGAGAAGCCATTGACTTAGACCTTAATTTTCCACCTTGTTCACAAGGATATCACGAGACAGATTCCTTATCAAATACTTCAAACAGACTTTCCAGAAGTCTGACATCCTTAAAAAATGGGAAGAGCTTGCGATGCATAAACACTCTCGTCTTGCAATACCGGCTGGCTGCCTTGATGCCCAGGGCTTGGCTCCAAAGCTGAGCCCCTACTCTTGGTCACATGGGCTCCGCTTTGAGCACTTACACCCACACCCCATAGCACAGATGTCCCTCGAGACAGTGGCTTTTGCTGCTGGCTCGACTTCATCAGGCTGTGTCCTCCTCACCAGCTACCATATTCTCACTAAACATTCTGTATCCCATTGGTGGTTCCCAATGTTGAAGATCTCACCTATTCTTCCCTCCCGCCAGCCCTCCTGAGACAAGTTCCCAAGCTGGGGATGATTCTCCCCCCAATCCTCAGGTGTCAACTAGTAGAAATAAGATCTACTGTGTCTGTGGTATTTCTATGACCGAGTAACCTAAACACAAGGGGAAACTAGAGAAATTCAGCATGTTTTGTCTTAAGTGAACCCAGACTGGCTCCTTTTCTAATGTGAACTGTTCACCTCTTTAGTAACAGTACATTCAAGAATTCTGCAGTGGATGGACAGAACTCACCTGTATGGAGTGTGATTTTTTTACCCCTGGATGCTTGTCAGAGTGTCCTAAGGGGTGGCATAAAGTCCTTCTACCACTGTTATCATGAACTTTGGGGGTGGGATCCGGCAGCAGTATTTTTAAGGGCTCCCCAATAGATTTCAATGTGCACCCAGGGTTGAGAATCGCCGGTCTAGAGTTTTCTGAAATTTCCTTTCTCTAATAATCTTGACAGCACCTGCCTGTCCTTAGGCTTGGGATCTCTTTCATCCGGCACAGTTTACTCTCAGAGGTCCTGTGCAGACTGAAGTAATTCAGTCCCCTGGTGTGTTCTGGGCTGAACTGGCACCCAGAACCTGTTTAGCAGAGACAGATACGTGGTTCCCACCCCTTCACCTGTCTAAGGTTCCAATTCCCTCTCCTCTGCGTGTATTCAGTTCTTTTCAGTTAGTACTTCTCCTTTAGGGGGAAAAAAAAAAAAAGATGGGAAACACGTAGAACTGGAACAATTCTTTTGACTCCTGATGTTTTGAGCAGAGAAAATGTCCACACCCAGAAGATTATCTTTTACTTATTCATGTAGTTCTGGATACACATTTGCAAAGCTGTTTTATAGGTTTTAACCACCTTCTGCAAGTCTCAGCTCATTCCTGACGTTAGTTCTGCAGACTTTCTTCTATCATGTTTGTGTAACACTTAATACTCTTAACTGAAGTTCTTCCTAACTTTAAAGTGTGGCTTACCGGCTCCTCTTTCTCCCTCCCAGTTAATACATAGGCGTTCACCGGTGTTTTTCCCTCCATCCACTTCTCTCTATGAGCCTTAGCTCTTGATCATCTTACCCACGCCCATACCTCCTAGTACGATAGCTTTCTACTCACTCTGCTGTCCTCACCCTCCTCCAGTCCACAGCCTGGTGGATGGCCCCTAGGTTTATCACTAGAACAGGAAGCCTACTGCTTACTTCAAGAGCAAACCTATCGCTCCCTCATGCTGATAACCTGTGCTGACTGCCCTGACTCTGATTAAGACAACCACTCCTCTCCAGGTCCACCCCAACTTTCTCTCCCAGATCCCCCAATACAGCAGATCCTAACTCTGCCCTGACACTCATCTCCTCACCCCAAAACTTGTTTTCTGTTCTTCCACACCCACAACCAGCAATCCATTTTAGGTGCCCATTAGGGGGTCTCCACTTTTTCTTTCCCATCACTTCAATCTACTCTACATTTCCTGGCCCAGTTCATCTTTCCAAAAAGATGTCTCTCCTCTACTCCAAATTCCCACTGGTCACTGAACTTCGTTAAAAATCCTAAGCCCTTCACAACGCAGTTAAATTTAAATGGCTTCGGACTCTGGTTCTATCTACCACTTACTGTGTGTTACTAAACTTCTGAGTTGTTTCCTCATCTGAAAAGAGGGTCAATTGACAGTACTCAGTTTTTGTGAAGACTGACTGAAATAATACAGGTCACACACTCAGCACAGTACTTGGCAGACATCAGTCAATTATATTGCAGCTGTTATTACTCAAACCTCAACTCTAAAAACTCACATATACACACCTTACATTGTACACTCTCCTGCAGTCAACGTCACTCTGCCTTGGTCCTCGCTAGTTCTTCTCTGCAAAGCACCCTCTAACACAATGCCTCTCCTCCATCTGTGGAAATTCCCTCCACCCTCCAAAGAGCATTGCAAGCATCACGTGCTCCATGAAACCCTTTCTGAAACCACCCTGACCCCTGGTTTTGTTTCTCTTCTGAACCCCTGCTTTACTTTTGTGCCTCAAAGTATGTCATAAGTTGCCCACATTTTGAGGTTACTCTTTGTAACCTTACCACTAGACGTTAGGTCTACATCACGCTCAGTGACTGCATTTTACTCATCTTTACCTTCTTGTGGGAAAGCAACGTAAAGATTAGTAGTAATGATTGTTAAGCCAGACTGAATATCCTTCATTAACCTGAGTTAACAGGGAAAAAGTCCTCTGTGTAAGCACACTGATCTATTTCCAAGGAGCCATCCTCCTTCCCTCTTCACTGGAATTATTTGGGATTACACGTGTATTTCAGAACATTTTAAGTATCCCTTCCTTTTGAAGTCTCCTTACCATTTTCTTTGGCCACAAGAGAGATCATTTCTTTCTTTTCTCTGAACTATTTGAAATGTTTCTAGTGTCCATAGCTATGCCCAAAGCGTGCTTCTTTAGGGATGTCATCACTTTTTATCACCGAGCAATGCTTTTTGTTGGGTCAGAAAGAAATCCAGAGATATCCTCCCTTGCATTATTTTCTCAGTCTTCTTAAAAATGAAATGATCAGCAAAACAAATCAAGAGTTGATAAGAAATCAGCAGAATAAACTGCCAGTGGGTTTATCAGCACATTTGGCATCCCTTCCAGAGTTACAGTCTCTGGGGAGAAAGCATCATCTGTAACCAGTCTGGCAATCCATAATATTGACCCTACTACAACATACTTTCTGTGGTTTCTCTCTCCCCAACCCCCTTACCTAGAAATTTACCTTTAGGCCTGGATTTCCAAAGGCCTCCTTCTTTAAAGCAAAATATTCCCTTCAGGGCTTCCCTGGTGGCGCAGTGGTTGAGACTCTGCCTGCCAATGCAGGGGACACGGGTTCAAGTCCTGGTCTGGGAGGATCCCACATGTCACGGAGCAACTAGGCCCGTGAGCCACAACTAACTGAGCCTGCGCGTCTGGAGCCTGTGCTCCACAACAAGAGAGGCTGCAATAGTGAGAGGCCCACGCACGGCGATGAAGAGTGGTCCCCGCTTGCCACAACTTGAGAAAGCCCTCGCACAGAAACGAAGACCCAACACAGCAAAAATAAATTAATTAATAAACTCCTACCCCCAACATCTTAAAAAAAAAAAAATTCCCTACTAGAATCATATTTTCATCATGAGAACCATCCTAACTTTCTTGGTGAGACAAATTGGATGATCAAATCTATGCCCCACTTTTAATGTTTACTTTGCTTAGTCCTCATAAGCTGCACGTTGGCAAACAGCTACAGGTATTACTATAAACTCCCTGCTTCCCAGGTGTTTTTAAATGAATTACTGAAGTTCTCCTCCTCGGCTACTGAAGTTCTCCTCTTCTCTTTGCTATGCGTATTGTTCTCTATCCAATCAAGTTTCAATGGTTTTTCCTTCCCATCAAATTTCAGTTGAACTCTCTTGATCAGGTTAGCAGATCTCTTGCCAAACACACTTGTCCTCAGAGACGCCAAGAGTCTTCCCCGCACACCAAACCCTGTTTGTCAACACTATCTGTGCGACAGTTATTTGTACACTTTCTGCATCCTCTTCCAGCTCGTGGTCTACCTTCCCCAGAAAGGTAGGAATACCGCACATCCCCCTGGAGGTCTTCAGTTTCCTACCATGACATCATAGCACCAGAGATACATATGTGGTTTCTTTCAGTGTATTTTTACGCAAACCAATGAACAGGGTGATGGTTTGTAGATCTGATATTTTGGCAGCTCATCATGTATGCTTTGGCTTGTTCTTCACCACTATCCATTTTCCTTCCTTTAATCACAGAACTCTCAAGTTTAGTTGGGCACGAGCTCATCTAATTAGAGGCTATATTTCCAGCCTTCGTTGCAACTTGGTGGGGACCAATGAGATGTGAGTAGAAGTTGTGCTAAAATGATGTGCACATCCCCTGTCCTTTCCCCATTCCTGAGGACTGAGAGATAGCAACAAGTAGACCCAGAAATGAAAGCCACTGGTTGAAGATGTCAGTGTCACTGTACAAGCCAAGGAATAACCATATCTGGACAGTTACATGAGAGAGAAATAAACTTCAATCTTGTTACAGCCACTTAATGTGGGGGTCTCTCAGTTACAGAGATTTAGTGCAAATAATGCAGGCCCTAAGAAGGTAGCAGGTCTTACAATCAGGAATCTTGGGTCACCTCTGTACCCTTCAACAGGAAGTTGCCAACCATCTCTTCAATGGTCAGCTTGCTGGGCCCAGAAACAGGAACCCTTGAACCACTGGCAGTAAGAATTCTCACTGTTTGAAAAAGCAAAGAAAGCTACTGTTTCCAAGTTCCAGGAGTGTATTAGCTCCTATAACAACCCCCTATTCTTCAGTAGACCTTACAGTAGAGATCCACCCTCAAATCATTTCACCTTCTCCAGCAGGACGGGCCCCCTGTATGTTGCATGTGCCACCCACGTGGTCCTGAGAGCCACTCTAGAGCAGGAGCGCTGAATGTTCTGGGTGGAGAGGGATGAGTCCACAGGGCATATGCCCATCCCTCCATTCTTGAATATGGTAAAATCAGAAACAGGCTGAGTTTGCTTCTCCTTCTGCAGTTTAGCCACCCTGACTTGTCTCTAGAGGAAGAACCACTGATGGGCAAAGGTGGGCTAATAAAGGAAGCTATAGTGAAAGACAAGAGGATGAAAGAGAATAACTACGCTGATGACAATTCAACTCAATTCATATCGATTAAGTCCCTATTAAGTGTCCATAGCTGTGCTAACCCTAAATGATAGAAACAAGTGACAACTAAGCAGTAGTTTAATCCAAGGAGTAAACTGCTCTGATCAAGGAGATAAGATGTGTGTAGATGAAATGAGTCAGAACACGGTTCAGGGTGGGCTATCTAGTAGGTTTGGGGGATAGTCACAGGGAAGAGTTCAGGGGGGCTGAAGCTGTGAGCTTTGAAAGAAGTGGCCTGAGGGGAGCCTTAAAGATGTGGACAGGACTTGACTAGGTAGAGAGGAATGTGGAGGGCGGGGAGGGCACCTCACACAATATTTCCCAAGCCTGGCTGTATGACAGGATCACCCTGGGGAGCGTCTACAAATACCAAGGTGTGGCCTCACTCCATACCAAGTCATCCAGATGCTCTGGGATGAGGCCCGGGCAAGCTCCCCAGGTGACTGTGATGAGACACGAGGGCTGAGAACCACTTCCTAATCTTGTATCCAGAAATGATAGATTTACTCCACAAAACTTCCCTCTTTCATTTTAGCATTTAATTTCATTTTAGTATCTAATGCCAGACCTATGTCTACTGCATCTAATTTGTACCAAATTAAAATGCAGAGCAGGATGTGACTTAGTTTAAAGGGTAAGAAGAGACAGCGCCACCCAAAAACTTAAAATAACATCTTGTGGTTTGAATTTTATCAGTGGGTGTTGCGATCCTCCCTTAACTGACAACTGCTGGCGGAAGCAGGGTAGATTTTAACAATTGGCAACCACAGAAGGCATTTCATTATTGATCTAAAGAGACTAGCCATTGAGTCACTGTAAAATGTGAATGTGATTTCTTAAAACTTCTCTATCTCCCATAAAAATCTACTAAAGTCTTTTCAGCAATGGAAACATTAAGCTAACAATGAATAATGCTCCATCAGCGGTACCTGAAAGCTCTCAAATAACAAGAAACGAAATACCTAGTGGTTGTGGTTAAGGTATCAGATATACACACTTCAGGTTGTTTGTCTCCTTAACTAAAAATAACCCTAGGACTGAACCCTAGCTAAGCTTCAAACAAATTCTGTAAAAGAATTCCCCGATATATATTCGGGGAATATTGCCAGGGCAATAGTAAACAATCCCTTGTAAGAGGCCCAAAAGAAAGCAACAAGTCGGTAACTTAGCAAATGTAGGTGGGAAGGATAAAGGACACAGGGAGCTTTCCTCTCCTAGGGGATGGACTACTGCAAGAAAATGAGCATGAGACACTTTAAACCAGTACAAACTGAAAAATAGTTATAAGGAGAAACAGAATGAAAAGGCAGAGAAAACAGGTTTAAAAAAAAAAATGAAGTGGTTATTGGTAGACTAAAGCTAAAAAGGCAAGAAAAAGGTAAGAGCAGCTCTGCCGCTAGTGCTAACCATTCATGGCTGTTTTTTCCCTCCAGTAGAGCACGTAGGTTAGAAGCAATTTGAAGATTGTGTCTAACTCTTGCTTTGTTTTTCAATTTCCTACAACTAGCATGGAGCCTGGCATGTGGCAGGTTATTTATCAAATTGATGCTCAACATCCAAAAAACAGAACAACCCAATTCAAAAATGGGCAGAAGACCTGAACAGACATTTTTCTAAAGAAGTCATGCAGATGGCCAACAGGCACATGAAAAGATGCTCAACCTCATTAATCATCAGAGAAATGCAAATCGAAACTACAATGAGGCATCACCTCACACCTGTCAGAATGGCTATCACCAAAAAGGACACAAATAACAAATGTTGGTAAGGATGTGGAGAAAAGGGAACCTTCATGCACTGTTGGTGGGAATGTAAATTGGTGCAGCCACTGTGGAAAGCAGTATGGAGGTTTCTCAAAAAACTCACTACAGAACTACCATATGACCTAGCAATTCCACTCCTGGGTATATATCTGAAAAAAACAAAAACACTAATTTGAAAAGATACATGCACCCCAATGTTCATAGCAGCGTTATTTACAATTACCAAGATATGGAAGCAACCTCAGTGTCTATCAACAGATGAATCAATAAAGAAGAGGTTTTATATATATATATATATATATATATATATATATACACACACACACACACACACACACACACACACACACACACACACACATACACACACAATGGAATACTACTCAGCCGTAAAAAAAAAAAGAATGAAATTTTGCCATTTGCAACTACATAGATGGACTTAGAGGGTATTATGCTAAAGGAAACAAGTCAGACAGAGAAAGATAAATACCGTATGATATCACTTATATGTAGAATCTAAAAAATAAAACCAGTGAATATAACAAAAAAGAAACAGACTCACAGATATAGAGAACGAGTGGTTACCAGTGGGGAGAGGGAAAGAAGGAGGGGAAAGATAGAGGTAAGGTATTAGGAGGTATAAACTACTATATATAAAATAAATAAGCTGCAAGGATATACTGTATAACACAGAGAATATAGCCAATATTTTATAACTATAAATGGAGTATAATGTTTAAAAATTGTGAATCACTATGTTGTATACCTTAAGCTTATATAATATTCTACATCAACTATACCTCAATAAATAAATAAATATAAAAACAAAACCAAATTGATGGACTGTGTCCCCTTCCCCTTCCACTAGCTTCTAGAAGATTTTATCTCAGAAATAGGAAAATAAATACTCTAAAGTATCCATTTATGAAACTGAAAAAAATTTGTAGAAAGATGGATCCTAATTGTTTAGGAGTTTGTATCTAATGAGAATGTAACAAAAAAGTAATAGGTAACAGAAATTACAAATAAGAAAATCTAAGTCAAAAGTGAGATGTAAATTATCAGAACTCTAGCTGGATTCCAACAGGCTAATATTTGAAATAATTTTCAGCAACCAGGACTCGGCTCTTCACTCAATTCCCCTATTTGTGTATTCATTGTAGATATCAGTTGAATGAGGGGGGTTAGCACATTTGAGGGTGTTTCAACACACCATTCTGTACTTAGACAGCATCTGTCATCAAAGAAGTCCCGGTGCTATGCAAATGGCAACTCCCCCACCTCACACCCAGAGGACGCCAGCAAGGCAATATGGAGAGCAGTGCTTCATCATTTGAGTTGGAGCAGAATGATTGAAGCAGTAGGAGGGAGGGAGAAAAGACAGGAGAGCGCTCATTAAGGCTGTAATGAACCCTGAATGATCATGAAATAAAACTGCAGCATGTGAACTAGAGCTAGCCAACAGAACTTTGGGTGCTATCTGACACTGCAGCCTCTAGCCACATGTGGTTACTGAGCACTTGAAATGTGGCCAGTGCACCTAAGAAACTGAAGTTTAAATCTTAATTTTAAATCGTTTATATTTTCATAGCCACATGTGGCTGGTAGCTACCATATCAGACATCACAGCTTTAGACCACACCATTCTAAACCACTTATTTTCTCCCTCCTTTCCCTAAGCACAAAGTGAGAACACCTCGGGATATTTCTGCCTCCTGAAATCCTCCAGGTGTGTTCTCACTCTTACCAACTCTGGAAAAGTCAATGGCTGGTAGACGGCTGAATCATCATTGGTATGGTGGTCAAACTTAAATGTATTCAGTCATCTGGGAAAGTTTCTTCCCCATTCCTTCCATTGTTTGGAGACAATGAATTAAAGAGTGAAAGAGGCTACTAGTTTTCTACGTGAGGTGAGCAGGGATTTTTAGTAATAAGCCCAACTGAAACTTCCAGGTACTTCAAACTGTGTCAGTACAGAGATTAGCTTCTCCAACAGACAGCTCCAATGGAAAACCACTAGGAATGTTATGAAAAGATATGTGAAGTTCACGTGTCATTTAGGAATGGCTTATAATGGCTGCTCAGTTTAAAGACAAGGGTCTGTGACATGAAGCACAAGATCATATTTCAGAACAAAAAAAAGTATTTTCAATTCAAACAATTATCAGATGCCAATTTTTTTAGTAGATGAACATATTTACCACTTTCTGCTATCTTCAGATGGCAAAAAAACTCCATCTTCAGCCAACCAGGTGCCCTTTCACAGAGAGTGGGGAGGAAGGGGGAGAGCCTTTTAAAAGGGTTCCTGCACAATTTGCAAAGTCCTAGAAACAGCTCCACAAAGCTGCCCAGTAGTTATCTTTTGGCCTGCAGGAAAAAGCTGTTGTTACTTTGGTGAGGAAATGAGAAATCCACTAAGAAAACAGCCAATTTCCCAACATTCAAGTGTCTCCATAATCTGATATTCGATTACCAGCTCAAATGTATTGCCCAATGTAATTCCACCATTTCAGGCAAACAGATACTCTTAAGAGTTCCCCATTCAAAACAGGCATTCTCATAAATCGCTAATAAAATATAGATTGGTATAACCTCTTTAGGAGGCAATTTGGCAATAGAAAAGTTGTCTCTCAAAAATAAAGGCAATAAGCAACAATTCCCAAAGATAAAACAACTCAGGAAATATGGCTTCCAAAAGCCTTTGCCAAAAAACCCTTAATGATGATGAACCCCATCAAATGTTAAATTATCAAGAATGACAAAGCCATGGAAAAAAGACCAATGGTTAACAGTGCATTGATTGGGGTCAAATAAGTGGGGGAATAACCAGGGGAAGTAGAGCTACTAAGTGTTAAAAGTATAAATCCTAGGGCTTCCCTGGTGGCGCAGTGGTTGGGGGTCCGCCTGCTGATGCAGGGGACGTGGGTTCGTGCCCCGGTCCGGGAGGATCCCACATGCCGCGGAGCGGCTGGGCCTGTGAGCCATGGCCGCTGAGCCTGTGCTCCGCAACGGGAGAGGCCGCAACAGTGAGAGGCCCGCGTACCGCAAAAAAAAAAAAAAAAAAGTATAAATCCTAAGGAAATGAAAATAAAACAAACGACAAACATCTGATATCAGGGGAGGGTTGCTGGGCAAAAGAGTCAGATTGTTTACTACATCGTTACAGCTTGCCCAACCCATTCTCACTCCCAGGCCCTCAGAGATTTTCATCTCTCCTCTGAATTTAGAGAACTAATCCTCTTTGGATAAAGAATAACTTTTCAACAGACTAGCCATTTTTTCCTTTTGTTAAATTCAAGTAAGATCAAATAGGATATTTTACTTTTGAACCTCTGTTTAGCTTGAGCTCAGTCTTAGACAATTATTTCTGCCCCTCATTTATTTCTCTCCCTCTATGCATCCCTCCTATTATATGTACAGAGCCAAGCCTGAAATTAATGTTAACATTGGTTAGTTTATGGTTGAGATTTTTGCGTAATATTTTAATTTCTCCTTTGAGCTTTTTGTTTGTTTGTTTTGCTTGATCTTTAAAAGTGAGGAACACATATCATTGAAATAAATGTAAAATAGTAATTACTTTTCTGATTTGTATGGTTCATTTTCCTAAAATGGTCACCTGATCTGTGCTTCTCTTATTTCCCTGACACTCACCAATCTCAGATTCTGACTCAAATACCCTCACCAGTCCTCTTCAGCCTCTGACCCTCCTTTCTCTGGCTGTGCTTCAGTTTTTAGAGGAACACTACGCTTCAACATGAGAGAACTGTCCTTTGTCATACCTCCCCACAGTCGACAGGCAAGGTAATGCGGGCCTCCCAAGAACGTGGAAAGTGTAGATAAGAAAAACAGCAGGTCTGGGGTCTTTTAACTGGAGGTGTGAATGGAAACTACTGACGCTGGGAATCCCAACTGTGCTGTTGTTACACATCAGTGGTGACACACCAACACACACAAACTGGATTTACTGGACGTGAATCCCAACTGTGGGAATCCCAACTGTGCTGTTGTTACACATCAGTGGTGACACACCAACACACACAAACTGGATTTACTGGACGTGAAGGCAGTTATACCACTAAGACCTCTTGCAATACCTAGACAGGTTCTTTCTTTTCTTCTTTCTTTCTTTTCTTTCTTTCCTTTCTTTCTTTCTCTTCTTTTCTTCCTTCCTTCCTTTTCTCTTTCTTTCCTTCTTTCTTTTCTTTCTTTCCTTCTTTCTTCCTTTTTCTTTCTTTCTCTCTTTCCTTCCTTCTTCCCTCCCTCCCTCCCTCCCTTCCTTCTTATCTATCCATACATCCTTCTCTCTCTCTTTCTATTTCTCTCACTCTCCCACACACACACTCTCTCCTTCTCTTTCGCTCTCTGCCCTCCCCCCACCTTAAAAGAAACCCTTCCTCCCCTTAAAGGAAAGTCAAATAAACAAAGTCTATTAGGTGACTTGGAGGAAGAAGGAGGGAGGGTGTTTGGGTTGAGGGAGGGAAGATGGAAGAGCAGTTAGGAGCATAGGGCAGCTGCATCCACATTTGTAATTGGATACAGTCTGCTCTACCACAGAACTCCAAGAATGCATTCCAGGCATGACAAGCTTATCTGACAACTCAGAACAAGGTAGCTGTTCACGTTTTTTGTTTTTTCCATAGCAAAAGTCAGTGGTCTTGTTTGGTATGGGTCCTCCTCCTCCTGCCTCTTCCTGTCCTCTATCTTTTAAAAGGTGTATCAGAGCAAAAGCTGCAGAAATCAAATTTTACCAGTTCAATAGATCACGGTTCATCAGGTACCACACAGACCAAGCTAAACAAGTAACATATTAAAAAAAAGTCAGATCCTGAAAGGTAAGGTATTTTATAAGTTATCGATACATATATGCAATGTTTCAGGAGTTTGATTTTAGCTTCTAATTTAAGCTTTCACTTTTTTGACAAGTGAGACAACAGACACAGTCAGCTTCTATGTAATATACCAGCAGTCATGACCCTTCCTAGAAACAGCAGCTCAAAAAGACTAAGAAATCAAATTTCATGACTGAAAAATAAAGTTGTTATCCTGGGTCATAATTATTCAAAATGTGCTATGCCAAATAACAGTCTCACAGGGCTGTCTGTGGGAGAAAAAGCAGGTCCTCCCAGACCGGTCCCCTTGGGAAATACTGCTCCTATATTCCCTCTTGAAGACACAGCGTAATATGTATTGGCACATTGAAGGTTCTGAGAGGTCCTGCGGTTAAAACAAGCAAACGACGATAAAAGCCAAATGGGTTAACTTTGTTCAACCCGTTCCAAACCTTTCTGACTATGGTATCTATTCTCTGAGGTAATACTTCGACATTCCTTCAGCCTGATGATCCAGTCTACCTTGAAAGCTCAATTATCCTATAAATGCATGAAATGAACTGAACTCTTAACCTTTAAAGGCTGGTTTATCTGTCACACAGATAAGAGCCTAACACACACAGGCACCATTCCTTGGCTGTGAATCAGGCTCACAACAGCCAGTAGTAACATTTGGATACCCTTTGCTTAAAGTTTCATGTCTAGACTTGAGAAGTCTAGAGAATCACGATACACCATGATTGTTGCATAAAAACCATAAGCAATGTTCAGAGACTGGGAACGTGCTTCCCTATTTGACCCAATCTTCCCTAAAAGTCCCTCCCTGGTCTCTCATGATCACTTATCGTCCTCCAAACCCAACTTCCCCACTCCCCTTCCTCCTTGCTTTCTGTACTTTACTACGCAGACTCGATGCTTCCCATTTCAGTCTGAAATTATGCTTAAGAGAAAACATCTGCATAGGAAGTCCAACATCATTTGGAGGAAAGAAGTACCACCCCGGGGAATGAAATTCTCGGTTAACTGGACAAAGTGCTCAAAGAAATCTTGGGGAAAAGATCTCAGAAATTACTCACACAACTGTTGTGCAGGACTACCTTAAACACGTATCTCCTCTCAATGTGCACTATATTTACCCAAGTACACAAGAAATGGGATCAACATTTAGTATTCATTTAACAGATGTTTATTCATCACTTACTATTGGTTAGGCACAATTCTAGGCATTGGAGATAAAGCAGTGAAGAAAGTCGAAAACACTACACTAGAAACAACACCACAGAACAGACTAGCAAATTCAGTAATACCAATCCATATGATGACTTTGGGGAAAACAATTTCTAAATGGAAGAAGGCTGACTTTAAGAATTCAGAACCGGGCTTCCCAGGTGGCACAGTGGTTGAGAGTCTGCCTGCCGATGCAGGGGACACAGGTTCGTGCCCCGGTCCGGGAAGATCCCACACGCTGCGGAGAGGCTGGGCCCGTGAGCCATGGCCGTTGAGCCTGCGCGTCCGGAGCCTGTGCTCCGCAACGGGAGAGGCCACAACAGGGAGAGGCCCACATACCACACACACAAAAAAAGAATTCAGAACCATCTTACAAGGTACAAGGAGAGTTTCTGCATCCATGAGGACGTGGGAAAGGCAACAGATATTTATTTTCTATCTATCATTTCTCAGGCATCATGCTAGATACTTTTATAAATGTTACATTTTTTAATTCTCAGGACTATCCTTTGACTTAGGTCCTAAGCTTTATATTACAGTTAGAAAAATGAGACAGAGCTAGTGGTCAAACTTTTGTAATCTACCTGACTCCAAATCCATACCTTTTATACAAGAATAGTGAGGTTAGACCTGAAACTGAATTCATGGCTACCTCAAAGTTACATTTCTAATGTGACCTCATGATGACAGAGAAAAGATATCTCAAAGTACAGTGAGGTAGAAGAGTAAATATCAACATCACATCAAAAAATTATCTTCATGGGGCTTCCCTGGTGGCGCAGTGGTTGGGAGTCCGCCTGCCGATGCAGGGGACGCGGGTTCGTGCCCCGGTCCGGGAGGATCCCACATGCCGCGGAGCAGCTGGGCCCGTGAGCCATGGCCACTGAGCCTGCGCGTCCGGAGCCTGTGCTCCACAACGGGAGAGGCCACAACAGTGAGAGGCCCGCGTACCGCAAAAAAAAAAAAAAAAATTATCTTCACAAATTTGTTGAACTCACACCTCCCAATTTTAAAACTAACTACAAAGCTACAGGAATCAAGACAGTGTTTACTGGCAGAAAGATAAACATATAGCTAAAAGGAGGGAAGTAAGAATGCAGAAATTAAACTCTCACTCTTATGGTCAATTCATTTTGACAAAGGTACCAAGACGATTCAGTGGGGGAAAGAAGAGTCTTTTCAACAAATGGTGCTGGGAAAAGGAGATATTCACATGCAAAAGGAGGAAGTTGGACCCTACTTCATACTACATACAAAAATTCACCCAAAATTGACCAAAGTCCTAAATGTAAAAGCTAAGACTATAAAACCTTTAAAAGAAAACACAGGGGTAAATTTTCCTGATCTTGGATTAGGTCAGAGTCTCAGATATGACACCTAAAGCAAAAGCAACAAAGAAAAAAAAAATAGTAAGTTGGACTTTATTACAATTAAAAACTTCATGCTTCAAAGGATAAAATTAAGAGAATGAAAAGACAAGCCAAGAACAGGAGAAAATACTTGCAAATCATATAGTTGATATGGGTCTATTATTTAGAGTATAGAAATAATTCTTACAACCCAACAATGAAAAACTAACCCAATTTTTTAAGCGGGCAAAGAGCTTGAATAGACATTTCTCCAAGGAAGACACACAGGTGGTCAATAAGCAGATGAAAAAACATGCTTAACATCATTAACCATGAAAGAAATGCAAACCAAAATTACAAAAAAAAAAAAAAGAGAACCGCCTGGAGGGGTGGGATAGGGAGGGTGGGAGGGAGGGAGACTCAAGAGGGAGGAGATATGGGAACATATGTATATGCATAACTGATTCACTTTGTTATAAAGGAGAAACTAACACACCATTGTAAAGCAGTTATACTCCAATAAAAAAATAAATTTAAAAAAAAAGAGAGAGAAGCAAACAAAAAGGCAGACAATAACAGTGGTTAGCAAGGATGTTGAGAAATTGAAACTTTCATGCTCTTTGGTGGCTATGTATACTTTGAAAAACAGTCTGTCAGTTCCTCAAAATATTAAACGCAGTTACCGTATGAGGCAGCAATACCACTCCTAGGTATATACCCAAGAAACTTGAAGATGTATGTCCACACAAAAACTTGCACAAGAATATTCACAGCAGCAGAATTCATAATAGTTAAAAGGTAGAAAAACCCCCATATCTATCAACCGATAAATGGATAAACAAAAATAAAATATCTATATGGCATGGACTGATTGATTGTGTAGTCCCAGAATTCATATATTGAAGCCTAATCCCCAATGTGATGGTATTTGGAGATGGGGCCACTGGGAGGTAATTAAGTCATGAGGGTGGAGCCCTCATGAATGAGATTAGTGACCTTAGGCTTGCTTCCTGTCTCTGCTCTCAGCCGCGTGAGGATACAACAAAAAGATAGCCACCTACAAACCAGGAAAGGGGTGCTTACCAGACAGCAGATCTGCAGGCACCTGGTCCTTGGACCTCCCAGCCTCTAGAACTGTAAGAAATAAATGTTTGTTGTTTAAGTCACCCAATCTATGGTAATTTCTTATAGCAGCTTGGACTAAGATACCATACAATGAAATATTATTCAGCTACAAAAGGGAATGAAACATTGAGTCAAGCTACAATGTGGGTGAACCTTGAAAACATCATGCTAGGGACTTCCCTGGTGGTCCAGTGGTTAAGACTCCGAGCTTCCAATGCAGGGGGCTCATGTTTGATCCCTGGTTGGGGAACTAAGATCCTACATGCTATGCAGTATGACCAAAAAAAAGAAAAAGAAAATATTATGCTAAGTGAAGGAAGCCAGATAAAAAAGGCCACATATTGTATGACTCCATTTACATGAAATGCCCAGAATAAGCAAATCTATAAAGACAGGAAGTAGATAAGTGTTTGCCTGGGCTTGGGATTTGTTTTGAGGATGATGGAAATGTTCTGGAACTAATTCCAGTTGCACAATTTTGTGAATGTACTAAAAAATATATCACTGACTTATATACTCTGGATTCTACATATAAGTGATATCATATGATATTTGTCTTTCTCTGTCTGGCTTACTTCACTTAGTATGATAAACTTATATACTCTAAAAGGGTGAATTTTGTGGTATGTGAATAATATATCAATAAAAAATATCTTACCCTCCTAAAAATAATCTTTGAATCAAATAGAATCTGATATTAGTTATCTATTTTCTCCCACAAAACCCACTGGCATTGAGGTGAATCTACTTTTGCTGAATCAGATATGTAACACCGGGATCTAGTCCTAAGATTCAAAAAATAAAGAACTATTCTGTGCACTGAAAGATAAATAAACTTCAATAGGAAAGTTCTGAGAACTCCACCATGACTAAAATAGCATACTCAACTGAAAACAAACAAAATTATACCAACATGGGAGCCTATAACTTCAGATTCGGCTCTATAAAGTCTTCAGAATCCATATGCTCTAGTGACCTCATGGAAAGGAAAGAATGAAATAGCAAGTCAAAGTCAACTCCAACACATGGAAACACCAATATGAATTATGTCAAGACTTGTCAATCCTGGCTGCCACATTAGTCATCCTAGAACTCACAAAGAGATTGTGGAGACTCCTCTTCTGAGAGGCTGTTGACAATCATATCCACAAATGAAACATGGGTCCTCCAAGACCTCAAAGGCTTTCTTCTATCATGGTAGGCAGTACTGGCTTAGGTCACTGATGGCCTATTTACAAGCAATCAGGGGTCTAATTAAAACCCTTACAGAATGACTAAAAGCCAAATCTGGACACGATGTTAAAATGATGACCTTCAAGCTCAAATCTGGATGTGACGTTAAACTGACCTTGAAGCTCCGAAACGGTTGGTTGATCTTTGATCTGTATGCTTGCTTTACATTTAGCAATGACTCAGGCCCACATTTAAAAAAAAGAGTTACTACATCTCTAATTCTCAGAAATACCACCATGTAGGTTAAGATAGACATGCACGTGTACACACATACTCACACAGACCAACCCATCACAAGTCAAAAGAACCACCCAAGCTAATGAAAAGCCTGCAATTCATTGTCTGCAGTCAAAAGAGCAAGATAGATGGAGCAATCACAGATAATTCCAAATTTTGAGAGGTTATATTCCCAAAAGGTAGTTATAAATCAGCTGTTTGAAACTTGAAACACATTTTCTCATAGAAATCTGTTAGCTTGTGGTCACATACCCAGGTGAGACCAGGGAGACCAATGCAATGCATGTGAAGCAGAAAGTTGATGGCACTTCCTAGAGGGGGAAAATGTCTTCCAAGTTCAACTCCTAACGTAGCTCAACAGTGGCAGTGCCCCGGCTGCAGCATGGGGAAACAGGGTGCACACTCTTGGTCTTGTCCTTCCCCAGATATCCTAAACTGGTGAACAAACAGGCCCTGGGCCACATGGGAAACCCACCCCACTCCCATTCAGACATACGAATCCTTCACAGGGGATCTCTCTGTGACTGCGAGGGCCTGTGGCTTTTTGCTGCTCTCCCAAAGTTTTAATTTCAGTAAGTGTCTGCTTATCCAGAAGTGAAAGCAAACAAGACTTCTCATTACAGAATTTTAAAAAATATTTTTTAGTTGAAATACAGCATGCATACAGAAAGTCAAATTACTGGATTTTTAAAAAAATGTATTTCATAGGGAAGATACATGAAAAGTAGTGACTTTCAGCAACTTCTCAATGTCTCTTGTGGTCTATACAAATTCTGTTTTTCATCACCCTTGTGTCCTACACCCAGCACAGAGGCTGTACATAGTGGGCACCTCAAAGACGTGTGGGATCTCTGTACCTTTAACTTCATTAGTATTGTGGATGTAATTTATTTTAAAAAATACCTTAGAATAACTTACATACACTGTGATAGTGACCTTGAGCAATCTGCCTCTTTGTGCCTCAATTTCCTTAACCAGGGAATCATTCTCGCCCAGGGAATTGTGTGGCTGAGTGACCAGAGTAGGAAGGAAATTAAATTTTCAGTGGATACCTTGGTGCCTTCAGAATGTGGTTTCACAAATACATGTCACCCATTAAACAATCGAAGAATCGGAATGCATTATGTGAGTCATCATTACAGTAAACCCCAAATGAGAACTGGGAGCGTGTAATAGCTCGAGACGCCCTCCCTAGCCCCTCTCCCGCCATCTCATTGTCCCTCCTCCAGCCCTCCTCAGGCTTACACTGAGCTACTGGCTCAAGCCCCATCCTCAGTCTGACCTCATTCTAGCCTGACCACCTGGTTCTGATTCACAGCCTTGCTGTCAACCCTGCTATTTGTGCTTCATTCTCCAGTCCTGCTTCAGAATTTCAGGTCAAGGATCTCTGTTCCTCCTCTAACAACCAGCCACACTCTCACTGACCCAGAGTTTCTTGGGTGAAAGTGATGGATCATCCTCCTTACAGAAAACCTCAGGGCTAATTCTGAATTCAAAGTTTGCTTATTACCTTAGGGTCAGTACAGAAAAGGGAGTGGGGTGGGGAAGGAAGGGTTGAGTGACAGTTTTAGAACCAGAAGAAAAAGCAAACATACAAGTGTGACCATCAGGGTACTCTGCAGTATTGCTCCACACCCCCTTCACACACACACAGTATCAGAGAGGGACCAATTAAGCCAATTGCTCACCTTAGGGACAGCAAATACATTCCTAGAAGATAGTTTCTGTCAATCGTGATAGATTATCTATCAAGAAAGGGTCTTCACTCATCTCACCTCTTTCTTTAATAGGCCCACAAAAGAACACAGGGCACACTTGCAGAAGGCAGCTCATCATGTCTGGGGGGTCAGGACTACAGTCTTAGTACAGGCACTTACAACGGGGCTCCTCTCCTCAGCACCCTTCTCTCTGAGAACCAGCCTCGCCCCGTGCCCTGCCCCTCCCTGGCCACTGGGATGACCCAAACCAAGGGCAGCCACCGCACTGACCAAGCTGAGCCAACCAGATTCTCTTTGTCCAGAATTCATAAGTAGACACAGGGATCAAGGCAGCCTCTGACGGCCACTGAACTTAAAGACAAGTGGGACCGCCGGGGACAGGGGTCGGGGGGCTGGGGGGAGGTGCTATTTTTCACCAGGTGCTGGGAAAGCAGAGATGAGAGGGAAAAAGCAGGGAAAGCAGAATGGCAGGGCCTGTAGACAGAGATGGGCAGACCAGAGACACAGAGAAAGGCAGAGCGAGACACACAGGAAGACAGACAGACAACACACATATGCAGTGAGACAGAGCTAGAAGCCAAGTAACAGATGCACAGAGAGACAAATCAGATGGGGAGGCCAGCGGGGGTGGGCGGTCTGGTGGGGAGAATGGAGGACCGGATGGATCTCTGCTGTGTCTGAGGCCCTGCCAAGTTCCAGCTGTGCCTCTAGCTTCCTGCCCAAGGGCTCTGTGAGCTACGCCTGCATCAGTCCAATAAAATCCCCCCTTTCCTGATCCAGCTTGAGATACTATTTTTCACATATGAAATAAGAAAGTAATTTTGAGTATCAAAACGCAACGAGAGGAGGGATTGGCAGATTTTGACACATATTGCTGAGAGCGGCATAAATAAATAAAAATGTTTGGGAAACCTATTTAATGACTGTTATCAAAATGCTATAAAATAGTCTTACCCTATTATGAATCTTACTCAAGATTCATAACAGGCGAGAAGTGGATACAACCTTAATGCCCAACATTAGAGGATAAGTTGAGCAAATTAGGACTAGAATATATTATTTTATACAATAAATAATATTGCTTCTAAAGATATTTGTGAAGAATATAACATGTCAATTATTCGTGTTTAAAGAAAAATACTAAATATAAAAGTGCACATTGAAAATAAAAATCACAGGAAATGCTCAAAGAGATAATAGGGGCTACATTTGGATGGCAAATCAAAGGGGGTTTTTCCCTCTCTTTTGCTTATTAATTTTCTGTAGTTTCAACGTTTTTATAATGAGAATATATTCAAGATGATATATTTAATCACTTAAAATCAAATGGTAGGGGGAGTAGTAAGAGTCTACCCCTTACACTTTTGTACTTGTTTTTCTCGAGTCGTAACTTTCCTATTACTGTAGTATCCAGTGTGGATTCCTACACAGAACTGCCAACTTGAAGAAGCAAGGTCACCCAGTTAAGCTCCTTGCTAATATTGTCACTCTGACATTAATTTCCTAACATTTCCTCAGTGCCAGCCTACCTTGTGTCAGGCTGGGTTTACCTGGTGTGGATACTCTGCTGGGCAACTTATGACTTTCTGAGTCAGCCAATTCCATTTTTAAATGTTTTGACAATGTCAAGGATCTCCAGCTTAATCAGCTGCCCCGAGGCCTATCTGAGCATTCACCAACCTGATGGTGGTCAGAAGACTGTTCCATGTCCAAAAAGATCCCCTTTCTCCCAGGATATTTAGATCTATGACTGTGCTGCTCAAGGTTCTGCTTAGGAATCAGAGTTGTCCTGTCACAAGCTGGTTGGTTGTTTCCTTTCTTTAAGGATGATACAAATCAGCTATATAGATTCTCTTTCTCACTTCTTTTTTATGTGCATATGTATGTATATGCAAAGGGACAAGGGAGGGGGCATAAAAATGTATCACTTTTATATATGTCTTCGGATATTTATAACATAAGAGCACAGTGAACCCATACATGTAATGAACGCTCAAAAAATGTTATTAAAGATTACTAAATGGCATGAATACAGAGTGTGGTGTTTTAAATTCCATATATATGAACACAGAAACCCACAGCTGAGTCAGAAATTATCCTGATAGGCCTTTCACTGACCTATGGCTACCATAACAAACTCCCCTCGGTTTCCCCTTTTAACATAAATCCCAGAAGCGTGCGGAGAAGGTGAGGTCGGTATATTTACCTGACTTTGTTAATTGCTGTCTGGACCTTGGAACACTAGGAAGGATGCCCACCTATAGTAATATGTGGCCAGACACCTTTTCAAGAACAGAAGAAATAGTCCAATTCCAGCCCAAATACTCTAACACCCAAGATGGTCTCCACATCTCTCCTGGCCGGGCCTCTCAATTCACAACAAAAACTTTCTTCCTTCCAAATGGCCAGTAGGCAGGCCTGCTTGAAGGGAGAGGTACTGAATGTCTCAAATGAGTTCTACAAGGATGGCTTTCCTTCCAAGTTAAACTCCTGAGGTAGAAATCCCTCCCTGCAAGAGCTATCTCCAGCTTCTCAGAGCTACAAATGCATTCAGGGTCGCCATTCAGATGGGAACGTATCACTGCCTTTCTCTATCACTGTTTGTAGCAAACAGTATCACTGGGTTACATCCAGGAGGAGAAAAGCGGGAAGAGAGGTGGGTTTCTCCTAACGGTGTGTTTAAGTCAGGCTTCCTCCTTTACACTTTACTGTGGTTACAGTTCAGAGCTGGCTGGGTGGACAAGTCCAACTTCACAGCCATTACTGTACCCACCTTTGTGACATGGAAAGGTTGAGCAGAATAACTGTTTTGGATCCCGTGGATCACTTTTAAGACAGGATGGCAGAGCTGGAGTTAGAAAGATAAAAAGCTTATTCTGTTTCATCAAAGTGATCCTTAAATAGCTCCGGAGGGAAACCTTATCAGCCCTCAGTTTTGCACTTGTGTGATGAAGAGGAAGACACAATTACTAGATGTGCTCCTATAACAGGGATTGGTATGCAGTGGTAACCAGAACCTATTATTTCTTTATATCTAGAACAATTACCGCCTAAGTGTAATCTGAATTGAGGAAAATGATAGCGACCTATTTTCAGCTACAGAAGCAGTGGACAACAGTTCATAAAAAGCTCTCTAGCCTGCAGTTTGAACAAGTCAGGTCATGTCATGCCCCTGTTCAAACTTTTTCAGTGTTCACTTATTACCTACAAATAATAGATGTCTGGCTGCAAACCAGAATCATCCATAGATTTATTTCATTTCAGACTGTGCCACCACGCACAGCTTGTGGGATCTCAGTTCCCTGAACAGGGATTGAACCCAGGCCACAGCAGTGAAAGCCTGGAATCCTAACCACTGGACCACCAGGGAAGTCCCATCCATGGATATTTAAAAAACAAAATGCACACTCACATCCTCTTCCTGAAGGTGGCAATTCAACAGTCCTGGGTAAGAACATTTTTTAAAAATCCTTCCAGATGACTAAAATGCACAGGATTGAGAGCTACAGACTTACAAAAGGAAGTCTCTGGTCTTCTGTGCTACACACGAGGCTTGATTCCCGTAACTATCCACCTCACATTTCACCTTCCAGCAACACTAATCCACTTGCAGTTCCCCACAAACCACCCCTGAGCCTTTGCAGCAGCCGCCCTGCCCCCAATGCACACAAGGCAGAGTAGTCCCTCTTGAGGTTGCAGCTCTAATGACGCTTTCTATCCACTCCTCCCTAACATTCCCAGACACACAAAAGAAAAAGAGAAAGGAGTATCAGCACACTACTACAGAAAATCATCAAATCACAAAGTAAGAGAGCAAGAGAAGAAAAAAGGAACAAAGGAATTACAGAACAGCCAGAGAAGAATTAACAAACTGGCAATAAGTACATACCTATCAATAATTATTTTGAATGCAAATGGAATAAATTATCCAATCAAAAGACACAGAGTGGCATGGCACAATGAATTAAAAAGAAAAAAAGACCCATCATTACTCTGTCTACAAGACACTCACTTCGTATGCAAGGACACACACAGACTGAAAGTGAAGGGATGGAAAAAGATACTCCACGCAAACAGAAACCAAAAGAAAGCTGGGGTAGCAATACTTATATCAGACAAAACAGACTTTAAGACAAAGGCTGTAATAAGAGACAAAGAAAACCATTACGCAGTGATAAAGGGATCAATCCAACAAGAGGATATATTTGTAAATGTTTATGCACCCAGCATAGGGACACCTAAATATATAAAGCAAGTATTAACAGGCCTAAAGGGAAAAAGAGACAGTAACACAATAACAGTAGGAGACTTTAATACCCCACTACATTAATGGATAAATCTTCTAGACAGAAAATCAATAAAGAAACACTGGCTTTAAATGACACATTAGATCAAATGGACTTAACATTCCCAGGCTGGCACACACCAGGCTGCCCTTGCACATACTTTATTCTAGCAACTGTATTTAATACAAAGAAAAATTCTGTTTGCATGTCTGTCTCCTTACTGAATTGTAAGCTCCTGGAGGGAAGACACTGTTCTTTTTCATCTTCATACCCTGTAGCCTCACAAAATACTTGTCATACGGTAGGTACTTAATAAATTTCCAATGAACTAACTAATAAATGCACCATGTGAAGGCAGTGTAGCCAAAACTATAACAAGGAATACTGATGACATTATCTTGTTTTAGTTGAGCAAAAGAAAACCTGAGTGAATATAATCACTAATTTTTACTCAGTTAGATTCTCCATTGTGTGCCTTGGGTTCTAAGAGTTACGTAATAATCCTCAAGTACACTAAAGAGAAAGCTCTTGGGAATCTTTGATTCAGTTAAAAGCAATGCTGCTCTCATCTTATGTCCAGAATTTATTTCAAGGGGAACCACATGACTTCAATTCCAGCCTTAGATATTGATGAAAGAAATCTCTGAAAGAAGCTGGCAGGGGAGTTGGCAAGACGAAGATATATTGTATATGCAGTTTAGAGATTTCTGAATAGCATTTTGCAAAGCTACAGGCTTACAGGATTTAAAATATGACTCAGAACACCAACTGGGACGCCAACGTTTTTATTTTTAGATTTTTCTAGCAGAGAATATGGCTATAAATTCAACCTACTCAGTCTACAAATCCTCTAAACTTCCTCCTAGAGAACAGAAAAACACTTGGCATTTCTCTGGGTATTATTTTATTTGCATATATAGTTATGCTGGTGAAATTCTGGTAACTAAGGAAGAATTAATAATGGAAGCTCTAAATGATTCCCATGATTACTGTTTAAGTTGGCAAAGTATCCTCAAGCACAGAAGAAACTCGCTCGTGGAAATGTGCACGGGCAAGTTGTTCAGTTTTTTCCACAATGGTATGCTGGCTTGTAGTTATATGTGTTCTCAGACAAGTGGCAAGGGGACAGTAACAGAAGGACCACAATTCTGAGAGAGAAAATGGGACCAGAGAAAATTCAATGGCATGGTAAAAATATTTTATGCTTTATACCATCTGTGCTTTGCTGCTCAGCACCTTAACTTCTCATTGTCCTGTCCCTTTAAAAAATCACTTTATTGAGGAATAATTTACATACAATAAAATGCCCCCTTATAATGTACACTTTGATGAGTTTGGACAAATGTATATGCCTATATGACCACCACTTCAAGCAACATATAGAATACTTCCCCCACCCAGAAAGTATCCTCATGCCCTTTTGCAGTCAACTCCCACACTCCCACCTCTGATTTCTATCACTAGGATTAATCTTGTCTGTTTCAGGACTTCATGTAAATGGAATCATGCAGAATATGCTCTTTTTGTTTCTGCTTCTTCCTCTCAACAATGTTTCTGAGTTTCAGCCACAATGTTGCTTATATCAGTGGTCCCTTCTTTTCCACTGATGAGTAGTATTCCATGGAATAAATAAATATACCACAATTTGTCTCTTTACCAGTTGATGAACATATGGGCTGTTTCCAGCTTTTAGTGGTTCTAACAAAGCTGCTATGAACAGCTGTATAGAGGTCTTTCTTGGGCAAATGCATAGGAGCAGAACTGTTAGGCTGAAGGGAAGTGTGTTTAATGTTAGAAACTGCCAGTTGCTCTCCATGTGGCTGTGCCTTTTTACACTCCCCCCAGCCAACCCACCAGCCATGCTGACAGCTCCAGCTGCCCCAGATCCAACGTATAATAAGTTTCAGCCATGCTGGTGGGTGTGCAGGTCTACCTCACTGTGGTTTCATTTACAAGATTATGAAATCTATGTCCTTCAACTTTCAACCTTTTCCTCTTTCTATAGAACACAAGCAATATGATATAATAAAAGATCACTGGGTCCGTTTCTGGAGTCTTGAATTTTATCACCAACTTTGTCACTAAATAGTTGCATGATGCTATAAAGACCACCTATCCTGACCTCAATGTTTTCCTAGAGATAAAGTGGTTAAGTCAGACCCAGTGAGACTTATATTTTTGTTCTAAACAAAAATGAACATAAATGAGTTCTGTCGAAAGCAACATATTCCTTTCATAATAGTTAAGCATTATTTTTGCATAATGTCCCAAAGTTTTCAAAGAGGTTTTGTATATATCCTATTTAATGCCAAAGGAATAACTCTCTCAAAACACCACACATTAACAAACAAACAAAAAAAGGAAGAAGAACTCATCAAGAAAGGAGATTTTATTTAATGTAAGGCTCCCTCCTCTGCCTGGTACATCAGATCTGCTCTGCCACATCAGTGAAGCTTAAACTCCCTTTCACAGTCATCAGAGCTTAATTCCAAACTGCACCTGTTTTTAAAAAACCTTTATGATTCAGGAAGCATAAATAATCCCCTTTGGTCATTTATGTTTTACTCACTAAGCTTTAAATTGTATGGAGTGAATCAAACAGCAAATCATTGGGTTTCACTCGCTATTTTGCCTTATGCATACACAATACTCCTTTACTCTTGTTAAGCTTCACACATCTAGCAACGTATGGAAACTAAGCAAATTCCAAGTTAGTCCTCATCCTTTGGGTTCCCATAAGGCAAGGTGAGGCAAAGTTAATGATAAAGGTAGGAAAATACCACACATTCTTTATGAGGAAACTTAAGGAGTCAGAAGAAAGGGTAAACGGTGATCAAAGGTGAGAGGGAAAGGCATGACAAGACATTAAAGGAAATTAGTTTTCAGTTCCAAACAAATATGTGCTGGAAAAAAATGCCAATAAAACATCTGGTGTTCAGGGGGGTTTGGGGGTGGTGGTGGGGGAACAACACTTTTTATCTTCAATTCCTGTCTAAACGAATTATATATTGCCTATCTAAGAAACAGATTACACTTAACAAAGGTTTCCCAAATCTCGTTCCAAAGATATCTCAGTATATGCCAGCAGAAATAGAATAAAACTTTTATTGCTGACAGCAAAAAAGACATGGGCTTCAGTGGGATGTCTATTTCAATATGAATGGGGAAAGTTGAGTTGCAGCTAAAAAAAAGATCACATTACATGTGAAAAAATATATGCAGTATACTTCCAAGGTCCTTTTACCTATTGGGGAAATGGAAAGCAATCCACCCACCATCAATTCAGTTTGTCATTAACCTTTCCCGGGTCACTAAATTCTTTAAAAATCTAATGAGAGGTATGGTCCAGTCTTTCCAGAAAAACAATCATATGGCTTTTCACAGCCCCAAGAGATCTAGCTCCATGAAGGCCTTCCATGGAGCCTTTAAGGGACCCTAGGTTTAGAAGGACCCCTGATTAAACAAATTCACCAACGATATTTCTGCTAACAATAATTCAAATACGACCTATATCCAAACAGAGGCAGGCAAATCTCTCCTAATCCAAATCCCAAATACATACATGGTAGAATCTGAACTTGACTTTTGTAAATTCCAAAAATTACTTAACATTCTCACAGGAAGCACATGTTCCGAGGTACAAAGTGGGCTGTGGAAATGCTCCCAGAAATACATTCCCCAACCACTGCTGAGAAGTATGAGCAGTCATCTGAGTGGGTGGTGTCAGTGCCTCCCATTTCTAGAATAGGTCTAGTCTAAAAGAAGAAACTCCTTATGGGACACAGAGGGAGGAGAGTAAATGGCTAGCAAAAATGTATGTGAGCAGACTGGTAAATGTGACTTAATTTGGAAACATTCAGAACTAGAGGTGAAAAAGAAGGAGTCTGGGAATTCTGGGTCGTAAGGCAGGTGTCTGTCTGTAGTAGGTAGAAAAATGGCCCCCAAATACATCCACATCCTAATCCATGGAACCAGTGAATGTTACCTTTTATGGCGAAAAGGACTTTGCAGAGATATTATTAAGTTAAAGCCCTGGAGATGGATTATCCAGGATTACCCATGAGGGGCCAGTGTAATCACAGGGTCCTTATGAGAAAGAAGCAGGAGATCAGAGTTAGTAGAATGCAATGTAATGAGATGTGATGATGGAAAAGGAGATGTGATGTGGGACCTTGAGCCAAGGAATGCAGGTAGCCTCGAGAAGGTAGAGAAAGCAAAGAAGAAGGTTTTCCACATGAGCCTCCAGGAAGAGTACAGCCCTGCTGATACTTTGACTTTAGACTCCTTAGACTTTTGACCTCCAGAACTGTAAGGGAATAAATATTTATTGTATTTAGTGGTTTTAAGCCACTAAAATTGTGGCTTAAAACAATTTAGTTTGTAACAGCAGCAACAGGAAGCTAATACGTTGTGTGCTATCTTTCTTTTTTAAGGGGTTAGGAAATGAAGAGAAGTACAAAACAGCAGCTTATGGAAAAAGTATTTTCTGATGAATGACAAATACCTCCATCAATAAGGCTGAGAACAGTTCAAATATGGCCCTGAACCAATAACATATGGGGAAGTTATGTGGTATAATGGAAACACATTGGACTCGGAGTTAGAAAAGCTGAGTTCTCACCCTTGCTTGTCCATGTAGAGCTATGTGCCATCAGGCAAGCACAACCTCCTTGGGTCTGAGTGACTGATCTTTAAAAGGAAACATTCAGACTACATGAATTATAATGTCTCCTTAACACAGGCCAGAGGACTTCCCCTGCTGACCAGTGGTCAGTTTTCCCATTAACTAGTTCTTACATGTCTTATCTTCATCCCTATAACAGCCTGTGAGGTTGGCCACACTTTGCCTATTTCAACCTAAAGGAGGTCATTTGCCCACCATTGCTGAGATTCAAATGCAGGCGTGTCTGACTGGGGGCCTCCTCCTTATCCACTGTGTTATGCTGCCTTTCCTGGTCAAGGTTTGCACTGTGGGTCTACGGATCTGAGGCAGTTCAGAATACAAGAGCAAGGAGACTACCAACCCAAATCAGGATCATGGACATGCTAGAGAAAGTGAAAGAAAAGGGGGTTGGGGGTAGGGAGACCAAACTGCCTTACACTCAAGCAGTTTAAAAGCTAGATATTGCAAAATAAAACTTTTCTTTTGAAAAACAAAAGAAAAATGTCAAGACACCAAGTGGCCTCAATGGGCAGACACCCTACTGTTCCGTAAGGTAGGATGCTCTATTACAAACCAGTGACCCTTCCTTCCTTCACATTCCGATTCCACACTGGGACTATGCTGCTGCAGCAGCTCCAGCCTTCATGGTTCATGGGAGGAGAATGGAAAGGCTGCTACCCAAAATAGTTTAATAAGGCCAGCAATGATTCCTGGAGTAATAACAGGCCAGGCAGGCAGCTGCCTGCAGAATTGGGCCCAGCTGAGAGGGGGTTTCACAGCTCAAGTTTAACATGGAGAATAAAGAGGACATTCATTACACGTGTTCAAGGAGGGAAAGCTCATTAGTACCATCTGCAAACTCCCAAAGAGGGAGTCAAATATGAGGCGATTCAGCTTGACAATTTATTAACACTGTCCCAGAGTTCAAAAGCAACTGACACGTGAAGGCAAAAAGCAACCATGCAAACACAGACCTTTAGAACATTCTCTCTCTCAATGGACTCTGATTTACTCCCAAAATTTACCGAAAATTTTCATGGGCAAAACAGCATCTGAAGTTTATGAATAGTTTAAAAGAAGCAGAACATGTAAAGGAGAAGAAAAACATGAAGAAAACTATAAAGACACTGACAACCATAGGCCACTCTAAAAACCCAAACTAGTTTTACCCCACAATACAGAACACTTAGGTTGTCAATGATATTTCTGATTATACTTCTGTACCCAAAGAAAACTAATAGTTGAGCAAAATTTTAAGGATGGCATGCAAAAGAAAATTTGCTTTTCCGTAATTCATTTATTTTAAATTCCAGTTTAGACAAGTATTTGCAAATGCTCCCAGTTCTTATCCGAGGTCAATGGTTACATAATTAGTTATGAGAAGAGAAAAGAAACAGATGGGTAATTCATAAAGTTAATAACTATCTGCTTTTGCTATCAAAATTTGGAATTTCAGCCAAAGATACCTATACAAAAATATATGTAAGAGTTACAAATGGCATAAATAGAAAGGGTAAAACAATAAATTCTAAGGTTTGTTGGCATTACATTGGTTTAGTCTGTAAATAGCTCCACAGATAAAATGAGAAAAGCAAAGTTTAAAAGAAGGAAAGGACAGAATGCAATGGGGCTGATGAGAAAAGGCAGACCATATGTGTAATTGCTCTAAAAAGAGAATATGAGAGACAGTCCATTTTTCTCAGCTGGAATCAAAAGTAAGAGTGTGAGGGCTTCCCTGGTGGCGCAGCGGTTGAGAGTCCGTCTGCCGATGCAGGGGACACGGGTTTGTGCCCCAGTCCAGGAAGATCCCACGTGACGCGGAGCAGCTGGGCCTGTGAGCCATGGCCGCTAGGCCTGTGCGTCCGGAGCCTGTGCTCCGCAACGGGAGAGGCCATAACAGTGAGAGGCCCACGTACCACAAAAAAACAAAAAAAAAAAAAGTAAGAGTGTGAAAGTGATAGAAAGTAAGGTCATGTGAGAGAAGTTTTTTATGTGTAAAAAGTTAAATCTCACCATTTCAATGCAGGTCTCATTTGAAAAGCACCAATATCAATTACCTCAACAAATTTTTATTCAAATATTACACAAATAAACACAGCATACTCATCACCAATCTTACTGACAAGTGTAAGTCTTCTTTGCTGGATATGAGAAGCAATAATGTTTTCATTATATTCTTCTCATGTGTCTGAGTTAGAAGCTTTGATGACAACCGAGTTCCTTGGATCAAAGACAAAATTGTCAGTAATAAAATATAAGTGAAATGAAAACTGTTGTCAAAAAACAGCAACAAGAAAAAATAACTTCAGCAACTATTAGAATAAAAGGTACCTGCAGGGCCCAAAAGGGAAACAATCTTCATTTAACATTTGCTTTGCCAAAAACATACCTATCTTTGCCCTTGATCACTGAGAAGTAACGTAAAGCACATTATGGTTTCAAGAAGCCTGTGTCCATGCTGGTCTTCTCAAAATCCGATTAGAGATTTGGATGAACAATACAGGAAAATTTGGCATAACTACTCATATGGCTTTATCCTTGAAATAAAGACTGTAAAACTGAGTTTGCCATGCAGCTTACCTTTGAATGAATCTTTTCTAGAAATATTTTACGCTTACATTGAGAAGCAATGTAAGGACCTGTGTTTGAATTAGGTAGCACTTTCATTTATATCTTCTATTCCTTGGAGCAGAGTTCAACACCCCTCATCCTTGGCAACAGGCAGATGGAAAAGCCAGAAGTTGTAATAGCTGAAATACCTTCTACCTAGGACACTTAATTACCCCCACTGGACAGGCTTGCCTCATTTTATTTAACGCGTGATCTTGAAAATTGTATATAGTCATTGGAAGATGACTTAAAAGAACCTTGTAGTGACTCTTTCTTTTTTAAGATAAGAAAATACGTAAAATATTTTTGAAAAATATGTACAAGGTTGCTCATCACAAAGTTGCTTGTACTAGTCAAAACTCTGGATAGAGAATTGGTTAAATAAGTTATTGTATATTTAGACAATAACCTATAAGACATCCATTAAAAATAATAAAACAGGGGCTTCCCTGGTGGCTCAGTGGTTGAGAGTCCACCTGCCGATGCAGGGGACACGGGTTCATGCCCCATTCCGGGAAGATCCCACATGCCGTGGAGCCGCTGGGCCTGTGAGCCATGGCTGCTGAGCCTGCACGTCTGGAGCCTGTGCTCCACAACGGGAGAGGCCACAGCAGTGAGAGGCCCACGTACAGCAAAAAATAATAATAATAATAATAAAACAGGAATAAGGGAATTTTTATTCTAAGTTAAAAAATCTACGGAATCACAAGAAGTTGCCAAAATAGTGCAGAGTGGTCAGTGTAAATTTCACCTAGCTCCTACCAATGGTAACGTGCTATACATAACTGTAGGCAAAAACAAGAAATTAACACTGGCACAATACAGTTAACTAGACTACAGAGTTTATTTGGATTTCACCAGTTTTTACGCGCACTCATTTTCTGTACCTGTGTATATGTGTGCACATATGTGTATTGTTCTATAAAATTTTATCACATGTACCTTAATTCATGTAACCACCACCAGAACTGTTACATCATCACAAAGGAACTAAAAGAGAGCCTTCCGCAGTACTAGAAATGTTCTGCAACTTGCTGTGGGTGGTGGTTATGCTGTGCACATGAGATTTATACAATTCAGAATATAAGTTATGCCTGAATTTAAAAAGAACGATGATGAAGCTCAACTGCTTGATATAGATACATGTTCAAGACAGATCAGGTTTTTTAAAGTTACAAAACAGTATTTATAACAGGATGATCCCATTTTTGTATATGTCTCTATGTGCCCAGAATAAAAGTCCCAAAACGCCGAAGTTTAATATTCTTCTAAAAATTCTATTTCATTTTTCTGATGTTTATTTTGCAGTGAGTAAGAATTGCTTTAATAACTCAGGGGAGAAGACCCCACAGAAGCATATATATTCTCAAGGAAGGAATTTTTTTTATCACCACCTAATTCACTCTTCGGTTTCTCCTGGCTGAAAAGTTAGCCTTGAAATCCCCAGTATAATCCTTCCTATCACCCCTCCAAAACACAATATCAATCATCTTTATGGTTCTTGCAAAAGATGAACTTGAAAACGCCTTCCCCCTGAAGTGCAGTGTGTTAGAATATGTGTAAATTTTTCAAAGGAAGCTGAGACATGAGTACAAACTGTATTCAGGGCTAACTTTTCCTCTCACAATTTACAAAAACAAAAAAATTCTTTTAATACAACCTTCAGTGACCACAGACCCTGTGCTAAAATTATGCAAAAAGGGTTCCAGGGTCCTTGAGATGCGCAAGACAAAGATCCTGCTCTTAACAAGGTCAAAATTGTAATACGCCAAGCCACATCCATACACCACCAGTGAGCATAGAGTCCTGGGAGTAGATGCAGGAGTCAATAACCAATTCTGTCTAGGAGCGGGAAGATGGAAGGATTCTGGACAAAGAGTGACCCTGGGTCTGGTGCTTGAAAGCTTATATTTGAGCTTCTGCCAAATGAAAAAGGGGAAGAGTTGAGAGTCACTTCAGTCAGAGAGACTGCCTGCAGGCACAGAAAATTTAAGGACCTGCTGGAGAACAAGTTCATACAGGACAGGGAAGAAAAGGGAGATGATTCTAGAAACAATCTTGAACACCATGCTAAAAGCCTGAACTGCATTATCCTACACACGGTAGGAAACCCAAGGGTTTTTGCAGAGCATTAGATGGGTGGCAGTGTTGAAGGTGAGCTGGAATGAAGAGAATGGAAAAGGAAGATAAATTATTGAGCTCTTAACAGTATATACCAGCTGAAAAATACTGAGACCCTGATTAGGGGCAGCAGCAGCAGCTGTAATAGAGAAGAATACTAATTAAATTTTTCTATTTTTTCAAACTACATAAATGGCATCATGCTTTATTTAACTCACAACTTGTTTTTGTTCAACACTATTCTTAAGATTTACCCATAATGACACATGTATTTCTAGTTCTTTCATTTTAACAGCTCTATAGAATTTAGTTGATTGAATACACAATTATTCATTCATATCTTGTTCATGGATATTGAGGTCACCTCTAATTTTTTTTTTTTTTTTTTTTGGCTGCACCACATGGCTTGTGGGATCTTAGCTCCCCAACCAGGGATCAAACCTGTGCCCCCAGCAGTGAAAGCACGGAGTCCTAACCACTGGACCACCAGGGAATTCCCCTCACTTACAAATTTTTGCTCTAACAAACACCAGAGCAGTGAATAGAGCACACATACCTCCCAGTACACGTGTAGGAGACTTTTACATATCTGGAAATAGAACCGCTGGTTGTTGAAGTTATAAGGTTTGAACATCTTAAACCTAACTATTATACTTCTTGCCAAATTATTCTCTAAAGCGGTTGTTCCGAATGATATTCCCCATCAATAAAATATGAGTTTCCATCCGACATGTCCTTGCCCACAGCTGGTATAGTCAAACTGTTTACTTGGAACAAATGTATGAGTGTAGAATGGGTATACTTGTCCTGGTTTTATATTATGTTTCCAGGATCTAGAGCTATTTCCAAAGTATAATCTATGAATTAGGATGTGGGTAGAAAGGGACAGGGAGGAAAACTATGGAGTGTGCTGCTTAGGTAACAAGACTAGAAATATCTGTTAGGAACTGTTAAAAACAACATTAAGCTACAATTAACAGAGAGTGACCCCCCCCAACACACACACACACACACACACACACACACACACACACACACACACACAAATGGTGGCCTAAATAAACTAGGGCTTACTTGCCATGTAAAAATCCAGAAGAAGGCATTCCAAAGCTGATATGGCAGCTCTATGATTATAAAGAACCCAGCATCTTTTTGTCCTAGATTCCATCTTCATCACTGCAGGGTCCAAGATGGCTTCTGAAACGCTAGGCATCATTCAGATTTGAAGGCCAGAGGAAGGAAAGAGATATGAGCAAAAAGGGCATACCTCCCAGCTGAGGGAGATATGTCTTCCCTGGAAGTCCCACACAATACTCCTAAGTAACACTCACTAGCCAAATTTTAGTCAAATGACCTACCTAACTGCAAGGAGGACTGGATAATGAGGTTTTCTTGCCGTTGGCTTTGTGTTTGTTTTTTGAGATAATGTGCCCTGTTACTAACGGGAACACATACAATGGGAGGAAACCTTCTTTGCCGTAGTAAATGGTATGCTTAATCAAGATACAGAACACAAGAAGAGATGAGAAGAAAGGAAACGGAGCTCAAGAGATAGAGGTCAGTGTGGATATAGATTTAAAAATGGTCAGCATACATGCATCAGATTAAATCATAGGAATACCTAAGTCCCAGGAAACACCGCTGATCAAGAAGAGATGGTGAGGTCACTACATCAGGAAAGCCAAGATTTGAGAGGAAGAAAGAGGAAAAATCAATGAAGGAAACCAAGATGTAGAGAATATTCAGAGAAGGAAGAAGATCGGAGCTCATAATTCAAGGAAGCAAAGCCTTTCCGCACTGAGGAGGTGGTTGTAGAAGCCACTAGTAATTGTCTCCCCAGTAGCTATTCTCTCTGTGCTTCATTGCTAAGAATTCCAGTTTTGTTCAGCTACCGAGAAGTTATATACTTGAGGCGAGCCTGGGCTCTCTCCACCCCTAGGCTGCAAACCTTGACAATTCTAAACCTATCAGATAATCCCATTCCCCTGCGGTCGACTGGCTTAGGCAAGGGCATATGATGTGATCCTGGACCCTAGGATGTTTGGAGAGAAAATAAAGTTAACATGCTGTGAACGGCAGGGAGGAAAGACTAAAGAAACTGGCTCCTTGATGATGCTGTCAAGCCATAAATTAAGCAACTCTGGAACAGTCTTACTTCCAGACTTCTCTCGTGTAGCCTCTTATTTAAGCCTCTTCAATTTGGGTTTTCTGTTATTTGCAGCCAAATCATCCCAACTGATAAAAGAGTCAATAGTTTCAAAAGTTATAGACAGGCCAGGAGGTCTTGAGGAGGCCCTGGGAAACAGTTAGCATTTAGAACGGAATGACACAGTTCCATCACTGAGGGTGGGGGGGGAATATCAAAAACTCTAGGGGCTGTACGTAAAGTTGAGAGGATTTCTTCCTAGTGACCTCTGTTGCCAGATAAACGGAGGACAAGTTCAAACGCTGAGAATGAGGTTGTGAAAGAAAGTTGTATACTTGAAGAGACTAATAAAGGTTTGGAATCACTGTTAAAGAAAATGGGAAAGGGTGTAGACAAATAGATCTCCAAGTAACATCAGAGGTTCTGTTAACCTGAAAATCATATGTTTGTAAGGGAGTCAGTAATCAGTTATAGAGTTATGGGGTGAGCACAGAGATCGAAGTAGACTGTTGCTTTGATTCAGAGTTAGAGAAAGAAGTGAGCACTTTCTGAGAGACTCAAGGGGATGAGGAGGTGGCTCCAGGTACATCAGGGAAGAAGTGAAGTGAGTGGGGGAAGGAAAGGCCAGACAGACAGAAAACAGGGTGGGAATCAAGGGAATAAATTCAGAGTCAGAAGAACAGGTTTAGTGAGAGAAAGCAGACAGGAGAGAGGGGAGCTCTGACCAAGGGAAGGATGTTTCAGAGATACCATCTCAGAGAGAGAGAAGGAGGATGTGGGCACTGAATGGGTTGCTGAGGTGTTATAGAAGGGAAGGTGGCTAAGACCAAGGAGATGAGAGGCAGTGAATGAGGATGTCAGGTTGGTCTGAAAATGGGCACCACACAGGCAGGAGCTCAAAGGAAAACCGGAGTCAGCTACAAACTGAGAACTGAGTCTCCCGACTGAACCACTCCTCTCAGTGTTCCTTATGAAATCCAAAGATTCCTTAAGGAGAACTCTGTTAGCATAGGCAACGGTTTCAGGCAGATAACCTTTTACGTATGTATTCAAAATGTGGCCCTGAACCCTGAGGAAATCCTAGAAAACCTGGTCTGTCATCAGACAACCTCTTCTAATTGGGTCTTCCTTCTCATCAATTTAGAAGTGCCCTTGAGGAATAAAATAAGAAAAGTGGAGACAAATCAACTGCTTTAAAAATATTTCTTAAAGTTTCTGCTTCCAGCATTTCCCTTTTATTTTCAATTCCTACCACAACCTGCCAGGTTCAGGTAGCAATTACTGCTTCTCACCTAGATAACTACAATAGCTCCCACCCAGCTTGCCAACTACTGGGCTCTCCCTGCTCAAGCCATGCATAAACAGTTTCCAAAATAATCCTCCTGGGGCATCTCTCCAATCACGTCACTCCTCTCTGCAAAGATCTGCAGTGACTCATCACCACCCAGAGCACTGGCTTTCAAGTCCAGCTCTTACAGCGCCTACATCCCATGAGATGGGTCAACGTGTTCCCACCACAAAACTCAAATGACGCAATTGGTTCTCGAACTGCAGAAAGAAAAAACATAGATGTAATAGATACTTTTCCTCCATTTTGTTTCTCTCCCTTCACATTTTCATAGTGTGAATTTCATTTGGCACCAACTTTCACTTGTCCATATCAGCATCTAGTAGAAGAGATACTTAATCTAACATAATACGCCTGGTTATTTGAAGTGTAACACATATCACATGGAATTCTTCTACATGTAAAATTCGTGTATATCATTTGATACACAAAATAAAGTCCAACTCTGCAGTAGCAACATTCGAGGCCCTCCTCAATTCTGACCCAACCTTCCTTTCCAACTTTCTTTCTCACACTTCATTCCACTTGTCTTAATTGCAAAGCTAGACTGTCTTAATAGTTACTTGTATCCACATCTATGGCTCTATGGACACTAGGCTGTATCTTGCTCACATTTCTCTACATAACACATAACACAACAAGAAGGAATAAGATTTGTTCCACAGGCCCATTGCTTATCTGCATGTACTTTGGGCACCACCAGAAACAGATGTCGAGTCCATCTGACCCAAGTAACCTTCCCTTTAAAATCTCAAGGGTTTTTTTTAATGTAACTTTATGAAGAAAATAATTAATTATTTGAAAAGAACAGAAATCACACAACATGGAAAAAATTATACCAACTTTGCTAAGTAGTCAATTTAAGTATAGACATAGTTCTAAGTAAAACCAGGAGGCACCCATCCTGACCAAAGTACTAAGTCCACTTGAAGCTGAGGATGACTAGATCCATCCATGGCTGCCAGCCCTATCCAGACACTTTGCTCCTTTCATTTCCTGGATTTATAATTTATAATGGGATAGAAAGAGGCCATTATAATCCACATATTCCACACTGATAGTTATCAGAATAGGAACATCCCGATATCAGGTCTCATCTACTTAATGAGAAAGAGGGCTTCCCTGGTGGCGCAGTGGTTGAGAGTCCGCCTGCCGATGCAGGGGACGCGGGTTCGTGCCCCGGTCCGGGAAGATCCCACATGCCGCGGAGCAGCTGGGCCCGTGAGCCATGGCCACTGAGCCTGCGCGTCCGGAGCCTGTGCTCCGCAACGGAAGAGGCCACAACAGAGAGAGGCCCACGTAACGCAAAAAAAAAAAAAGAGAGAGAGAGAATTCAGAGTCCCTGAAATATGAAATTAGGACAAATGCAACTTACAAACATTTCTGTGTTTCTATGTTGATGGCCATTCTTCTTCCTGTTAGGTGCAAGCCTTAAGTTCCTTTTCTCAAAAATTTGAGGCCAGAAATATTTAGAATTGGTTTTGTTGTTTTTAATTTCAGAAAGGTAATATGGTACATACATCATATAATAACAGCTCTAGCAGGACATGGAGCAGCATCTCATAGCTAAATACATCAATATTTTTGTAACAAAATGTATGAACATTCCTATTAACTTGAATAAAAACCATAAATAGCTTCACGTCAGTTCAGATCAGACTTAGCAATTAAATGAGCTACCAAAAAAAAAATTTTTTTTAATTAAAAAAAACTCACCAAAACCCTGTTGCTACTCAGATTTCACAATTGTGGTAAGAGACTGAATTACAAATAACTGTACAATGCTGGAGCTTAAGGAGGTGACCACTGCTATCGCTCCTTCTGCAAAGATAAGGGGCTATGGCAATGCCTGCCTAGAAAGGCCATCCTCTCTGTGGCTCACAAGCTAGAATAAACTTCTGGGTGAAATGTAACCTCAGAAAGTCTTCCCCCGTAACTTACCCAATTTCTTCAATTTATTGGTTATTTGAAATGCCACTAATTCCTTATCACAGTCTATCCCAGGTATGGCAGTATGGCAATGTACCGTATGGCCACCCAGGGTTATGTGATTTAACCAATTTACGCCACTTCCACGGTTGTGTTCACACAGCCCATGCCCAGTGTTCTATAGCAATATTTACGCTGAGAATCTGACCCTCTGGGTCCGACCACAGCAAATCATGACACAGTGAGGGACACAAGAATGCTCATGACGGAGAAGCAAATTTACATATCTGCTTATTAACCTTAAATAGGTTTAAAGGAAAAGACAGGATACATTTCAGTCTGTTCCTTCAGTCATTTCATACCAAAACAGCAGTAACACAAAAGGTTTCTAGCTTCTAAACTGGGCCTCCTCTGCCCAAAGATTCTGAAGCAGGACAGGCCCACTCAGGACGTTCCTGAGACCCAGTTTCTTGGCCCTCTAGGAGTTGCTGTTTAGTAAACAGCAAGTTCATCAGCATCAAGTTAAAAAAAAAAAAAAGGAAGTGAGCAAAAATGGGCCAGAAAAAAAATGGGGCATATGCATACGCAGAGATGTAAATTAAGAAGTCTGGGGCTTCCCTGGTGGTCCAGTGGTTAAGACTCTGTGCTTCCACTACAAGGGGCACAGGTTTGATCCCTGGTCAGGGAACTAAGATCCCACATGCTGTGAAGCACGGCCAAAAAATTAAAAATAAATAAATATTTTTAAAAGAGTTCTGAGTACACATTTTTTGAAACGCACAACTAAAGAAAACAGCCTGAAAGCTGTAAAAATAAAGTGTTTATGTCAGATTGGTCCCATTATGATGTCAGTTTGCATTTCCAACTGATCAGGTTTCAGCATAACAAAGCACACCGGTACCTGGCTTAGTTTGGAGGAATCATAGCCCAATATTAAAATACAAAAACACAAACCAAGCTCAGTTCTTCTCTGAGCAAGATGTCACAAATTTGCTCCCAGGCTCCCTCTAAACTTCTCTAAAGTCTTCAAAGTTTTATAATTGAGAAAACAGAATCCTATTTCTCTTATCAATAATTAGAAAATGTCAGTTATATGCTCACTGTCTTTCAACAGTCATGAATCCCTTAAGTTGCTGGGATGGAGACTGGGATTTACCAGGTACACTGATCCATATGGTCTGTTCCTTTTGGAAGACCTATCTGTAGTGACACCTAAAAATGCTGTTATATCCCCTAGTCCTCACCTCCACCTTCAAATTCACCCCTGTAGCAAAGCAGGAATTCACAACCAGAAATTTATCACCTCAAATCTTATTTCCATAGCTTCTATATTTGCTTTCGTGGAATCTTTTTTTTTTTTTTACATCTTTATTTAAAGGAGTATAATTGCTTTACAATGGTGTGTTAGTTTCTGCTTTATAACAAAGTGAATCAGTTATACATACACATATGTCCCCATATCTCTTCCCTCTTGCGTCTCCCTCCCTCCAACCCTCCCTATCCCACCCCTGTAGGTGGTCACAAAGCACCGAGTTGATCTCCCTGTGCTATGCGGCTGCTTCCCACTAGCCATCTATTTTACGTTTGGTGTTGTATATATGTCCATGCCACTCTCTCACTTTGTCACAGCTTACCCTTCCCCCTCCCCATATCCTCAAGTCCATTCTCCAGTAGGTCTGTGTCTTTATTCCTGTCTTACCCCTAGGTTCTTCATGACATTTTGTTTTCTTAGATTCCATATATACGTGTTAGCATACAGTATTTGTCTTTCTCTTTCTGACTTACTTCACTCTGTATGACAGTCTCTAGGTCCATCCACCTCACTACAAATAACTCAATTTCGTTTCTTTTCATGGCTGAGTAATAGTCCATTGTATACATGTGCCACATCTTCTTTATCCATTCACTCGATGATGGACACTTAGGTTGTTTCCATCTTCTGGCTATTCTAAATAGAGCTGCAATGAACATTTTGGTACATGACTCTTTTTGATTTATGGTTTTCTCAGGGTATATGCCCAGTAGTGGGATTGCTGGGTCATATTGTAGCTCTATTTGTAGTTTTTGAAGGAACCTCCATACTGTTCTCCATAGTGGCTGTACCAATTCACATTCCCACCAGCAGTGCAGGAGTGTTCCCTTTTCTCCACACCCTCTCCAGCATTTATTGTTTCTAGATTTTTTGATGATGGCCATTCTGACTGGTGTGAGAAGATAACTCATTGTAGTTTTGATTTGCATTTTTCTAATGATTAATGATGTTGAGCATTCTTTCATGTGTTTGTTGGCACTCTGTATATCTTCTTTGGAGAAATGTCTATTTAGGTCTTCTGCCCATTTTTGGATTGGGTCGTTTGTTTTTTTGTTATTGAGCTGCATGAGCTGCTTGTAAATTTTGGAGATTAATCCTTTGTCAGTTGCTTCATTTGCAAATATTTTCTCCCATTCTGAGGGTTATCTTTTGGTCTTGTTTATGGTTTCCTTTGCTGTGCAAAAGATTTGAAGTTTCATTAGGTCCCATTTGTTTATTTTTATTTCCATTACTCTAGGAGGTGGGTCAAAAAGGATCTTGCTGGGATTTCTGTCATAGAGTGTTCTGCCTATGTTTTCCTCTAAGAGTTTGATAGTTTCTGGTCTTACATTTAGGTCTTTAATCCATTTTGAGCTTATTTTTGTGTATGGTGTTAGGGAGTGTTCTAATCTCATACTTTTACATGTACCTGTCCAGTTTTCCCAGCACCGCTTATTGAAGAGGCTGTCCTTTTTCCCTGTACATTCCTGCCTCCTTTATCAAAGAAGAGGTGACCATATGTGCGTGGGTTTATCTCTGGGGCTTTCTATCCTGTTCCATTGATCTATATTTCTGTTTTTGTGCCAGTACCATACTGTCTTGATTACTGTAGCTTTGTAGTATAGTCTGAAGTCAGGGAACCTGATTCCTCCAGCTCCGTTTTTCGTTCTCAAGATTGCTTTGGCTGTTCAGGGTCTTTTGTGTTTCCATACAAATTGTGAAATTTTCTGTTCTAGCTCTGTGAAAAATGCCAGTGGTAGTTTGATAGGGATTGCATTGAATCTGTAGATTGCTTTGGGTAGTAGAGTCATTTTCACAATGTTGATTCTTCCAATCCAAGAACATGGTATATCTCTCCATCTATTTGTATCATTTTTAATTTCTATCATCAGTGTCTTATAATTTTCTGCATACAGGTCTTTTGTCTCCTTAGGTAGGTTTATTCCTAAGTATTTTATTCTTTTTGTTGCAATGGTAAATGGGAGTGTCTTCTTGATTTCACTTTCACATTTTTCATCATTGGTGTATAGGAATGCCAGAGATTTCTGTGCATTAATTTTGTTTCCTGCTACTTTACCAAATTCATTGATTAGCTCTAGCAGTGTTCTGGTAACATCTTTAGGATTCTCTATGTAGAGTATCATGTCACCTGCAAAGAGTGACAGCTTTACTTCTTCTTTTCCGATTTGGATTCCTTTTATTTCCTTTTCTTCTCTGATTGCTGTGGCTAAAACTTCCAAAACTACGTTGAATAAGAGTGGTGAGAGTGGGCAACCTTGTCTTGCTCCTGATCTTACTGGAAATGCTTTCAGTTTTTCACCATTCAGGACGTTGTTGGCTGTGGGTTTGTCATATATGGTCTTTATTATGTTGAGAAAAGTTCCCTCTATGCCTAGTTTCTGGAGGGTTTTTATCATAAATGGGTGTTGAATTTTGTCAAAAGCTTTCTCTGCTTCTATCGAGATGACCATACGGTTTTTCTCCTTCAGTTTGTTAATATGGTGTATCACATTGATTGATTTGCATATATTGAAGAATCCTTGCATTCCTGGAATAAACCCCACCTGATCATGGTGTATGAGCCTCCTAATGTGCTGTTGGATTCTCTTTCCTAGTATTTTGTTGACGATTTCTGCATCCATATTCAACAGTGATACTGGCCTGCAGTTTTCTTTCTTTGTGACATCCTTGTCTGGTGTTGGTATCAGGGTGATGGTGGCCTCGTGGAATGAGTTTGGGAGTGTTCCTCCCTCTGCTATATTTTGGAAGAGTTTGAGAAAGGTGTTAGGTCTTCTCTAAATGTTTGATAGAATTCGTCTGTGAAGCCATCTGGTCCTGGGCTTTTGTTTGTTGGAAGATTTTTATTCAAAGTTTCAATTTCATTACTTGTGATTGGTCTGTTCATATTTTCTATTTCTTCCTGATTCAGTCTTGGCAGGCTGTACATTTCTAAGAATTTGTCCATTTCTTCCAGGTTGTTCATTTTATTGGCACAGAGTTGCTTGTAGTAATCTGTCATGATCTTTTGTATTTCTGCAGTGTCAGTTGTTACTTCTCCTTTTTCATTTCTAATTCTATTGATCTGAGTCTTCTCCCTTTTTTCTTGATGAGTCTGGCTAATGGTTTATCAATTTTGCTTATCTTCTCAAAGAACCAGCTTTTAGTTTTATTGATCTTTGCTATCGTTTCCTTCATTTCTTTTTCATTTATTTCTGATCTGATCTTTATGATTTCTTTCTTTCTGCTAACTTTGGGGGTTTTTTGTTCTTCTTTCTCTAACTGCTTTAGGTGCAAGGTTAGGTTGTTTATTTGAGATGTTTCCTGTTTCTTAAGGTAGGATTGTATTGCTATAAACTTCCCTCTTAGAACTACTTTTGCTGCATCCCATATGTTTTGGGTCACCGTGTCTCCATTGTCATTTGTTCCTAGGTATTTTTTGATTTCCTCTTTGATTTCTTCAGTGATCACTTCATTATTAAGTACTGTATTGTTTAGCCTCCATGTGTTTGTATTTTTTACAGATCTTTTCCTGTAATTGATATCTAGTCTCATAGCAGTGTGGTCGGAAAAGATACTTGATACTATCTCAATTTTCTTAAACTTACCGAGGCTTGATTTGTGACCACAGATATGATCTATCCTGCAGAATGTTCCATAAGCACTTGAGAAGAAAGTGTATTCTGTTGTTTTTGGCTGGAATTTCCTATAAATATCAATTAAGTCCATCTTGTTTAATGTATCATTTAAAGCTTGTGTTTCTTTATTTATTTTCATTTTGGATCATCTGCCCATTGGTGAAAGTGGGGTGTTAAAGTCCCCTACTATCAATGTGTTACTGTCAATTTCCCCTTTTATGGCTGTTAGTATTTGCCTTATGTATTGAGGTGCTCCTATGTTGGGTGCATAAATATTTACAATTGTTATATCTTCTTCTTGGATCTATCCCTTGATCATTATGTAGTGTCCTCCTTTGTCTCTTCTAACAGTCTTTATTTTAAAGTCTATTTTTTCTGATTTGAGAATTGCTACTCCACCTTGTTTTTGGTTTCCATTTGCATGGAATATCTTTTTCCAACCTCTCACTTTCAGTCTGTATGTGTCTCTAGGTCTGAAGTGGGTCTCTTGTAGACAGCATATATATGGGTCTTGTTTTTGTATCCATTCAGCCAGTCTGTGTCTTTTGGTGGGAGCATTTAATCCATTTACATTTAAGGTAATTATCAATATGTATGTTCCTATGACCATTTTCTTAATTGTTTTGGGTTTGTTATTGTAGGTCTTTTACTTCTCTTGTGTTTCTTGCCTAGAGAAGGTCCTTTAGCCTTTGTTGTAAAGCTGCTTTGGTGGTGCTGAACTCTCTCAGCTTTTGCTTGTCTGTAAAGGTTTTAATTTATCCATCAAATCTGAATGAGATCCCTGCGGGGTAGAGTAATCTTGGTTGTAGGTTTTTCTCCTTCATCACTTTAAATATGTCGTGCCAGTCCCTTCTGGCTTGCAGAGTTTCTGCTGAAAGGTCAGCTGTTAACCTTATGGGGATTCCCTTGTGTGTTATTTGTTGTTTTTCCCTTGCTGCTTTAATATGTTTTCTTTGTATTTAATTTTTGACAGTTTGATTAATATGGGTCTTGGCATGTTTCTCCTTGGATTTACCCTGTATGGGACTCTCTGTGCTTCCTGGACTTGATTAACTATTTCCTTTCCCATATTAGGGAAGTTTTCAACTATAATCTCTTCAAATATTTTCTCAGTCCCTTTCTTTTTCTCTTCTTCTTCTGGAACCCTTATGATTCAAATGTTGGTGCATTGAATGTTGTCCCAGAGGTCTCTGAGACTGTCCTCAGTTCTTTTCATTCTTTTTTCTTTATTCTGCTCTGCAGTAGTTATTTCCACTATTTTATCTTCCAGGTCACTTATCCGTTCTTCTGCCTCAGTTATTCTGCTATTGATCCCATCTAGAGTATTTTTAATTTCATTTATTTTGTTGTTCATCGTTGCTTGTTTCATCTTTAGCTCTTCTAGGTCCTTGTTAAATGTTTCTTGCATTTTCTCTATTCTATTTCCAAGATTTTGGATCATCTTTACTATCATTATTCTGAATTCTTTTTCAGGTAAACTGCCTATTTCCTCTTCATTTGTTAGGTCTGGTGGGTTTTTATCTTGCTCCTTCATCTGCTGTGTGTTTTTCTGCCTTCTCATTTTGCTTATCTTACTGTCTTTGGGGTCTCCTTTTTGCAGGCTGCAGGTTCGTAGTTCCCGTTGTTTTTGGTGTCTGTCCCCAGTGGCTAAGGTTGGTTCAGTGGGTTGTGTAGGCTTCCTGGTGGAGGGGGCTAGTGCCTGTGTTCTGGTGGATGAGGCTGGATCTTGTCTTTCTGGTGGGCAGGTCCATGTATGGTGGTGTGTTTTGGGGTGTCTGTGGACTTATTATGATTTTAGGCAGCCTCTCTGCTAATGGGTGGGGTTGTGTTCCTGTCTTGCTAGTTGTTTGGCATAGGGTGTCCAGCACTGTAGCTTGCTGGTCGTTGAGTGAAGCTGGGTGTTGGTGTTGAGATGGAGATCCCTGGGAGATTTTCGCCATTTGATATTACGTAGAGCTGGGAGGTCTCTTGTGGACAAGTGTCCTGAAGTTGGCTCTCCCACCTCAGAGGCACAGCACTGACTCCTGGCTGCAGCACCAAGAGCCTTTCATCCACACGACTCAGAATAAAAGGGAGAAAAAGTAGAAAGAATTAGTAGAAGAAAGAAAAGAAAGAAAGAAGGAAAGAAAGAAAGAAAGAGGAAAAGAAAGAAAAAGAAAGAAAGAGGATAAAAGAAAATAAAGTAAGATAAAATAGTTATTAAAATAAAAAATAATTATTAAAAAAAAAAAAGGACGGATAGAACCCTAGGACAAATGGTGAAAGCAAAGCTACACAGACAAAATCTCACACAGAAGCATACACATACACACTCACAAAAAGAGGAAAAGGGGAAAAAATAATAAATCTTGCTCTCAAAGTCCACCTCCTCAATTTGGGATGATTCATTGTCTATTCAGGCATTCCACAGATGCAGGGTACATCAAGTTGAATGTGGAGATTTAAACCGCTGCTCGTGAGGCTTCTGGGAGAGATTTCCCTTTGTCTTCTTTGTTCGCACAGCTCCCGGTGCTCAGCCTTGGATTTGGCCCCACCTCTGCGCCTCTGCGTGTAGGTCACTGGAGGGCGTCTGTTCTTCGCTCAGACAGGACAGGGTTAAAGGTGCCGCTGATTCGGGGGCTCTGGCTCACTCAGGCCGGGGGGGAGGGAGGGGCACGATGCGGGATAAGCCTGCGGCGGCAGAGGCTGGCGTGACGTTGCACCAGCCTGAGGCGCGCCGTGCGTTCTCCCGGGGAAGTTGTCCCTGGATACCGCGACCCTGGCAGTGGCGGGCTGCACAGGCTCCCCGGAAGGGAGGTGTGGATAGTGACCTGTACTGGCACACAGGCTTCTTGGTGCGCGGCAGTAGCCGCCTTAGCGTCCCATGCCCGTCCCTGGGGTCCGCGCTTTTAGCCACGGCTCGCGCCCGTCTCTGGAGCTCGTTTAAGCAGCGCTCTTAATCCCCTCTCCTTGCGCACCAGGAAACAAAGAGGGAAGAACCTTTCGTGGAATCTTTTAATTACCTAAGTAAGAACATACTTTTCTAAGAATTCCCTTAAGCTAGATAAGATCAGGGATAACACTATAACTCTATATTCATGCATATATCCAAGGAAACCCATCTAATATTAGAGCCACGCTAAGAAACAAATTCAATTTTGAAAGAAATCACGCCAGTAGAATTTAGTAAAATGGAAACTGGACTCTAAGAAGAGCTTTCACGTTCCCTGATGCTGCCAATATCTTCACTATGACACAACTAAATTGGGATGTACTATTGAAAATGTCACTACCTAGAATAAATATCATAAACAATGTGAACTTGGTTGGTCCATTCTGAATCTTCCTTGACACTTATCATTGTACTCCAGGGAAGTCAATTTATGAAGTTTACCTTGTGTTTCAGGTTAAACACCAACTAAAAGAGATAATAATAGTTAAATTAATTCTTTACTCAATCAGTCTTCCCAACATGGATAAAAGACTATAAATAGCCAATAATCTTCTTTAATACACACAAAAAAAGGAAGAAATTAAAGATTCATCAATATGAAGTCTAGAATAATTTAAGAATTTACTGGGGAGAAACCAAAGATTAAAAAGTGATCTTGACTCTGAGAGATGATCAGATTCTATATATTCTAAAATATGACACTCTGGTTACAAAAGTGGCTGTAACATCTCCTAAACTTATTATGAAACTTGGAGCAAGAGCTTCTGTTTTCTTATTTGCATTAAGCTTAACCTGACTTAATTACTGAGACTACAGTGGTGATGCTGAGAAGAAACTCCACATGTTAAAACTGCCATGACATTATAGAATTAAAAACCTCAATAAATCAAACCCTCTCCGTCCCAAAAGAGAAGGAATGCCAAGGGATCTTCTGTATGCTCTACTTTATCCAAAGGTTTGTACCACAAAATGGTATTTGTGTTCATATTCTACTCATCTGGCAAGGGTACCTAACCCCTCCATGTGGCCCTTCTTATTCTCTGTAATAGTGACATTTCAAATGAATTAACAACCTGCATCTACATCGTTGACAAAAATGTTTTAGAAACCATAAAACATGAAGCAATAATTCTGGCACAGTAAGTCAACGTCTGATTTTTTTTTTCCTGATGAATTCCATCATTAGCTTCTTTCTTGTATTTGAACAAGCAACATCCTTTAGCCAAAATAGCCACTGCCAAGTTATCTGATAAACCCCACCTAGGCGCCATTTGATAAAAGACAAAAGAAAATCCACTTTATTTCAAATCTAGCACTATTTCTTTTCCACATGATAATCCTTCCCTCCTTCAAGCAACTCCTCTTTTTTCCAGGCTGAACATCTCCCTTTAATTCCCTCACTCTCCCACAACATGGTTTCCTGCCCCTTCTCCATCCTGGTCACTCCCCTAAGGACAGACTCCATTATGAGAACATGCTCTGACCATCCAACACAGTGTTCTGTTTCTATTCATTCAACAAAGGCTTAGTGAGCACCAGGTATGATTCTAGGAACTGGGGATACATGATTGACAAAGTCATTGTCTCTTGAAGCTTAGCACCTCATCTTGTACCTAGAACAATTCCCAACACAAAGTAAACACTCACTAAATATTTGTTGAAAACATCCCTAATATAGTACCTGAATGTGAACACAATGATTCTAAATGTGATTTAACGTGTTAAAAGTATCACATTCGGGCTTCCCTGGTGGCGCAGTGGTTGAGAGTCCGCCTGCCGATGTAGGGGACACGGGTTCGTGCCCCGGTCCGGGAAGATCCCACATGCCGCGGAGCGGCTGGGCCCGTGAGCCATGGCCGCTGAGCCTGCAGGACCGGAGCCTGTGCTCCGTAACAGGAGAGGCCACAACAGTGAGAGGCCCGCGTACCTCAAAAAAATAAAAAGTGGCACATTCAGATGTGGTGAAATGATACTGGCAGCAAGAGAAAAGGAAAACCTTGAAGTATGCATAAGACTTTACAAGCTGAGCAGTCTACAGCTTCTCTGCAACTCACTGTGCAGCTCAAAGACATAACTACATTAATCACAATGTAAGATACAAGATGTTCACTGTCCTGAAGATGTTCAAATTATGTCTACACTCTTTTTTAAAAAGTGTAGATAGTACATTTTAGAGCGATGCAAGACCCAGCTGATTTATACTTTATGTCTTAGTACTTGTTCCAAGTACTAGTACTATGTAACAAATCACAGTAGCAACTTTAAACAACGTTTTTTTTTAGTTCACAATTTGGGGTGGCAAGAACTTAGGAAAGGCTTGGCTGAGAGGTTCTGGTTCAGGGTCTCTCAACGGCCTGCAATCAGATTCCAGGTGGTGCTAGAGTCATCTGAAGACCCGACTGGGTGGGTGTCAAGATGGCCCCCTCACAAGGCTGGCAGTTCATGCTGGATGTCAGCTGGGAGCTTGGCTGGGGTTGTTGACTGGGGTGCCTACACATGGCTTCTCCAGCATGGAAATCTCAGAGTAATCATATTTCTGTTTAGCAGTTCGCTTTCCCATAACTAACATTCCAAGAGAAGCAGGCAGAAGTTGTATGCCTTTTATGACCTAGTATTAGAAGTCATATAGTGTCATTTCTGCCATATTCTATTGGTTGAAGCAGTCACAAGCCCATAGACCCACACCGATCAATGTGAGGAGATTTCTGGCCATTTTTTAAAAACTGCCTCAGTTTTTAAAGGGGTAAGTTTCAATTATTTAAAAAATATGTTTAGGTAGACTGCTGCATTCTAATTAAGTGTCCTTATGAGGGAAATATTATCTGTTACTTTGTTCAATCCAAATATCTTCTTTTGTTTAATAAACTAAGCTTAACTAATTGATTAGCTTAACAAGAGAGGCAAAGAACAGCTTTTGGACTTCTGGACCCTTAAGCAACAAAAGGCCACGTAAGCACAGGAGTCCTGCCCGTTTCTTAAGGGCAGGCTCGGGGCCACCTTACCTACTCCAGGTGCAGTGATTTCCCCCTCTGCTGCTCTGCTCACTTGTCATCATACACCTTGAATTGGTGAGCTGTAGTAGCAGGTGAGGGGAGGGGGCGATGAGAGAGAAACTGACCCCATCTGTATGGTTAGCTTTGTGAGGATAAGAACTGTCAATTCTTTCCCTTTCCCACAGAACCCAGCAGCGACCCAATAAAGGTTTGCTGTTTGGCTTGTATAAAAGTAAAAAGGATGAGCCTTACTGTTCATTATTCTTGCCACATTCATACCTTCCAATCATTAAAACAAAGAAGACAAGCTGTATCACAGGAAGCTGGACTGCTGAGTTTAAGGGAGACTCAGAGGTATCCAAAAACAAAGACAGGAGGTCCCTATCCCTGATGATGGTCATGCCAAGGTGCTTAGGGAAGATTAAACCATCAGACAAAGGCTGGACTTGAAGTTTTCTAAAGTCTCTTCCAAGTAAGACTTCCATAATTCAATAATATAGGACTTATAAAATAAAAGCAAAACTGAATTCCTATACATGTGTGAAATGTTATCATTCACTATCCTCCTTCCAAAAATGTATTAAAATAAAGAAAAAGACACCTAGGAAACTCTGAATAAAGCCCTTCAGGTGTAATGCAATGGTCTACAGAAGGAATCCACCCACAGAATATATGCAACCTGGCTTTACCAGAAACCTCTGAAACAACCAACTGCTGCCCTCACTCCCCCCGCGGCTACTCCTGAAAGTTAACATACTCTGATCTCACAGGAAATACCTTTCCACAGTTACTATCAAGGAATGAATCTCAAAGTCACATTTTACAACGAGGTTTTACCCCTAAATGTACCAACAACTTATTTATACGTGGAGGGAGGAGGTCAAGTATTGCCTAATCCATCTATGAGTCACAATTTCTGAGCAGATACAGAATGTTTCCCCATGCGAAGCAAACGATATTTCAAAACACAATTTGAACATTAATAATAAGCTAGAAACTAAACCATGACCTGAACACTAGTAATACACCAGGTTCTGTGATGGGTGTTGGCGATTTGACAGTGGACAGGCAGACACTATAACAGCCCCAAAGAATTCTATCTACTCATGGTGCATCGAAGATGCAAGAGACTGTATCACAGATTAAACATTAAGAATAACAAGGAATTTTTAAAAATCCAATATTCACTCACTTCTAAATCTTTTACTGGAAATAAGAAAATCAAATACCATACAGCAAACTCACAGACCTATAGAGAAATCCCTTGAGCCAGAGCTAGAACACAAGGACGGACCACAGAGAATCACAGTCTCCAATAGCTACCAGAGAAACAGAAAACTCTCAAATGGTTTCAAGTCTGGAAATGTCACCTAAAAAAGAAAGTCTTCAGAGGAGACAAGGTAGCTATTTTCAAATATTTGAAGCATTGCTGCACCGACGACATCAAACTCACTCTACTTCAGGAGACCCAAGGCTTATGGGTAGAAGTTAAGCAGATTTACCTTAAAAGAAAAAAGACCCTTCAAACAATTTGATAGCTCATAGCTGGAATGGGTTTCACAAAATGGTGCTGAATTCTCTATCACTAAAGAACCTTTCAGAATCTAAATGCTGTCTGCAGAGTTGTATACATTACAGGATCTGATAATGTACTGGATTGGAGGATATTTAAGATCCTTTATTCCAACTCTAAGACTCTATTACCCATTTCGTGGAAGAGGAAGTCTCCATCTTTCTTTGAGTAGATAATCCCCAAATCATCTATTAAAACTCTTGAGATCCTCAATGCTACATCTTTATCTGGATATTCATCTGCCTAGGTCAATACTGAAGCTAGCCAGTGTCACTGAGCCCGTATCATCAAGGGTGGAGAAGGGGTCAGAAGCATTTTGATTGGGAGGGGATAAGGGGGACTCTCTGGGAAAAAGCTTTTCTGAGATGTGTATACAAAGCGTATGATGCAGCAAAGGAGACCAGTTGTTCCTAGTGGCAAAGCTGCTCCCCAGTCAGCAGAAACAGTTATTAATTGAGCAATATTCAGAAGAAGGTTTTAGACCTGACTTTCATGATCTGTCAGTGACTTCACAAGTCAGGATTTCTCTGGGCCACTACGTCCTTATTTCTTTTTTGTCAGTTTCATGGTACCACATACATTCTCACCATGTAAATATCATCAGTCACCTCACCACACTGTGGAGAATTAATGTTATCAATTTGGTGTGAATCCACCTAGATTGTATTGATCTGTTTATTTACACATTAATGGAATAGTCTACATATTGCTGCATGTAATGTATTCTGCAGTTTTCACTTAAAACACATTCTGGAGAGGGCAGACAGCAGAAGCAAGAAGAACTACAATCCTGCACCCTGTGGAACAAAAACCACATTCACAGAAAGACAGACAAGATGAAAAGGCAGAGGGCTATGTACCAGATGAAGGAACAACAAAAAACCCCAGAAAAACAACTAAATGAAGTGGAGATAGGCAACCTTCCAGAAAAAGAATTCAGAATAATGATAGTGAAGATGATCCAGGACCTCAGAAAAAGAATGGAGGCAAAGATTGAGAAGATGCAAGAAATGTTTAACAAAGACCTAGAAGAATTAAACAACAAACAAACAGAGATGAATAATATAATAACTGAAATGAAAACTACACTAGAAGGAATCAATATCAGAATAACTGAGGCACAAGAAAGGATAAGTGACCTGGAGGACAGAATGGTGGAATTCACTGCTGCAGAAGAGAAGAAAAACGAATGAAAAGAAATGAAGACAGACTAGAGACCTCTGGGACAACATTAAACGCAACAACATTCGCATTATAGGGGTCCCAGCAGGAAAAGAGAGAGAGGAAGGACCAGAGAAAATATTTGAAGAGATTATAGTTGAAAACTTCCCTAACATGGAAAAGGAAATAGCGACCCAAGTCCAGGAAGTACAGAGAGTCCCATACAGGATAAACCCAAGGAGAAACACGCTGAGACACATAGTAATCAAACTGGCAAAAATTAAGGACAAAGAAAAATTACTGAAAGCAGCAAGGGAAAAACAACAAATAACATACAAGGGAACTCCCATAAGGTTAACAGCTGATTTCTCAGCAGAAACTCTACAAGTCAGAAGGCAGTGGCATGATATACTTAAAGTGATGAAAGGGAAGAACCTACAACCAAGATTACTCTACCCGGCAAGGATCTCATTCAGATTCAATGGAGAAATCAAAAGCTTTACAGAGAAGCAAAAACTAAGAGAATTCAGCACCACAAAACCAGCTCTACAACAAATGATAAAGGAAATTCTCTAAGTGGGAAACACAAGAAAAGAAAAGGACCTACAAAAACAAACCCAAAACAATTAAGAAAATGGTCATAGGAACATACATATCGATAATTACCTTAAATGTAAATCGATTGAATGCTCCAACCCAAAGACACAGGCTTGCTGAACATATACAGAAACAAGACCCATATATATGCTGTCTAAAAGAGACCCACTTCAGACCTAAGGACACATACAGACTTAAAGTGAGGGGATGGAAAAAGATATTGTATGCAAATGGAAATCAAAAGAAAGCTGGGGTAGCAATACCCATATCAGATAAAATAGACTTTAAAATAAAGAATGTTACAAGAGATAAGGAAGGACACTACATAATGATCAAGGGATCAATCCAAGAAGAAGATACAACAATTATAAATATATATGCATCCAACATAGGAACACCTCAATACATAAGGCAACTGATAAAAGCTATAAAAGAGGAAATCGACAGCAACACAAAAACAGTGGGGGATTTTAACAACTCACTTGACAGATCATCCAAAATGAAAATAAATAAGGAAACACAAGCTTTAAATGAAACAACAGACCAGATAGATTTAATTGATATTTATAGGACAATCCATCCAAAAACAGCAGATTACACTTTCTTCTCAAGTGCACACGGAACATTCTCCAGGATAGATCACATCTTGGGTCACACCTCAAGCCTCAGTAAATTTAAGAAAATTGAAATCATATCAAGCATCTTTTATGACCACAACACTATGAGATTAGAATTCAATTACAGGGGAAAAACGTAAAAAACACAAACACATGGAGGCTAAACAATACGTTACTAAATAACCAAGAGATCACTGAAGAAATCAAAGAGGAAATAAAAAAATACCTAGAGACAAATGACAATGAAAACACGACGATCCAACACCTATGGTATGCAGCAAAAGCAGCTGTAAGAGGGAAGTTTATAGCTATACAACCCTACATCAAGAAACAAGAAAAATCTCAAATAAACAATCTAACCTTACACCTAAAGGAACTAGAGAAAGAAGAACAAACAAAACCCAAAGTTAGCAGAAGGAAAGAAATCATAAAGATCAGAGCAGAAATAAACTAAATAGAAACAAAGAAAACAATAGCAAAGATCAATAAAACTAAAAGCTGGTTCTTTGAGAAGATAAACAAAATTGATAAACCATTATCCAGACTCATCAAGAAAAAGAGGGAGAGGACTCAAATCAATAAAATTAGAAATGAAAAAGGAGAAGTTACAACAGACACCTCAGAAATACAAAGCATCCTAAGAGACTACTACAAGCAACTGTATGTCAATAAAATGGACAACCTGGAAGAAATGGACAAATTCTTAGGAAGGTATAACCTTCCAACACTGAATGAGGAAGAAATAGAAAATATGAACAGACCAATCACAAGTAATGAAACTGAAACTGATTAAAAATCTTCCAACAAACAAAAGTCCAGGACCAGATGGCTTCACAGGTGAATTCTATCAAACATTTAGAGAAGAGCTAACACCTATCCTTCTCAAACTCTTCCAAAAAATTTCATTGGAAGGAAAACTCCCAAACTCATTCTATGAGGCCACCATTACCCTGATACCAAAACCAGACAAAGATACTACAAAAGAAGAAAATTACAGACCAATATCACTGATACATATAGATGCAAAAATCCTCAACAAAACACTAGCAAACAGGGACTTCCTGGTGGTGCACGGGTTAAGAATCCACCTGCCAATGCAGGGGACACAGGTTCAATCCGTGGTCAAGGAAGACCCCACATGCCATGAAGCAATTAAGCCCATGTGCCACAACTACTGAGCCTTTGCTCTAGAGCCCGCGAGCCACAACTACTGAGCCCACATGCCACAACTACTGAAGCCTGCATGCCTAGAGCCCGTGCTCTGCAACAAAGAGAAGCCACCGCAATGAGAAGCCCGCGCACTGCACCGAGGAGTAGCCCCCGCTCGCCACAACTAGAGAAAGCCCGCACACAGCAATGAAGACTCAACGCAGCCAAAAATAAATAAATAAATAAATTTATTTATTTTTAAAAAAATACTAGCAAACAGAATCCAACAACACATTAAAAGGATCATAACCATGAACAAGTGGGATTTATCCAAGGGATGCAAGGATTCTTCAATATACACAAATCAATCAATGTGATACACCATATTAACAAACTGAATAATAAAAACCACATGATCTCTTTCTGACTTACTTCACTCTGTATGACAGACTCTAGGTCTATCCACCTCATTACAAATAGCTCAATTTCGTCTCCTTTTATGGCTGAGTAATATTCCATTGTATATATGTGCCACATCTTCTTTATCCATTCATCCGATGATGGACACTTAGGTTGTTTCCATCTCTGGGCTATTGTAAATAGAGCTGCAATGAACATTTTGGTACATGACTCTTTTTGAATTATGGTTTTCTCAGGGTATATGCCCAGGAGTGGGATTGCTGGGTCATATGGTAGTTCTATTTGTAGCTTTTTAAGGAACCTCCATACTGTTCTCCACAGTGGCTGTATCAATTTACATTCCCACCAACAGTGTAAGAGGGTTCCCTTTTCTCCACACCCTCTCCAGCATTTATTGTTTCTAGATTTTTTGATGATGGCCATTCTGACTGGTGTGAGATGATATCTCATTGTAGTTTTGATTTGCATTTCTCTAATGATTAGTGATGTTGAGCATTCTTTCATGTGTTTGTTGGCACTCTGTATATCTTCTTTGGAGAAATGTCTATTTAGGTCTTCTGCCCATTTTTGGATTGGGTTGTTTGTTTTTCTGTTATTAAGCTGCATGAGCTGCTTATAAATTTTGGAGATTAATCCTTTGTCAGTTGCTTCATTTGCAAATATTTTCTCCCATTCTGAAGGTCAGAAAGAGAGAGACAAATACCGTATGCTAACACATATATATGGAATTAAAAAAAAAAAAATGTCATGAAAAACCTAGGGGTGAAACAGGAATAAAGACACAGACTTACTAGAGAATGGACTTGAGACTATGGGGAGGGGGAAGGGTAAACGGTGACAAAGCGATAAAGAGGCATGGACATATATACACTACCAAACGTAAGGTAGATAGCTAGTGGGAAGCAGCCGCATAGCACAGGGAGATCAGCTCGGTGCTTTGTGACCGCCTGGAGGGGTGGGATAGGGAGGGTGGGAGGGAGGGAGACGCAAGCGGGAAGAGATATGGGAATATATGTATATATATAACTGATTCATTTTGTTGTGAAGCTGAAACTAACATACCATTGTAAAGCAATTATACTCCAATAAAGATGTTAAAAAAAAAAACAAAAAACCACATGATCATCTCAATAGATGCAGAAAAAGCTTTTAACAAAATTCAACACCGGTTTATGTTAAAAACTCTCCAGAAAGTGGGCATAGAGGAAAACTACCTCAACATAATAAAGGCCATATGTGATAAACCCAGAGCAAACATCATTCTCAACGGTGAAAAACTGAAAGCATTTCCCCTAAGATCAGGAACAAGACAAGGATGTCCACTCTCACCACTATAATTCAACATAGTATTGGAAGTCCTAACCACGGCAATCAGAGAAGAAAAAGAAATAAAAGGAATACAAATTGGAAAAGAAGAAGTAAAACTATCACTGTTTGCAGATGACATGATATACTATACATAGAGGATCCTAAAGATGCCACCAGAAAACTACTAGAGCTAATCAATGAGTTTGGTAAAGTTGCAGGATACAAAATTAATGCACAGAAATCTCTTGCATTCCTATACACTAATGATGAAAAATCTGAGAGAGATATTAAGGCAACACTCCCATTTACCACTGCAACAAAAAGAATAAAATACCTAGGAATAAAACTACCTAGGGGGACAAAAGACCTGTATGCAGAAAACTATAAGACACTGATGAAAGAAATTAAAGATGATACCAACAGATGGAGAGATATACCATGTACTTGGATTGGAAGAATCGATACTGTGAAAATGACTATACTACCCAAAGCAATCTACAGATTCAATGCAATCCCTATCAAATTATCAATGGCATTTTTTACGGAACTAGAACAAAAAATCTTAAAATCTGTATGGAGACACAAAAGACCCCGAATAGCCAAAGCAGTCTTGAGGGAAAAAATACAGAGCTGGAGGAATCAGACTCCCTGACTTTAGACTATAGTACAAAGCTACAGTAATCACGACAATATGGTACTGGCACAAAAACAGAAACACAGATCAATGGAACAAGATAGAAGGCCCAGAGATAAACCCACGGACCTATGGTCAACTAATCTATGACAAAGGAGGCAAGGATATACAATGGAGAAAAGACAGTCTCTTCAATAAGTGGTGCTGGGCAAAGTGGACAGCTACATGTAAAAGAATGGAATTAGAACACTCCCTACACCATACACAAAAATAAACTCAAAATGGATTAGAGACCTAAATGTAAGGCCAGACACTATACAACTCTTAGAGGAAAACATAGGAAGAACACCCTTTGACATAAATCACAGCAAAATCTTTTTTGATCCACCTCCTAGAGTAATGGAAATAAAAACAAAAATAAACAAATGGGACCTAATGAAATTTCAAAGCTTTTGCACAGCAAAGGAAACCATAAACAAGACGAAAAGACAACCCTCAGAATGGGAGAAAATATTTGCAAACGAATCAACGGACAAAGGATTAATCTCCAAAATATATAAACAGCTCATGCAGCTCAATATTAAAGAAACAAACAACCGAATCCAAAAATGGGCAGAAGACCTAAATAGACATTTCTCCAAAGAAGACATACAGATGGCCAAGAGGCACATGAAAAGCTGCTCAACATCACTAATTGTTAGAGAAATGCAAATCAAAACTACAATGCGGTATCACCTCACACCAGTTAGAATGGGCATCATCAGAAAATCTACAAACAACAAATGCTGGAGAGGGTGTGGAGAAAAGGGAACCCTCTTGCACTGTTGGTGGGAATGTAAATTGATACAGCCACTATGGAGAACAGTATGGAAGTTCCTTAAAGAACTAAAAATAGAATTACCATATGAGCCAGCAATCCCACTACTGGCATATACCCAGAGGAAACCATAATTCAAAAAGACACATGCACCCCAATGTTCATTGCAGCACTATTTACAATAGCCAGGTCATGGAAGCAACCTAAATGCCCATCGACAGACTTCTTTATCCAAAGAAGATGTGGCACATATATACAATGGAATATTACTCAACCATAAGAAGGAACGAAACTGGGTCATTTGTTGAGACATGGATGGATGTAGAGACTGTCATACAGAGTGAAGTAAGTCAGAAAGAGAAAAATATATTAATGCATATATGTGGAACCTAGAAAAATGGTACAGATGAACTGGTTTGCAGAGCAGAAATTGAGACACAGATGTAGAGAACAAAAGTATGGACACCAAGGGGTGAAAGTGGCTGGGGTGGGGGGGGCAGGTGATGGTGTGATGTATTGGGCAATTGGGATTGACATGTACTCACTGATGTGTATTAAACTGATGACTAATAAGAAAAAAAAACACATTCTGAATATCTTTCCATGGTAAGACATATAGACCTACAGCATGGCTTCATAGTATTCATTATATATACTGTTCCATCAATTCTAGAAAATGCATTTTCCAACATTTTAACATCTCTGATATTAGGCATGTCTCACATTTAATAGCCATCACAGTTTACTTAGCAGCGTATTTTTCTTCCTTAGTGGTACATTTTCTTTCTTAGTACTACATAAATTAATGGTGGATCTTCCAATTAATAGTCTTTGATTCAATGATACAGTTGGCTGTACTTTGTGTAATCAATCCACTTTTGGTGTTAGTGTTGGCAGCAGAAACTCTTTTTTTTTTTCACTTTTTATTTTATATTAGAGTATAGCCAATTAACAATGTTGTGATAGTTTCACGTGCATAACAAAGCGACTCAGCCATACATATACAGTCACCCATTCTCCCCCAGACTCCCCTCCTATCCAGCCTGCCATATAACATTGAGCAGAGTTCCCTGTGCTATACAGTAGGTCCTCGTTGGTTATCCTTTTTAAATACAGCAGTGTGAACATGTCAATCCCAAACTCCCTAACTATCCCTTCCCTCCGCCCTTCTCCCCCTGGTAATCATAAGTTCACTCTCTAAGTCTGTGAGCCCATTTCTGTTTTGTAAATACATTCATTTGTATCATTTCTTTTTAGATTCCGCATGTAAGCAGTATTGTAATATATTTCTCTTTTTCTGTCTGACTTACTTCACTCAGTATGACAATCTCTAGGTCCATCCATGTTGCTGCAAATAGCATTATTTCATTCTTTTTTATGGCTGAGTAATATTCCATTCTATATATGTACCACATCTTCTTTATCCATTCCTTTGTCAATGGATGTTTAGGTTGCGTCCATGTCTTAGCTATTGTAAACAGTGCTGCAATAAACACTGGGGTGCATGTATCCTTTCGGACCATGTTTTTCTCCAGATATATGCCCAGGAGGGGGATTGCAGGATCATATCGTAGCTCTATTTTTAGTTTTTTAAGGAACCTCCATACTGTTCTCCATAGTGGCTGTATCAATTTACATTCCCACCAAAGTGCAGGAGGGTTCCCTTCTCTCCACACCCTCTCCACCATTTATTGTTTGTGGATTTTTTGATGATAGCCATTTTGACTGGTGTGAGGTGATATCTCACTGTAGATTTGATTTGCACTTCTCTAATCATTAGCGATGTTGAACATTTTTCATGTGCCTCTTGGCCATCTGTATGTCTTCCTTGGAAAAATGTCTATTTAGGTCTTCTGCCCATTTTTTGATTGGGTTGTTTGTTTTGATGATATTAAGCCACATGAGGGCAGCAGATAACTCTTGATGTCCCTTGTCACACTCCCTCAGCCCAGCCCTGGTTTCAGGCTTAGCCATGGTGGGGAGTTCCTCATAGGGTGAACTCAGGCTGACAGCTCCCACCACAGGCAACACAGGTGTCTCCTTTGTTCTCTGGGGTCTTTTCTGAAGCTAAGCATCAACTCAGCCTAAAGGCAAGGGCAGCCCAGAAATGTGGAAGCATTAATGGCCAAGGTTACAACCTCAACCAGGGGGCTAAACGGGCAGCTGTATCCATGCTCTGGCCTCCTATCTTTCCAAAGGAGGAATCTGGGTGCAGAACGGAGCCCCAAATGCCTACGGCACCAACCTTCATAACACACTTTTATATTGGCTTTTCCTCCCTCCCTGCCTTTCTCCCTGCTCCCTCACCCCTGCTTCCTGGATCCTTCCCAAATAAACAACATGCACTCAACTCCTTGCTTCAGGCTATGCTCTCAGGGGAACCTGAAATAATGCGGTGGTCATTTAGGCTATTTCTAGGTCTCAGTTTCTCTATCTGCAAAATGAGAAAATGGAAATAAAATCCTTTCAAGCTTCCACATTTTAGGACTCCAGAGGATCTCCTCCTTTTATACATCACAATGCGGGTGACCTTTTCAACACAGAGAAGCAAACTTCTAAGACTAAGTCATTAAACTTTATGGTACGTATAGGACCAGGCCTTTCAAGTGGGACAAAGAAGAGAGAACCACTGAGAGATGCTATACTTGGTGGATGTTCTGCTTCAGAATGTTGATAACACATTAATGAACTCAACTGACATGTGCTTATCAACGAGATACAGCCCCAACTGGAGGCCCTGTCTTCTTGAACTATTTAAACAGTCTTCAGTTTTCAAGTACCTTGGCACCCAAAGTATGTTTGCAAATCAACTGCTTGGTATTTCCAATTAGTTTTTCCCACAGAAATGCTATTAGAAATGGTTATGTTCCCAAGCCAGGCCATTAAGAGTATTTAGTCTATAAAAGCCCTAAGTACCAGCACAAAAGTTCCTAAGAAAGTACAGAACTTGACCACATTCATTTCTTTACCAGAGAAAATATTTAGTAATGCAGTCAAGACTCCAGGAACAAATATTCACCCACGCCAACACATACACACAGAGATACATAAACACACACACAAACACACATACTGGTGAAAAGGAACTTCTCAAGAATCAAAATGCCTGCACAGATGTTCACTTAAGTCCTTATAACTAGTCTTGATATCAACATAGACCAAAAACAACGACAACAACAACAGAACCTTAAGCTCACCAAAGCGCTCAAAGGTTAACGTAGAAACAACTGAGTTCAACATGCAAAGCATGTAAAAATTTCTTGGCCAAGGATAAGAGTAAAAGGAGGGAAAGAGGGCCAATCAGAACAACTGAGATTAAAGAAAAAATATTCTTTCCCATTTTTCTCCATGGAAGGGCTGACAAAAAGCACCACAGGGGAGAAACCTGTATTAATTATCCTCATGGTTTGCAAGAAAAGCTCTTTATTAATTTCAGTCTAAACAAATATAAATAAACAGACAAAACACTCTAGACATAAACCTGTTGCAAGAGCTCTCCAAAACCAGACATAACACCCATGGTACATCTTTCAGCTTGAATGAATAAACCCTTCCAGCGTGACCTCCAATGGTTTCATTTTTTTAAACATAAAAGGGAATCATTTCATTCAAGGATGAGACTGGAGAGAGTTTTTGTATTGTTGATAGCAACACTGCTTGGGGATACGATTAACTGGATTATATCACCTAATAATTAAAAGGAAGAACAGGAGTGAATGTAGCGGGGCATTTCATGCTTTGAAAAAGGAGCTCAGACATGGTAAAGTTTTAGAATGCAATAGTCAAGAGGCACTTTAACTACCCAGGCACCAGTATGACACACAAAATTCTATTCGACAAGACTGATATTTGATTTGGGTTAGGATCAAGGATCTAAACAGAATTAAAGAAAAGAATTTAAGTAGCTAAGCAAAATAGAAGTGTCCCTTTTATTTTAGGGACAAGGAAACGAAGGCCCATGCGCTCAAGATTTGCCCAGTGTCATGTTATCACTAACCGTATACCCAGTTACTTAGGTCTACCTGGAGAATGCCAGGCACTGTAGCAGACTGAACCTCTGAAACTTTAGAAGGCATGGTCTAATTAATCTTCCATATCTAAAAAATCATTTTTAACATCCTTGAATAAAACATGAAATAGGATGAAATTTTAGGTGTTGCTCTACCAATAAGGAAAGCCTCGTATGAGCCACCTAAAGATATTACGTACTGAATTTTTTCATCCAGTTTAATGTAATTCATGCCAGGCATTTGTATAATCATAGACAAAATCCTACTACATTCTTAACTCTGTGTATTACATCAGCCCTAGGGAGATTGTGGTTAGGTAATTTCCAGGATGTCCCAGCCGTTACAATCTGTAAACCATTAGCTGAATTTATTAACCAGAGTACCAACAGGATTCCCAGATTTAAAACATTTCTCCACCCAATTCCCTTCCCCTCCTCCACCTCACCTAAAATAACTCTGAGGTTTTTCAAACGTAATACTATAATATTTTAAAAGATGACAACCTTCATTTCAGTAGTTTCATTTCATCCCTCTAATTGTTCTGGCGACCCATCTACAGCTGGATTCCTGATAACCAACCATTTGTCAGCTTTGCCAGGGAGTTAGACCATATCTTTCCAAACCAAGCAACTCTTCCCTGAGGTTTCTTTCAAGTAAGATTATACGAGCAGTTTCTAATTTCCTATCCCTGCAGGAAAGGTTGCTCAGAACTTGATTTTAAATACCTCTTATTAAAGTATTGCGTGGCTGCTGAATTATGACCAAATTTTCAATCTTCATCCTAAATGGGACTTTATTAGTTGGGCAGTTGTTATTATTCTCAGTATGAAAACCAAAAAGATTAATAGAAAAAGGATTAGGCACATTAAAAAGCAGTCAGATTGTATTACTGATTAAGTAGTTCACAGCCAAGGAAGGAAGCTCACTTTAAACAGAAGCTGCAGATTTATATCCACTCCCTATTTCAGGACCTGCCACCAGAGATGCTCAATAAATGTTGAATGAAAAGCTTTTTCCCATCCAAAACCTTTCTTCCTCTTTCATAGTATTCTACTCTTCTGCCTTCCGCAAGAATTACAGCTTTCATGTGAGCAAACAAAGGAGCTATAATGTCCAAATACACAGTCTCTCAAGCCAAAACATTGTCCCAAACCCCAGGAGTCATCTAGCTGCTTTATTAAGTTATGAAAAGCCTTTCTAGTCAAACACTTGGATTAATTTATTTTGCAAATTAGGATATCTTTAGATATGAAGTTATTATTTATTCTCTGCACCAAGAGAGACTGTTACTTTTTTTTTTTTTTTTTTTCAATTTGAGAGCAGTCACTGTTTATTAACTGACCGGATTACAAAAATAATCATGGTAGATACCTTAGTTCATCCTTCTTATAAGTCTGTTGATCTGGTCTTCCCTGTTGCCAGCATCTCCACCTTCTACAAAATGGGTAGTCTTTTTCTTCATTCCACCTCGTGGAGAAGACAATTTGAAGGGCCACAGGAAGTTGTTTGCTTCTTTGAAACGTTTTCCAACAGTATAGATCTCATGAATCAGATCCTCCATGCAGATAATACCATATTTGCCAAGAGATCGAGCAATCAACACGTTATCTGTCAGGGCAATTCTCTTCTTGTTGACTTTGCCATAACCACGCTTGTAGATCAATTCATTTACTGCCTTCAGGTTTGGGTACCCCCATGCAATGTATGGTTCCACAATTCTCAGCATGTTAATTGAAGCCTTGTTGAGCTTCACAAAGGTGCCATTGAAAATCTGACGGAGGCGAAGAAGCTGCAACACCTTTCGAACCTTTGGGCTCACACCATTGATACCTCTGATCCTGATGACAAATGCCAATTTGGGTTCCGCGGGTACGTAGAAGTTGCCAGCTTTTCTTGCCATCCTAGCCATTCGAATCTCAGTTCTGTACATCTGCCGGTACTCCTTGTGATAGTGCTTAGCTTTTTCATAGATGAGCTTCCTCCTTGCCTTTCGAAGCATCTTCTGGGCAAATTTCTTTCTCAGGCGCTTGATCCTAAGCTCTGCGAAATTCTTTCGCTTTTTCTTAAGGGTTTCTGGCACAGCAGGAACCTTCTTTTTCTTCTCCTCAGCACCTTCCATGGTTCCAGCCGGGAAAGAGGCGAGACTGTTGCTTTTTAATCCTTTCTCCATAAGGATGTCAAAATTTTTCAGTCACAAGGTAAGACATCAGACCAAAATAGCTTTAAAAGTTCTGTATAATTATGAATGTCATTACAGTTACTCTATGTCAAGAATCATTCATGCTATTTGAATTCATATAAACACATTCACTTAGAGACCCATTTAACCGGGGCGTTTCTGCCCCAAAGAAAGTATGTAGACAAACAGCACTCTTACCATTCCAACCATATTACTTTTCAGTACTGCCTGGACAATTCTCTTACACAGATCGGGAAAAAAAAAAACCGGGCGGGGGAGGGGGGGTTGGCAGGAGCAAGGGGTTGGTACAAAGAGGCAAGTCCTACAAATAAACTTGGGTTCTGTCCAAATAATTAAAAGAATTAAAATTTGGACCCTAAGCAAACACAAAATCATTCTGCATTGATAACTCTTTTTAATTTCAAACCTAGAAATTTTTTTTAGCAGGAATATGGTGACCAAACTATATTACCTAGAAATTATAAGGGTGGAAGACACTTTGCCAGGTTTTTTTTTTTAAAGAGTGTAAGAAATATCACACTGGGTCTGATAAGTGGTTTCTCTGGCCAAGGGTTCTTGCCAATGGTACTAAAGGGATGGATGGAAATAGAGTGAAGGATAAAGCAATTGGGCTGTTAAGGAAAATGTAATCATGCCCTCCATAATCATGACTTCTAAGACCCATGATATGATGACCCTTGGTCACTAGAAGTTTCAAGAGAGCAGGGATTTTATGTTTTCACTGCTCTACATACCCCAGTACTTGAACAGCATCTGGCACACAAGAGGCTCCAAACAAATTATTTTTGAATTAATACATTGTTACAACACGATCATTCAGACATTTGCTTAAAGCTGATAGCACATTAAGTTACCAGTTAGTTCCCCACTAATAAACCTTCTCCATAATGAGACTGGGTGCTGCCTGTCATTCAGGGACTCATTTATTCCGGCAACGAAAATTTACTGAGCACCTGAGATGTGCTAGGAATTTTGTTGGCGCTGGAGATGCAGTGGTGGACAAGACAGGCAGTTCCTGCCCGCAAAGGGCATCCATTCTAGTGACTCTCTCTGGCTGCTACGTGGAGGACAGGCTGTTGAGGCGGAGAAGAAAAGCAAAGAGGCTAGTTAGGGAACCTGTGCGGACTAACGGTGAGATGATGGTGGCCTGCACCAGAGAGGAGTCGGTGAAAAGGAACTGAACTCAGGCTATATTTTGTACATTTATAGGTTGATGGAGATAATCCAGGAGGTGAAGAAATTAATGACATAGGAGAGAAGAGATAAATCCATAGGCAAAGAAAGAGAGGTTGAGACCTGTGAGTGGGTGCATGGCCTCAGACAGGGGCAGGGGCAAGTGATTCACTGTAACAGGACGGAAGGCAGAGTGTGGGTACCATAATTTCCTAGTACCTAAGTCTGCAATAAAGGAAATTCTCATCTAAACAAAACCCATTAGACTGCAGGGTAATCCCATTCTCTTCCCTGATTAAGAAATGTAATACATGTTCACTGTATTTAGAAATTTTAGAAAATACAGAAAAGTATTAAAAACACCCATTGATATCACCTGGAATTTCACCCTTGATATCACCTGGAATTTCACCCTATAGTGATAACTATTACAAACTTTTGTTGCATTTCATCCCCAAATGTTTTCTAGTTAACCTATTTATTTTTGTCATTGGGTTCAAACTGTACAAAAATGATTTTACATCCTGGTTTTCTCAGAAGCGCGTCCCATTCCACACTCATACATTTCTTGATCTAGTAGAAGGGCTGACCCAAAATCACAAGCATTGTTCTTGAGTCTCAGCTCTGCCGCAGACAAGCCTTTGACTCCACAAATGGCTTCACAGCTCTGGCCTCCGGGACAGCTCTGATGACCTCTGGGGTACATGGGGCGTCCTCACTCTTGTCCTCTTCCTACCGCTCTGGAGGGAGGGTCAGTCTCCATTACCAGCCTCTTTTCCTTCTGCACACACCTAAATGGTTTTCAGTCATGTTCCCGTGCTACATACGCTCCCTGGGTCTCCTGCCCATCCCTCAGTTTAAAGATGCTTCCAGACAAGTACTCTTTCCGTGGACTAGACTCTTGCTCTGAACATGCCAGGGGATGTCTCTTTTCTCTACCTGTATGCACTTCTTCCCATAAACTGCTCCTGGTTATGTGATTACTCAAGCGTCAACCATCTAATTACTCTGCCACTGTTTTCTAATATATGATCTCTCACGTGCATTCTACCTGCTAAGTCTACTTTCTCTGGCCCCTCCTCATATTCAACATTCTACATTTCTTTTCATACTTCTTTTATCTCCTCTGCTACTTCTCCCCACTTCGTTCCAGAAAGGTACACTGGGCCCCTTGTTATTCTTCAAATATTCAAGTGCCCTTCTGCCCCAGGGCCTTTGCACATCCTGTTTCTTCTACCTAGACAACTCTCTCCCCAGACATTTATGTAGTCTGTGCTCCCTCTGTCTCTTCAGGTCTCTGCTCAAATGCCGTCTTATCAGAGAGGCCTTTGACTACCCTATATAAAATCAAATAGCAACCTGTCCTGAATACTCTCTAACCCCTTAGCCCTGCTTTCATGTTCTCCATGGCACTTAATATCACCTGGCATATATATATAATTTGTTTATAACGCAAACTCCTCAAAGGCAAGATTTTGTTCACTGTCATATCCCCAGGACTCAACAAGGGTCCTGGCACATTCATGAGCGTTCAATAAATATCTACAGAATGAATGTTTTTGAAAACACACAATCATTAAGCTGCCTCAGCACATCCATTGCCGTGCAGCAGCATCACTGTGGCCTCACAGATCTTCTTCGCTCAGACTAGCTCTTGGCCCTGCAGAGAAAAGCCTGCACTTGGAGCTTTGAGATCAGGCTGCTGCCCAACCTCCAACTTACCAACTGGATGCACCATGTGAAAACTCTAAGAGCTGGATTCCCACTTCGTATCCCAGACCACGAATAAAAATGTCCGTTTCCTTGAGGACACGGAGAAGGGTAGGCTGGGACGAAGTGAGAAAGTGGCATGGACATATATAAACTACCAAATGTAAAATAGATAGCTAGTGGGAAGCAGCCGCATAGCACAGGGAGATCAGCTTGGTGCTCTGTGGGAGGGAGGGAGATGCAAGAGGGAAGAGATATGGGGATATATGTATATGTATAGCTGATTCACTTTGTTATACAGCAGAAGCTAACACACCACTGGAAAGCAATTATACTCCAATAAAGATGTAAAAAAAAAAATCTATCCTTTAAAAGAAAAAAAAAAATGTCCATTTCTACCAGGCCTTGAATCAATCTCCATGGAAAATACTGACTGACTCCCCCAGGGTGCCAGGGGCCTACAGCCCACACCTGAGTGTGAGCTCGGCGCTGACTCCCATCATCCGGAAACCCACTCGGTCATAGAAAGGCTTTACTAAAACTGCTGTGTGACTGAAATACTGCAAAGCCTGTTCCAGGAAGACCCCTGACCCAGCCTGGAGGGTACCAACTGGGCTCCCAACTAACCATCCCGTTTTCTGTTCTGAGCTATTTCTACCTCCGCACAAGATGCCAATGGGTAGATTATTTTATCAACTAAAGCATCTAGCCACTCAGATTAGAACATAGCTAATTTTTTAAAATATCCTTCATCAGTTTTCCCCGCTCCAGCTTTCCCACCTGCCCATTCCATGTGTTTGTCGCTATGAAGAACAGAATGGTAAAGCACTAGAATATCTATTGCCGTTTTCACGTCTTCTCTTAACCATCAAATGAGCATCTTCCTTTATCTCTGTCTTGTGCACACAGTGCACACATTTCTCATAGAAGGTTTTTCTGTTTGTAAAGTTGGTCTCATTATTAGAATTAAAACTGTTGGATTTTGTTTTGCATTCTTCTTTGTGAATCTGATCTTTTTCTACATTTGTGATTTCCCCACCTGTCTTTTAGCTCCTCATGTAATATCATGTTAACAATCAAATTTCAGTTTTCAATGAAGATACATTCTTTTGTTCCTCTACTGTTTTTTGTTTTTTTAACTCTTTCACCCCTCAGCCATTACTTTCTTCTCATGGATCTCCTCTGGTGTGGTAAAATTCCTTTTTAAAATAGGTTCTCTTTGTTTTACTGAATTTCTAGTTCCCGACTTCATGGTCAGCTCCACTGACTGCAGCGGGGAGATCTTGGGCCTATCTGTTCACATACTTTCACATTTTGTGTCTTTCCTCATTGACGCCTTGCCCCCAGCCCCCTGCCAATATTAAATACTCAATAGAGTGGTCTAACTGCTCGTCAATAGAAATGTAATAAGTCATATTCTGTCTGCCTTGCCTGGTGCTGTGAAGGTCAGATAAGATTAAGTGGTAATCAAACCATTCTAGAAAGTTCCAGTCTGTATACTTGAATAGGCCCTTTGCTTTTGTTAAAAGAGGAATTTAACACTGTGAAAGGAAAGGCTACTGAAGCAACATAATGCACTCATGTGGTCTTTGCCAAGATCCTGGCAGAACAGACACAAAAAGAAAAAATTCACCTAAGGTTTGTGAGACACAATCCTTCCCATCAATAAAAAAGATTACTTTTCTACACTTCCAAAACAAATCCAGTCTGCATTACACAAAAACTTGTCAAGCCTTCAACCACCTCTTTCTTAATGAATTTCACCTTTTTCACTCAGTGATCGAGTTTGAAAACAAGCTCTAATCTAGATTGAACAGCTGAGCCTTATCCCAGTGCTAATACAGTACGCAGGTAAAGATCTAGATAAAAATTGCTAATAAACACTTCTCAAATCACTAAGCTTCAACGACTTTTAACCAGTACATATTCATTCATCCTAAAAGTACTCTAGTATTTTGCCTTTTATCCTTTAAATAAAATTCTAGTAAATGACGTTATTTCTTTTTTTTTTTTTTTTTTTTTATGACGTTATTTCTTAAACAATACACTTGATGTTCTCGAATCTAATATCAGCCACTGAAAGATTTTGTGCAAATTGCTTAAATACCTGAGTCTCCGTTTTCTCATTTGTAAAACAGAAATACGAAATGCTTTGTCAGTTGGTTATCGCGAAGGTTAAAGGAGGGAAAGCACTTGAAAGAATTTATAAACCCTAACAGACTACACAAAAATATAACTGTTAGACGGCAATTCAAAGTCCTCTATGATCTCATTTCCTAATTTTTTTTTTTTTTGGAGGGGAGCAATTTTATTTACTTTGATTAGGTAATACATTCACATGGTTCAAAATTCCAAAGTTGCAAAAGCGTATTTAGTAAAAAGTCTTTCATTCCTTTCCGCCAACCACCTAATTCTCTTCTCAGGAATGTAATCAACATCTTATTTATTTTTCAGATGCATGTGGATTTTCCCTCAATTTTTATACAAATGCTATCATATTATTCACTGTTTTACATCTTCTTTTTTCTGCTTTAACAGTGTATCTTGGAGATTGTTTCATATTCATATATCAACAGAGAGGGAGCTCCTCCATTCTTTTCATTGGCTGCCTGAAACGCCATTGAGTGGAGGGACCATGATATATTTAACTGTCCTACATTTAGGTTATTTCCAATCTTTTACTGTTAATAGTCTTTGCTCATGTATAAGCATATTTGTAAGGTAAATTTCTAAAAGAGAACTGCTGGGTCAAAAAGTATACACATTTTCAATTTTGAAAAAGATTGCCACATTGTCCTTCATAGAGGTTTACAGCAATTTATTCTCCTTCCAGCCATAAATGGAAACTATTTCTCCACAAAATTGTCCATATAATCTCTTGTCAAACATTGTTGTTAAATCTCAGCCAATAGGATAGCAAAAAATGGCATCTTCATGTGTTTTAATTTGCTTTTTCTAGTGAGTTTTTGGGCCTTTTTTGCTTGATAGTCTCTCTTGAGTAGCAAGAAAATTTAATTCACTCCCTTTTACTTTCTTCCTCTACACCCCTCTGCACATCCTATGACCCAGCCATCCTGAAATACCTACTATTCTCCAAATAGACTACATTTTGGAAAATGCCTATTCCTTCCACCTCTAGTCACAAAAATGTTTGACAGTCAAATTCAAAGGCGTTTCAGTGTTTATGAAATGTTCCTGTATTGCTCTCATAGGACTTAATCCCTCCTTTTTCAGGGTGTCCAAGGCACACTGTTAAAGCTTCAGAATAGCATCATTTCACTCTGCCATGTACATATATGAGCTTCTTAAAGTCTGAAAACAAATTCTCCATCTTAGCACCCTTCATGATATCCAACACAGTCACTCAATTAACGTGGAATGGAAGACTGAATTAGAAATAAAAAACTGTGACTTTCTAATAATTGCAAATGTGTCCTTAAACTTCCAAAATGCTGTAAATCTAGTGATGGGGATAATAAAATATAGTGAAGCTCTGGAGACTTGCTCTTTGGCCTAGAAGTTCATATTACAACTTAATGCTGATAAATCCTTCTTCTAAGTTTTTTGTTCAACGTTTGTTTTAACACTGAAATCCTGGTTGTGAGTTAAATGACTAAAGAACATAACTAAGATCAAAGCATTTTTTAAAGCAATGTACTAAGGTCTAGTAAACCCATGAAAAGGTGGTTGACTTTTTTACTAATCAAGGAAATGCAGTTTAAAAATCACAAGAGGGCTTCCCTGGTGGCGCAGTGGTTGAGAGTCCGTCTGCCGATGCAGGGGACACGGGTTCGTGCCCCGGTCCGGGAAGATCCCACATGCCGCGGAGCGGCTGGGCCCGTGAGCCATGGCCGCTGAGCCTGCAGGACCGGAGCCTGTGCTCCGCGACGGGAGGGGCCCCAACAGTGAGAGGCCCGCGTATCGTAAAAAAAAAAAAAAAATCACAAGATACCATTAGACATCCAACAGAATGACTAAAGTGGAAAAGACAGAAAATGTCAGGTGTAGATGTAGAGCAACCAGAATTCTCATAAACTGTTGGAGGAAAATGGTATAAGCATTTTGGAAAACTGTTTGGGAGAACCAACTAAAGCCACACATATGCCAACCCTGTGACCCAGAAATTCTACTCCTAGGTGTATATTTGATTAAAAAAAAATACATTGTTCACACAAAGCTATGAACAAGAATGTTGGCAGTGGCATTAATTATAACAGCATACAATGGGAAAAACCTAAATGTTTATCAATAGTAGAATAGATGAAGTATGGTACCCATACAGTGGAATTCTAACAGCAATGGGAATGAACAAACTATACAACTTCACACCAAAATGTGAGAGAATCTCACAGACCCTAAGGGTCTACACACTTCTTTTTACATAAATACAAAAACTAGCAAAGGTAACCGGATGCTGTTAAAAATCAGGAGACTCCTATGGAGTAGGCATGGGGACTGGGGACCACATGAGGAGGCTTCTAAGGAGCTGGTAATATTCTCAGGTTGGTTACACAGATGTGTTCATCTTGTGAAAACTCATTAAATGATACAACTGTGCTTTGTATACTTTTCTGCATGAATGTTACATTTCAATAAAAAGTTTACCTAAAAGAAAATAGGCTAAAGCTCCAAAAGGGAATATATTCCTTTAAAAATACCTTTCATGAATAAATGTTTTTTAAATGTCATGGTGATTATTAGCCATTTTTGCAAACCCAACTGACTTGCACTGGTTTGACCCAAGAGCCTATCAAAAAGAGATCCAAAGAAAGCAGTTTTCTATTTCTAAAACAATGCAGGAGCCACCAATGGTATTCAGGATGGTTTGATTAAGGAAAAAAATGAGGTGACCAGAGATCAGCTCTAGGGAATAAGCAAAGATTGCAGAAAAAGATGAAAAGAAACAAAACCACCTTAAAATGGTACCAAAATATCAATTACTCTTAAATAAGCCTTCTGTTGAGCTACTAAGGAAGAAAAACAACAACTACTTATTCCAATACAGATATGTGCCTCAGCACCCAGCTTCCCTTCCAGTATTAGGTTAAAACACTGCACAAGAGACAGAAAGAGAGCACCATGGGAGTAGTAATTAATGGCAAAGGCAGGTGTCTGAAAAGAGGGAAACCAAGGGAAATGAAACACAAATTCTTCCACCTCATTAGTCTTCTAAAAATACTCCCATAACACAAAGGCATGCCCTGCTTATGTAGTATATAAATGAATGAGAAACCTAATCAAAATGGTTTTTGTGAATCTTGACCATAGCCCAGATACAGGTACTTTGGAGATTTAAAAAAGGAAAAGAAAAATTGATGGCACTGAACTAGTCGAGCAGTGCTTCGAATAAACACAGAGATGGACAAAATAAAATCAATGTATAGTAAATGCAATTGTCAGTGTCAATGGAGACAGATGTTTAAAAAGCTCTTCTATTGGCAGGGCAATATAGAAATAACAGGCACTCCAGGACTGATGACCAGACCCAAACACTTATTCTTTTCTGAACCTAGCATTAATTCATTTTTAACTTGATCTCGATTGGACTCAAGAAGGCAGCAAAGGGAAAAGATCAGAAGTCTAGGCAACCACCAGAGAGAGGTGACTTTGCAGCCAACTTTCAACTTCCTGTTGTAAAAGGATATACCAAAAAGATAATTAACTGAAATTCACAGATAATCTATAGCATTTCACGTTAGTCATGGTACAAAACTGGTTTTGCACAGAACTGTGCCAAGTAGGCAGCCCCTACAAAAAGAAACAACAAAAAAAGGTGGGATGCTGTCAAGGTTTTAATTACAGCTCTTGATCTTACATTGTCCACCTTCAGGTAAAGATGCTAATAAGCAGTGAAATTTGCAGAAGGCAAGTAGCAAGAAGGAAAACAAGCCAGAGATTTGAATAATCAAACCTTCAAATAAATTTTTTTAATCTGGAACTAATCATTATTGGCTCATGTAGTGATTAAAAAAATTCTCTCCCCTTATAGAAGGTAGGATTAGAATTAACCACTAACGATCCGAGCTAGGAATGGCATCAAGGGAAAAAGAAAGATCAGAAGTTGCCTCCTGGGCTTCCCTGGTGGCGCAGTGGTTGAGAGTCCGCCTGCCGATGCAGGGGACGCGGGTTCGTGCCCCGGTCCGGGAAGATCCCACATGCCGCGGAGCGGCTGGGCCCGTGAGCCATGGCCGCTGAGCCTGTGCGTCCAGAGCCTGTGCTCCGCAACTGACCTGGTTAAACAGGTTCAAAGAGAGGATCACCATCAGCTAGCCATGACCAGAAATTAGACTTGAAATCAGCAAGAAGAGCATTTGCTGAGGGCCTAACAAGGGCTGGCAATTCAAGTGAGTACACTAATCAAGGAATGACTAGAAGGTCTCTCTAGAAGAACTCACAAGTCCAAGAAATAAATGAGTAGCTTGGGACGGGGATAAGTAAACAAACCTATGGATAGCATCAGAGATGAGTATTTATTCATCCATCAAGCATTTACCCTGAGTGTTCACAACACTGCGAAAGACAGACAACCATTATTTTTGTTTGTCCATCCAACTCATCCTTCTGGTACCAGCACCTCATTCTTCAGAGGAAACATCCCTTCCCCTGGTTCCGCAGGGAACACCTGACCGACACCCGGCCAGTGACAGTCCTGATAACTCTGGTACCAGTAACTGGTTCAGGGTTAGGGGCATGACCAAAGGCAGGGACAATCAAAAGCAACAAGCATCGGCAGAATGGAGTTATTTAGTGTAGGAAATAAGCCCTCTGCTCTTAAGAGGTTCTCACATGGAGAAAGTTGGCTTGAGAATGAAGCCAGATGAAAAGAGACTAGGAAATGGCAAGAAACAGGGCCCTGATGATATGATTTGAGCCCCTAGATCCAGCCATTCCTGAAGCTAGCATTCCTCTTGGACTTTTTAGCAACATAAGCCAATAAACTTTCTTTTAAATTGTCCCTAAACTGGATGGGTTTTTGTTGCTTGCAAACAAATTCTCTAATCCATGATTACTGCCTTATTCCCTTAAATCCCTTTACAGCAAGGGTCCCCAACTCCCTCACCCCCAGGCTGCACAGCAGGAGGTGAGCAGCAGGCAAGTGAGCGAAGCTTCATCGGCGGCTCCCTACCACTCCCCATCGCTCGCATGACCGCCTGAACCATCCCCCCACTCCATCCCCGTCCGTGGAAAAACTGTCTTCCATGAAACCGGTCCCTGGTGCCGAAAAGGTTGGGGACCGCTGCTTTACAGGAATAATTCTTCAGCCAGAGTACCCACCGTCAATTATTAAGAAATCAAAAAATATCTTTTGAAGTGGGACACTCTGAGAAATTGATATGAAATAAGTTTGTCTTTATTACTCCCTGCGTGTTAGGAACCTTTTGATGACAGAACCATTTCTTCCCACAAAGGAAAATAAGCTTTTTTGGTGTGATTGATTATTCACCCCAGATCCTAATACAGGGTTGGTTGGGCCTTTAGAACACCAAAGGCCTGTCTGCTCAGCTCTTTGTGGGCGCCAGGAGTCCATAGGACAAGGTGAAACTTGAGGGGTTTGCTGCTTGAATTCACTTCTTTCTGCCTCCCCCATGGAAAGGAGAACCCAAATGAAGAGTGTGTGGATTCTACAAGCCTCCCTCGGCCCCCACTTTCCCACAAAACAGAGGCCAGTCATGTGGTCAAAGCTCAGTTACAAAGTGCTGATAGCAGCAGTTACATTCTGTGGGTTTCACCATTACAAAACCCCATTCTGTACATACGTAAAATAGATAGCTAGTGGGAAGCAGCCACATAGCACAGGGAGATCAGCTCGGTGCTTTGTGACCACCTAAAGGGGTGGGATAGGGAGGGTGGGAGGAAGGGAGACACAAGAGGGAAGAGATATGGGAACATATGTATATGTATAACTGATTCACTTTGTTATAAAGCAGAAACTAACACACCATTGTAAAGCAATTATACTCCAATAAAGATATTTAAAAAAAAAAGTTAAGAGAAGTCTTAGAATTTTGATTTAAGATTGCTGAGGAACCAGTGCTACCATTATATGAGAAAAAAACAAAAACAAAACACCATTCTGATAGGCAAACAGACTTGCTGAGGCCATCTCCACAAGGAATCTGGCCAGTACCCTTTGCCCCTTTTTGCTGATCTCTGTCCTGAGTAGACAGTAGCACATCCAGGTGAGTTCACATCAGATTGCCTTCACCCAAGGATGTGAGTGAGGGGGAAGTATGCTGACCCAGGTTCTGAATGTAGAATGTGCCAGCACAGAATGGTAGAAAAGGCACAGGACTAGAAGTCCAGAGGACCTGGATCTGGTCCTGGCCCCGGCTTTGCTACCAGCTACATGTGATCTCAGATAAGCCATTTCACCTTTCAAGGTGCTGATTTCCTTACTGTGCAAGTGACGGGTGGAAAGGGATCTGTGTTTTTCCACTGTGGGTGGTGACTTAGGTGGATGGTGAAACCAATTTAGTGGATCAAGACCGACATTAAAAACTTGATTCTAGGGCTGAGCAGGAATTATACAAGATGAATCTAGAGCATCCGGTAGTGCCAGAAAGTAAGAACATGCTCAAAAAAATCAACAATGATAGGCTTATGTCAAAGGGCCACGGGAGCCAAATTAAAGGGCTCCTACTGGCCAAAGCTGAAAAAATTTGAGCACTATACTAAATAAAGTACTACTGGATTACAACCCACAGTATAAAATAAGAATCCGTGAATCCACACCAATATAAATATTGATTAACTAAATACATCAATAAATGGGGGAGGATAGACAGACCTGCCATACAGAAAAATGCCAAATAATCTACGTAGGAGGTAGAACATAACTCCCCACTGCTTAGGTGTGGGCTGCACAGTGGGCAGTAGAAAGAGTAACTTTGCAGTAAACAAACACTACCTCAGCCAAAGGATCAAGGTCAACATGAACAGTGATAAAACACATTGATAGTATGTACTTTCAACATGTGGTAAATGGCAGTTTACCTCTGTGGTCTTCCGCCCCAAAACCCATAACCCTAGTCTAATCATGAGAAAAACATCAGACAAATCCCAACCGAGGGACATTCTACAAATGCTTGACCAGTATGCCTTGAAACTGTCAAGGTCAACAAAAACAAGGATAGTCTAAGAAACTGTGACTGCCAAGAGGAGTTGAACGAGACATGATGACTAAACACAATGTGGAACGCTGGATAGGATCCTGGAATAGAAGAGGGACATTAGGTAAAAACTAAGAAAACGTGGATAAAGTTTAGACTTCAGTTAACAAATCAGAATGTATTAGTATTGGTTCATTAATTGGGACCAATGTACCTTACTAATGTAAGACAGTAATAGTAGGGGAACTGAGTGTGGGGCATATGGGAACCCTCTGTACTATCTTCACAGCTTTTCTGTAAATCTAAAAGTGTTCTCAAATGAGAAGCTGTTTTTGTCTTGGGGGGTGATTAAAACAAACTTTGTTATGGGAGAAGATGATCGCTAAGCTTTCACTAGCAACACAAAAGGAACACTAAAGCTACGCTAAGGAAATCTGAAATCTAGATGCAAAGGTCCGCTCTGCCATTTGCCCTTTGGGTAAGTCACTCACCTTACCGGAGGTGCTCAGTCGGATTTACCACAAGGTAATACCTGTCCTGCTACGTCACAGGGTTGTTTTGTTGTGGGAAGCAAAGTATATTAAAGTAATTTACAAATGTGGAAATGCTATTTAAAATATGGGGCTTATGATAACCTAGCGTGAACCAGAATTTCTGGTTCCTCCCCAAATCAGAGTGGGCTCAGGGCTGCTTGAGACTGAGTCTTTTGCCTGCTGCAGCAATGCTTGGGTTTTCAAAGGGGTCCCTGGAGCAGCAGCATCAGTATCACCTGAGAACTCATTCGAAATGCAGAATCTCAGATCCCACCACAGATCCATTAAATCAGAAACTCTGGGGTGGGGCGCGCAATCTGCTTCAACAAGCCCTGCAGGTCATTCTGGTGCTGCTGAAGTTTAAAACCCCAGAGAAACTGACAGATAACTGTGAGTCCCATTCACACGGGCCACACTCCTCCAGCTGGTTTCCTGTGCAGCTAGCAACCACGCAGCTCTCACTTCCTCCAGAACCCCCTTCACATCTATTGACACTTGGCTAATAACTCCTCTGGGGGCGGGGGGTGGAGGGGAACAGTACCATGCACAGGAATGTAGAGAAGTCCATGACACGCTAAACCTCAGCATGAGTTAACTAGCTAGAGCAAGACCCAAGAACATGGGTATTTTGCCCAACTCATCTGTGAAGTTCTCAGCAGTGGTTGTTGTATGTGACTACCAGTCACACTGATGAAAGCACATTCTCCAGAGCAAACACTTTCAGTGGGTCAAAGCCTCGCTCTATTAACATCCTTCCCAGAAGCTCTCTTCCATTTATTCTTTGGAATTATCCCCCTTCCCCATTCACCAGCAATCAGGGAGTGGCTGTGAGAATTAAATCAGGTGATGTTCTCTAAAAAAGTACTGAACATAGTGGCTCACTTTTTATAGACAATCCATAAAAGAAAGCTACTATGATTATCGTTATAAGGTCCTCCTACCTTTGTGACTACTTACCCTTCCCCTACCTACCTCTTGTTTGGCATTCCGCAAGGTACCACATACATCCCCTTTCCTCTTCTGGGACCTGCCCGAAAGGTTAGACAGGTTGAGCCTCCCTTGGAAACCTCCTCAACTGCTATAATTTCAACAAAACTGCCAACTCCCAGGAGTGATCCCCAGTTTTGCCCTCTCTTCTGAGTTATCTGCTGGACATCACTGATATCAACCACACACTTCAAGCTCAGCATGTTCAAAACCAAAAGCATCCTTTTTCCCTAAGATCTATTCATCTTTCTATTTTCTTCCATGGCATAATCACTGGCACTTTAAATAACAGCCACATAGGCCTGAAACTCTGGAGTTACTTCTTGGTTTGCTTTATATGTTTACTGCAGAATAAGGAACACCTTAACTTGGAACAAAATTTCAAAGATGCAATTTAAATCTCACAACTGTCCTTTTATCTCCCATTATCCCCTCCTTGGGGAAATTGATGTTACCCACTTCTTGTATAGCCTTCAAGAGGTATTTTATATTAATGACACACAGGGAGTACTAGTAAATGTTTATCAACGAGCTCTCTGGAAAAACAAACACAAAAACCCCGATTTCTTTCCTTTGCCGATTGCCATGGTGTAAATACTCCCACCTTGGCCAATTTCAAACGACCACCACAAAGTCATTGACCAAGGAGTTGGGGAGAGATATACACAACTGGTCTCACAAGCCAGTGCCATCTGCCTTCAGCCCACCCCCTCCCCCAGTTTATGAGTATGTGTACCTATGCATAATATGTACATGTTTACATATATAAACATATAAAATATATATTAGCTATGAATATATTTTTTCTCACATGGAAGCATCCCATACATACCTTGGTATATATGGTATGTATGCCATAAATCTATGTAGTCTACACTTGTTTTTTTTTTTAACTTAACTCAGAGATTGTTACAAATCAGTAGATGTAGAGATGCTTCATTTTTAACTGCTCCATTACTCATTAACCAGTTCCTACTGATGGACAATTAGGTTATTTGCAATCCTTTTATTCAAACAATGCTTCAATAAATAACTTTGCACATATATCATTGTGCACATTTACTTATCTGTAGGATTAAATTCACAGAACTGTTACGGCTGGTTCAAAGGGTGCATGTGTTTGCAGTTTTGACAAATACTGCCAAGGGCTCTACACAGAGCTTGGACCAATTGACATTTCCATCTACCATGAATACCTGTTTCCTCAAACCTCTGCCAACAGTTATCACATTTTCTGACATTTGCCAATCTGATAGGTGAAAAGCATCTCACTAAAGTTTTAACTTACCTTTCTCTTTTTATGAGTGAGGTTAGAGTTTTCACATGTTTAAGCATCATTTGTATGCAATTTTGTGAACTATTTGTTCAAATTCTTTGCCTCTACAGTAACTGTTCTTTCTCTTGTTGATTTGTTGTAGTTCTTTATATATTGATGGAACTAGATCTTTGTGACATGAATTGCAATTACTTTTCTAAATTTATTGATCACCTATTGACAGTTAAAAATATTTGGCCCTGCAAAAATCATATATAGTCAAATAAATCAATATTTTGTTTTATATCTTCAAAGCCTTTTCTATCTCCATTATTATTAAAATGGTATTCTATTTTTTACTAGTTGTTTTAATGTTAAACTTTTGACCCATGTGAAATTTATTTTGATGGAAGCCATGATGTAAGGCTCCAACATTTTCACCTGATTGTACCAACACCATTTATTATCTCCCAGAGAATCATCTTTGCCTTCTCTCTCAACCCTGGACCCCAATTTCCTAGTGCCTAGGGGCTGTCATTCTAACTTTCCAATATTTTTTGCTGTCTTTCCTTTCTTCTCCCACTGTGACCACCCTAGTTCAGGTCTCACTGTGGTTATACTCCCAGCCTCTGACCTTCTCTACCACCCCTAGAATACTTTCTCTAAGATAGCTCGCACCACGTCACCTCCTTGTTCACCTTCCACAGGATAAAGTCCAAACCCTTACTATAGGATTCAGGATCCACTCCATTTGCACCCCAACCTACCTCCCCATTCTCATATCCTGTCACTATTCCCATTTAAAACAGTGCTTCTCATCAAACTGGAGGGTTCGTCACTCCTCAAAATGCTACGCCTTGAGCAAAACAAATAAATGTATACAGCAAAACAGAAAGGACTCACAGATACACAAAACAAACTAGTGGATATCAGTGGGGAGATGGAAACGGGGAGGGGCAAGAAAGTATAGGATTAAGAGGTGCAAACTACTATGTATAAAATAGATAAGCAACAAGAATATATTGTACAGCACAGGGAATTACAGCCATTATTTTGTAATAACTGTAAAAGGAATATAACCTACAAAAAGACTGAATCACTATAAAAAAACTAAATCACTATAACTTTAAAGGAGTATAACCTACAAAAAGACTGAATCACACCTGAAACTAATACAATATTGTAAATCAACAACACCTCAATTAAAAAAAAATGCGGGGAGGAGCTTCAAGATGGCGGAAGAGTAAGACATGGAGATCACCTTCCTCCCCGCAAATACATCAGAAATACATCTACACGTGGAACAACTCCTATAGAACACCTACTCAATGCTGGCAGAAGACCTCAGACCTCCCAAAAGGCAAGAAACTCCCCACATACCTGTGTAGGGCAAAAGAAAAAAGAAAAAACAGAGACAAAAGAATACGGACGGGACCTCCACCAGTGGGAGGGAGCTGTGAAGGAGGAAAAGTTTCCACACACTAGGAAGCCCCTTCGCAGGCAGAGACTGCTGGGGGCGGAGGGGGGAAGCTTCGGAGCCGCGGAAGAGAGCGCAGCAACAGGGGTGCGGAGGGCAAAGCGGAGAGATTCCCGCACAGAGGATCAGTGTCGACCGGCACTCACAAACATGAGAGGCTTGTCTGCTCACCTGCCGCAGCGGAAGGGTCTGGGAGCTGAGGCTCGGGCTTTGGTCGGAGCACCGGGAGAGGACTGGGGTTGGCGACGTGAACACAACCTGCAGGGGGTTAGTGCACCACGGCTAGCCAGGAGGGAGTCCGGGAAAAAGTCTGGAGCTGCCAAAGAGGCAAGAGACTGTTTCTTGCCTCTTTGTTTCCTGGTGCGCGAGGAGAGGGGATTAAGAGCGCTGCTTAAAGGAGCTCCAGAGACGGGCGCGAGCCGCGGCTATCAGCACGGACCCCAGAGAGGGGAATGAGACGCTAAGGCTGCTACTGTTGCCACCAAGAAGCCTGTGTGCAAGCACAGGTCACTCTCCACACTTCCCCTCCCGGGAACCCGTGCAGTCCGCCACTGCCAGGGTCCCACGATCCAGGGAAACTTCCCTGGGAGAACACACGGCACGCCTCAGGCTGGTGCAACGTCACGCTGGACTCTGCCGCTGCAGTCTTGCCCCACATCCGTACCCCTCCCTCCCGCAGCCTGAGTGAGCCAGAGACCCTGAATCACCTGCTACTTTAACCCCGTCCTGTCTGGGCGTGGAACAGACGCCCTCAGGTGACCTACATGCAGAGGCAGGGCCAAATACAAAGCTGAACCCCAGGAGCTGTGCGAACAAAGAAGAGAAAGGGAAATTTCTCCCAGCAGCCTCAGGAGCAGCGGATTAAATCTCCACAGTCACTTTGATGTACCCTGCATCTGTGGAATACCTGAATAGACAATGAATTATCCCAAAATTAAGAAGGTGGACTTAGGGAAAAATGATATATATATATTTATATATATATATCATATGCTTCTGTATGAGTATACTTCTGTATGTGATTTTGTCTGTATAGCTTTGCTTTTACCATTTGTCCTAGGGTTCTGTCTGTCCGGTTTTTGTTTGTTTGGTTGGTTGGTTTTTAGTATACTTTTCAGCGCTTGTTACCATTGGTGGATTTGTTTTTTGGTTTCGTTGTTCTTTCTTTTTTTTAATTACTTAAAAAAAATTTTAATACTTATTTTTTGTTTTTAATTTTAATAACTTTTCTATTTTACTTTAATTATTTTTCTTTCTTTCTTTCTCCCTTTTATTCTGAGCCATGTGGATGACAGGCTCTTGGTGCTCCAGCCAGGCATCAGGGCTGTGCCTCTGAGGTGGGAGAGCCAAGTTCAGGACACTGCTCTACCAGAGACTTCCCAGCTCCATGTAATATCAAATGGCAAAAATATCCCAGAGATCTCCATCTCAATGCCAAGACCCAGATCCACTCAATACCCAGCAAGCTACAGTGCTGGACACCCTATGCCAAACAACTAGCAAGACAGGAACACAACCCCACCCATTAGTAGAGAGGCTGCCTAAAATCATAATAAGGTAACAGACACCCCAAAATACACCACCAGACGTGGACTTGCCCACCAGAAAGACAAGATCCAGCCTCATCCACCAGAACACAGGCACTAGTCCCCTCCACCAGGAAGCCTACACAACCCACTGAACCAACCTTAGCCACTGGGGACAGACACCAAAAACAACAGGAACTACGAACCTGCAGCCTGTGAAAATGTTAACACAGTAAGTTAAACAAAATGAGAAGACAAAGAAACTCACAGCAGATGAAGGAGCAAGGTGAAAACCCACCAGACCAAACAAATGAAGAGGAAATAGGCAGTCTACCTGAAAAAGAATTCAGAATAATGATAGTAAAGATGATCCAAAATCTTGGAAATACAATGGAGAAAACAGAAGAAACGTTTAACAAGGACCTAAAAGAACTAAAGATGAAACAAGCAATGATGAACAACATAATAAATGAAATTAAAAATTCTCTAGAAGGGATCAATAGCAGAATAACTAAGGCAGAAGAATGGATAAGTGACCTGGAAGATAAAATAGTGGAAATAACTACTGCAGAGCAGAATAAAGAAAAAAGAATGAAAAGAAATGAGGACAGTCTCAGAGACCTCTAGGACTATATTAATCTCACCAACATTCGAATTATAGGGGTCCCAGAAGAAGAAGAGAAAAAGAAAGGAACTGAGAAAATATTTGAAGAGATTATAGTTGAAAACTTCCCTAATATGGGAAAGGAAATAGTTAATCAGGTCCAGGAAGCACAGAGAGTCCCATACAGGATAAATACAAGGAGAAACACGCCAAGACACATATTAATCAAACTATCAAAAATTAAATACAAAGAAAAAATATTAAAAGCAGCAAGGGAACAACAACAAATAACATACAAGGGAATCCCCATAAAGTTAACAGCTGATCTTTCAGCAGAAACTCTGCAAGCCAGAAGGGAGTGGCAGGTCATATTTAAAGTGATGAATAGAAAAAACCTACCACCAAGATTACTCTACCCAGCGAGGATCTCATTCAGATTTGACAGAGAAATTAAAACCTTTACAGACAAGCAAAAGCTAAGAGAGTTCAGCACCACAAAACCAGCTTTACAACAATGTTAAGGGAACTTCTCTAGGCAAGAAACACAAGAGAAGTAAAAGACCTACAATAACAAACCCAAAACAATTAAGAAAATGGTAATAGGAACATACATATCAATAATTACCTTAAATGTAAATGGATTAAATGCTCCCACCAAAAGACACAGACTGGTTGAATGGATACAAAAACAAGACACATAAATATGCTGTCTACAAGATACCCACTTCAGACCTAGGGACACATACAGACTGAAAGTGAGGGGATGGAAAAAGAGATTCCACGCAAATGGAAATCAAAAGAAAGCTGGAGTAGCAATTCTCATATCAGACATAATAGACTTTAAAACAAGGACTATAACAAGAGACAAAGCAGGACACTACATTATGATCAAGGGATCAAACCAAGAAGAAGGTATAACAATTGTAAATATTTATGCACCCAACATAGGAGCACCTCAATACATAAGGCAAATACTAACAACCATAAAAGGGGAAATTGACAATAACACAATCATAGTAGGGGATTTTAACACCCCACTTTCATCAATGGACAGATCATCCAAAATGAAAATAAGGAAACACAAGCTTTAAATGATACATTAAACAAGATGGACTTCATTGATATTTATAGGACATTCCATGCAAAAACAACAGAATACACTTTCTTCTCAAGTGCTCATGGAACATTCTCCAGCATACTTCATATCCTGGGTCACAAATCAAGCCTTGGTAAATTTAAGAAAATTGAAATCGTATCAACTATCTTTTCTGACCACAACGCTATGAGACTAGATATCAATTACAGGAAAAAAATCTGTAAAAAATACAAACACATGGAGGCTAAACAATACACTACTTAATAACCAAGAGATCACTGATGAAATCAGAGAGGAAATCAAAAAATACATAGAAACAAATGACAATGAAAATACGATGATGCAAACCTATGGGATGCAGCAAAAGCAGTTCTAAGAGGGAAGTTTATAGCAGTACAGTCCTACCTCACAAAGCAAGAAACATCTCAAATAAACAACCTAACCTTACACCTAAAGCAATCAGAGAAAGAAGAACCAAAAAAAAACCCCAAAAAGCAGAAGGAAAGAAATCATAAACATCAGATCAGAAATAAATGAAAAAGAAATGAAGGAATCGATAGCAAAGTCAATAAAACTAAAAGCTGGTTCCTTGAGAAGATAAACAAAATTGATAAACCATTAGCCAGACTCATCAATAAAAAAAAAGGGAGGGCTTCCCTGGTGATGCAGTGGTTGAGAGTCCGCCTGCCAATGCAGGGGACACGGGTTCGTGCCCCGGTCCAGGAAGATCCCACATGCCGCGGAGCGGCTGCGCCCGTGAGCCATGGCCACTGAGCCTGCGCGTCCGGAGCCTGGGCTCCACAACGGGAGAGGCCACAACAGTGAGAGGCCCGCGTACTGCGAAAAAACAAAACAAAAAAAAAAAGGGAGAAGACTCAAATCAATAGAATTAGAAATGAAAAAGGAGAAGTAACAACTGACACTGCAGAAACACAAAGCATCATGAGAGATTACTACAAGCAACTATATGACAATAAAGTGGACAACATGGAAGAAATGGACAAATTCTTAGAAATGAACAACCTTCCGAGACTGAACCAGGAAGAAATAGAAAATAGGAACAGACCAATCACAAGCACTGAAATTGTAACTGTGATTTAAAATCTTCCAACAAAGAAAAGCCCAGGACCAGATGGCTTCATAGGCGAATTCTATCAAACATTTAGAGAAGACCAAACACCAATCCTTCTCAAATTCTTCCAAAATATAGCAGAGGGAGGGACACTCCCAAACTCATTCTATGAGGCCACCATCACCCTGATACTAAAACCAGACAAACATGTCACAAAAAAAGAAAACTACAGACCAATATCACTGATGAACATAGATGCAGAAATCGTCAACAAAATACTAGCAAACGGAATCCAACAGCACACTGAAAGGATCATACACCATGATCAAGTGGGTTTTATTCCAGGAATGCAAGGATTCTTCAATATACACAAATCAATCAATGTGATACACCATATTAACAAACTGAAGGAGAAAAACCATATGATCATCTCAATAGATGCAGAGAAAGCCTTCAACAAAATTCAACACTCATTTATGATAAAAACCCTCCATAAAGTAGGCATAGAGGGAACTTACCTCAACATAATAAAGACCATATATGACAAACCAACAGCCAACATCGTCCTCAATGGTGAAAAACTGAAACCATTTCCACTAAGATCAGGAACAAGACAAGGTTGCCCACTATCACCACTGTTATTCAACATAGCTTTGGAAGTTTTAGCCACAGCAGTCAGAGAAGAAGAAATTAAAGGAATCCAAATCGGAAAAGAAGTAAAGCTGTCACTGTTTGCAGATGACATGATACTATACATAGAGAATCCTAAAGATGCTACCAGAAAACTACTAGAGCTAATCAATGAATTTGGTATAGTAGCGGGATACAAAATTAGCACAGAAAACTCTTGCATTCCTATATGGTAATGATGAAAAATCTGAAAGTGAAATTAAGAAAACACTCCCATTTACCATTGCAACAAAAAGAATAATATATCTAGGAATAAACCTACCTAAGGAGACAAAAGACCTGTATGCAGAAAATTATAAGACACTGATGAAAGAAACTAAAGATGATACAAATAGATGGAGAAATATACCATGTTCTTGGATTGGAAGAATCAACATTGTGAAAATGACTCTACTACCCAAAGCAATCTACAGATTCAATGCAATCCCTATCAAACTACCACTGGCATTTTTCACAGAACTAGAACAAAAAATTTCACAATTTGTATGGAAACACAAAAGACCCTGAATAGCCAAAGCAATCTTGAGAAAGAAAAACGGAGCTGGAGGAATCAGGCTCCCTAACTTCAGAGTATACTACAAAGCTACAGTAAAAAAAAAAAAAAAAAAAAAAAAAAAATCTACAGTAATGAAGATAGTATGGTACTGGCACAAAAACAGAAATTTAGATCAATGGAACAGGATAGAAAGCCCAGAGATAAACCCATGCACATATGGTCACCTTATCTTTGATAAAGGAAGCAAGAATATACGATGGAGAAAAGACAGCCTCTTCAATAAGTGGTGCTGGGAAAACTGGACAGCTACATGTAAAAGTGTGAATTTAGAATACTCCCTAACACCATACACAAATATAAACTCAAAATGGATTAAAGACCTAAATGTAAGGCCAGACACTATCAAACTCTTAGAGGAAAACATAGGCTGGACACTCTATGACATAAATCACAGCAAGAACCTTTTTGACCCAGCTCCTAGAGAAATGGAAATAAAAACAAAAATAAACAAATGGGACCTGATGAAACTTAAAAGCTTTTGCACAGCAAAGGAAACCATAAACAAGACCAAAAGACAACCCTCAGAATGGGAGAAATATTTGCAAATGAAGCAACTGACAAAGGATTAATCTCCAAAATTTACAAGCAGCTCATGCAGCTCAATATCAAAAAAACAAACAACCCAATCCAAAAATGGGCAGAATACCTAAATAGACATTTCTCCAAAGAAGATATACAGATTGCCAACAAATACATGAAAGAATGTTCAACATCACTAATCATTAGAGAAATGCAAATCAAAACTACAATGAGATATCACCTCACACCAGTCAGAATGGCCATCATCAAAAAATCTACGAACAGGGCTCCCCTGGTGGCTCAGTGGTTGAGAGTCCGCCTGCTGATTCAGGGGACATGGGTTCGTGCCCCGGTCTGGGAAGATCCCACATGCCGTGGAGCGGCTGGGCCCGTGAGCCATGACCACTGAGCCTGCGCGTCTGGAGCCTGTGCTCCGCAACGGGAGAGGCCGCAACGGTTAGAGGACCGCATACCGCAAAAAAACTAAAACAAAAACAAAACAAAAAACAATCTACACACAATAAATGCTGGAGAGGGTGTGGAGAAAAAGGAACCCTCATACACTGTTGTGGGAATGTAAATTGATACAGCCACTATGGAGAACAGTATGGAGGTTCCTTAAAAAACTAAAAATAGGGCTTTCCTGGTGGCGCAGTGGCTGAGAGTCCGCCTGCCGATGCAGGGGACACGGGTTCATGCCCCGGTCTGGGAAGATCCCACATGCCGCGGAGCGGCTAGGCCCGTGAGCCATGGCCACTGAGCCTGCGCGTCTGGAGCCTGTGCTCCGCAACGGGAGAGGCCACAAGAGTGAGAGGCCCACGTACCGCAAAAAATAAATAAATAAATAAATAAAAATAGAACTATCATACGACCCAGCAATCCCACTACTGGGCATACACCCTGAGAAAACCATAATTCAAAGAGAATCATGTACCACAATGTTCACTGCAGCTCTATTTACAATAGCCAGCACATGGAGGCCACCTAAGTGACCATTGACAGATGAATGGATAAAGAAGATGTGGCACATATATACAATGGAATATTACTCAGCCATAAAAGGAAACAAAATTGAGTTATTTGTATGGAGGTGGATGGACCTAGAGTCTATCATACAGAGTGAAGTGTGAAAAACACATACCGTATGCTAACACATATATATGGAATCTAAAAAAAAAAAAATGGTCATGGAGAACCTATGGGCAAGACGGGAATAAAGATGCAGACCTACTAGAAAATGGACTTGAGAACACGGGGTGGGGGAAGGGTAAGCTGGGACAAAGTTAGAGAGTGGTAGTGTATATATGGACATATATACACTACCAAATGTAAAATAGATAGCTAGTGGGAAGCAGTCACATAGCACAGGGAGATCAGCTCGGTGCTTTGTGACCAGCTAGAAGGGTGGGATAGGAAGGGTGGGAGGGAGGGAGACACAAGAGGCAAGAGATATGGGGATATATGTATATGTATAACTGATTCACTTTGTTATAAAGCAGAAACTGACACACCATTGTAAAGCAATTATATTCCAATAAAAATGTTAAGAAAAAAAAAATGCTACACCTTGGTTCATTCTGCATTCTCTACCTGGAGTGTCCTTTCACCTAGCTCTCCATTCCCTTCCTTCGTCTCAATCCTACACGTCCTTCAAGGCTTGGCTCACATGCCCCCTTCTCTGCAGAAGAGTCTCCCATGGCCTCTCTGTGTTCCCACCACACCTCAGCATCTTGTTTACACCAAGTGTTACACCCCTCCTTGTCTCTCACATTGTGTGTTTATAACTGTCCCTCCCAGCTGGAGGGAATGTTCCTTGAGAGCAGGGGCTGTGGCTAATCCATTATTATTATACATAATAAATAGTATTTAATAAAATGAAAATGCCTTAGCCTAGTGGTTCTCAAACTTTAGTGAGCATCAGAATCACCCGAAGGGCTTGTAAAAACAGATAGCCGGGCTCTCCCCTCAGTTTCTGATTCAGTAGGTCTGCGGTGGGGCCCGAGAATTTGCGTTTCTAACATGTTCCCAGGTGATGCTGATCAGCAACTTGTGGACCCACACTTTGAAAACCACTGCCTCAGACTACACCTCAAACTGCAAGCCTTTGAAAACGTGAACACAGTCACATGTTCAAAAATCTCCTGCAGGAGGAAATCCTCTGGAGCTGGGTGTCCTTTACATACGTGTAGATTTCATCGTGTCCAAACAGTTCAGCCTAAGAAGGCAGCGATCAGCTCAAGGCCACAGAGGCAGAAGCACTTCCGGGGCTGGATTCATCCTCTGATTCTCTGACTCCCACTTCTGTGCTCTCCACCACACAGAGGGGCCCTCTGGTCAGTGACCCGACTACATCACAGCTCTGCCACCCAGCCCCTTCGTGACTGTGGGTAGACTACATAAGCCCCCCTAGGCTTGTGATAGTCTGGGGTTCTTTGAGTGGAAGCAAGAGAAAATATTCCGGCAACTGAAACAAACAAAAACATGTACTGGGAAAATATTAGTTTCAGGAAGTAAGGAGGGGCTGGAGGGGAAACACGGGCACAGCTTCATGGGACCTGGAGCCAGACTCTAACAATGCCGTGCGGACAAGAATGGTTGGGTCAGGCCACACCCTTGGCAGCAGAATCTCCATGACCCTCGGCATTGGACCCAGATCCCAGCCAGAGGTATCTGACTGGTTTGGCTCCCAGGGCCACCCACAGCCGAGGAGAATGGGGCTCCTCGTTCTAGACCCTAAGAAGTGATCCCTCAAATGGAAATCAGGAAGGGTAAATGGATGCTGGACAACCAAAGAGCAAGTAATTGCTCCCCAGCCTCTGTTCGGTCATTGGTAAACTGTTATGCTGACAGCCACCTCATACGTTATTGGAAGATCTAATGAGATAGTATAAGTACAGCACCAAACCTGGCACAGAGTAAGTGCTCCACAGTTACCTGCTGCCCTTGCTATTATTACTGTTCTTTGCAATTACCATCACCCCCTTTAAAGTCAGGATGGTTCCCCATTCCCTAAAGACCCCAACAAGCTCCAAAGGACACTTCAGTTAATTCTATAGAATCTGCTTGAAGCAACTCTGAACCCATAAGAAAAACCCAAGTGGGTCTTCCCTGCATTCTTTGAGGTCAAGTACCCCTCGTCCACTTCATCTCAGATGCTAGACAACAGAACTACACTCGAATTGGAGCCAGCAAGCTATTTTAAGCCACTTCCGTGGCCATGCTGGAGAACAGGTTGTTAGATCTCATTCGGTTTCAGTTACAAAGCTGGTAAGAACTCAACTTTGGATTCAGTGCCCAGTAGCAAATAAACACACCTGTGTGTATCATCACAGCAATTCAAAACCTCGGGAGAGGAATTAAACCCCTCCTCCTACTCAGTTCCACCTGGCCTCCGGCAATCGGCAGAAAGACACAGAAAGGGCAGGACTTCACTCCTGTCATCCCCCTCTGAGGATTCCCTTTCCTCCTCCTCCTTCAGACCATCAGCACCCTGAATCATGACCTACAGAAAAATGGAATTTTTCTCTCCAGGGTCCCGATTAAAATCCAGACTCATTCCCTTGGAGCTACAGATCCTCGCTGTAATTAACAAATTCTCTGTGACTGTTTACTATCTCCTTGAAGGGAGGTTCCACATCTGTCTCAGTCATCACCATATCCCCTGTACCCAGTCTGGTGTCTGGCACACAGTGCGTGCTCAACAAACATGCATTCAGTGTATGGACAAAGATCATACTGCATGCTTTGCTTCTAGAGAGGCATTTACTTCAAGTTTAATCATGTTTGTGAGATTAATAAAATACATTATTTAGCCTCTGCTTCTAAACATTTCAGATCACTGCCCACCACAAATGATTCGGAGAGGGATATTTGTTTCATAAGACTTAAAGTATAAATTTCTTGTATTACAGCATTTGATATCGAGATAGAAAAAAAGTAAGGGAATCTTTCACAGTACTATCTTTTAATACACAAGTGGAGAAATGTTATATTGAGAAGTGTTTGACCCGCACAACATTAAAAACAGATTTTAATATTTTAACCATAGAGAGTAAACAAAAGAGTAAACTTGATTGTATACTGGCAGTCACAGATCCTCTGATGGTCTCTTTTTGGGGTCCTCTCTGCAATTTAATTCTGTTCTGCTTTATATTCAAGCTACTTTTCAATTCAGGTCCACTGTCTCACGATCTCAGAAATCACAGATGGGGAAGAATATCCTCTGGGGTTGTCCATCTAGCTTTACACCCCCTCAGAGAGCTGGGTTTATTACCTCGGCTATTCTTTTGTGAGTAAATACAGACACCTAGACAGTGACAGAATGCTCATCTAAAGAAATTTTATACGAAAGCAATTTGTTTCTCAGCTTTAAACCCACACATTATCATTATTATTTAAGAATCATTTTCCACTCATATTCCAGGGGTCTTGGGGTGTCTAGAAACAATCATATTCTGGCTCCCAAACAAACAGATTTAAGCAGAGTGATTATAAAGCAAGTCCAGCGAAAATTCAATTTCAGGGTATAAACACTGCGACTAAGAACAATAAAATTACCAATGCACTTTCCATATTTTTTCTAAGATGAAGGAAATATTTCATCAACTCCAAAACAAAAGAATCAGACAAATAACTAAAGGAGCACTTCTTCTACTCCTTCATGTTGCTATTCCATTTATGATAAAAGAATTTTTAAATTTTCACATAGGTGAAGTAAGCCCAGGAATGACATTGGAAGGCTACAGTCTGCCTGCTATAAGCTTCTACAAAGAATCATCTTGGAACAAATTAATATTTTTCAATCTTTTCATATAAGGGGACTTCTTTGTGAAAAATATTTTGCTCCAGACTTTTAAGAAATTCAGATATCTTTCATTTTTAACTTACTATGAAAAAGTTCAAACGTATACAAAACTGTACAGCAGCACTGTCCAAGAGAAATGTAATATGAACCATATAAGCAATTTTAAGTCGCCAATTAGAGTAAAAGAAAACAGGTGAAATTAGTTTTAATTATGTATTATAGTAATCCAAAATGTTACCATTTCAGCATGTAAGCAAACAATAAAAAATTATTGAGATAATTTTACATCCTTTTTCGAACGAACTCTTGGAAACTCAGTATGTATTTCATACCTACAGTACAGCTCACCAAGAATTAGCCACACCTCAAGTGCGCCACCGCCACATGTAGCCAATGGCTGCCCCAGGGGCCAGCAGAGATGGGGAAAAGCATTAAAAAGCCCGTGAACTCACCACTCCGCTTCAGTCAACTCACACACAGCCTGGTTTCCTCTATTCTCCCTCTCCACCCCCAGGATATTTTAAAGCAAATCCTAAAAATAGTACCGTTTCATCCATGTTCAAATTTCCTTGATTGTCTCCTAATATTTTTTTTAACAGTGGATTTGTTCAAATCGGGATCTAATCAATCAACTATGAGGATCTCTTTTTAATGGCAATGTTTTTTGATGACAGCTGCATAACAGGAGCTATACTTTTAGTAAAATGCTTTATTCATTCAGATGTTTATTACACATCTGTCTTGTGCCAGGTACTGTTCTAGCCCCAAGACACAGCAGTGAGCAAGACTCAAAGGAACTTCCGGTTTAACTCCTGCCTGCACAGTCGGATTGTTTGGGGAAGGTTTAAAAAAAAAATTCCAGTTCCACCTGGCAAATGGATAAATAAAGCGTGGTCTATACAAACAACAGGTTGTTATTAGGCAATAAAAAGGAATGAAGCACTGATTCATGCTACAACAGGGGTGAACCCAACTATAACATGCTAAGTGAAAGAAGCCAGACACAAAAGCATGATTCCATTTTCCTGAAATGTCCAGAATAGGCAAATACATACACACGTAAAGTAGACCAGTGGTTGCAAGGTGAGTAGGGAAACTGCTCACAGGCGTAGATTTCTTTTGGCAGTAATAAAATGTTCTAAAATTAATTACAACATGACAGTTGCACAACTGTGAATATACTAAAGACCATTAAATTGTATACTTTAAATGGGTGAATTGTATGAAATGTGAGTTATAACTCAATAAAGCTTTTATAAAAAAAAATAAGTAACTGGATAAAGTATGTTACATTCACACAATGGAATACTATCCAGCTGTAACACAGAATGAGAAAATGTCTTTAAAAAAAATTCCATGGGCTTCCCTGGTGGCGCAGTGGTTGAGAGTCCGCCTGCTGATGCAGGGGACACGGGTTCTTGCCCCGGTCTGGGAAGATCCCACATGCCGCGGAGCGGCTGGGCCCGTGAGCCATGACCACTGAGCCTGCGCGTCCGGAGCCTGTGCTCCACAATGGGAGAGGCCACAACAGTGAGAGGCCCGCATACAGGAAAAAAAAAAAAAAAAAATTCCAGGGACCAGCCCTCTTCACCCCATGCCACTTCATTCAGAAACTTTGCGAGGTGGGCCTAGGTAGGGAAAAGCTTTTTAGATCCCTAAGTGATTCTAATGTAAGCCAAATGAGAGTCAGTTGTTCCATGGAAGATTCAGTCAAGTGACCAGTTACACAACGGTACGATAACTGCTCCCTCCAAAACAGATAGGCACAGAGTGCCATGCATGTTTTCCAACTTCAACTTGGAGGCAGCAGAGGAAGTCTTCCTATAAGTGACATTCAGGCTGAAATGTGATGGATGAGTGGGAACCAGCCAGGTGAACATGGGTGTAAAGAGGACATAACTTCATGCGGAAACTGGGAGGCCAGAATACATTATTCATGGCCCTGGCGATATAGGTGGGGAGCTGAATTTAGTTCAGTGTGACTAGAACACACAGAACGAAGTGATGAGCTATGAGCCAGAGGTGATTCATAGAAGATCTAGTAAGTCAGGTTTAAAAATGAGAAATATATTAAAGCAGAAACTAACACACCATTGTAAAGCAATTATACCCCAATAAAGATGTTAAAAGAAAAAAAAAAAATGAGAAATATTCATTGATCAATAAAACATTGATGAAAATTTAGTTTCAATTCCATAACAGTTTTAATATACTTTTAATAACAACTTTACCATATATATGAAAAAATAGTGTATATAAGATGCAAGATATTTACCCTACAGAAAATGCTTGTTTATTTTTATGGGTTTGAGATCTCCTTACAATATCTGCAAGCTGAAAACAACCAGAATAAGTGCTTTTCGTGGATTTAAATAATTAGGATTTCTATTGCTTCATCATAAATTGATGAAGGTATTACAGTATTGTGGATCAAAAAGTAGGAAACAAAATGCCACATTCCAATTACTTTTTTCACAAAATATCCTAACAGCATATAACCATATACAGTTGTTTCTACTCTCTTTTTAATTGTGCACCTACTATGGATAGCATACGAGGCTTAGCGATGTGCGGATACAAACAGAAGGAATAGATACTAGTCCTGCCTTCAAGGCATCTACAATGTAGTAAGGGAGCTAATACATTTGAATAGATAACTAGGCCAGGAGGCACTGGGGTGGAGGAATGTGTGGGGTGGGTATGAAAGAAAGTGCTGAAGAGTGTGTGTGTTTTAATGCTATGAGAGACTGAGTTCAGAGAGATGATTCTGGCAGAACTGGTTTATGAGTTCAGCCTTGAAAGACCTGGGGTTTCACAGGTAGAGGCAATGAAAGAGCTTTCTAGGCAACAGCAGTATAAGAGCAAAGGCAAAATGCCCTGTTGCTGAATACAGTTCAGGCTGGGGAACAATGGGTGAAGGCAGACACTGAGCCCAGGCTGCCGGATCCTGACTTTAGGCTAAGGGGTCTACCTTAAATGGGGAGAGAAAGGACCAGGGGTTTGAGTCTCAACTCCACCTTGTATTAGTTGTAAAGTAGTTGCAAACTTAACTTCTCCTGGTCTCATCCAGAGATTGGGGGTATAATAACAGTGCCTGCTTTGCTGTTGCTCCGAGGATTAAACACAATTTTAAATCCACGTAAGGTACTCATGACCGTACCTGGCACAAGAAGGTCAACAGCTACTGCTGCTGTTATTAATATTATAATTATTATTAACTATATAAGCCACTCAAGAATTTTTAGCAATATAATGACAGGATCTAGAGAATTTACCTGACTATGATATGAAGGCGGGGCTGAGGGAGACAATGTAAGCTATGTTAGGACAGAGTAGAGAAGTCCCTAAGACTGAGCTAAGATGCTGCAGGGGCAACTGGAAGGCATGGATGTGAAAGACAAGAGGGAGGAGAGATAGGAGCTGGGGTGAGTATAAACATGGTCTAAACAGTAGTGACCGGGAAGTTAAGAAGGACATTTCCAGAGAAGGGGGATAAAAGCTGACGAATAAGATATAGACAGGAGTGACTTCCCTGGTGGTGCAGTGGTTAAGAATCCACCTGCCAATGCAGGGGACACGGGTTCGAGCCCTGGTCTGAGAAGATCTCACATACCACGGAGCAACTAAGCCCATGTGCCACAACTACTGAGCCTGAGCTCTAGAGCCCATGAGCCACAACTACTGAGCCTGCGTGCCTAGAGCCCGTGCTCCACAACAAGAGAAGCCACGACAGTGAGAAGCCCACACACTGCAATGAAGAGTAGCCCCCGCTCACCGCAACCAGAGAAAGCCCGCGCGCGGCAACGAAGACCCAACAGAGCCAAAAATAAATTAATTAATTAATTTTAAAAAAAGATGTAGACAGGAAAGGAATTCACAGGCAACTATAAACAACTCTCAGTTCTGAAGCCTCCTTCAACTTAACAGCCTCCATGTTCCTCAGTGCCCTAGAGTTCCATCATTTCTGTGGGCGTTCTGGGTTGAAGGATTCTCCAACCCTCCCTGGAGTACTCTTTTTCTTTTTATAAATTTATTTATTTATTTATATTTATTTTTGGCTGCACTGGGTCTTCGTTGCTGCACGGGGCTTTCTCTAGTTGTGGTGAGTGGGGGCTACTCTTCATTGCGGTGGCTTCTCTTGTTGTGGAGCATGGGCGCTAGGCACACAGGCTTCAGTAGCTGTGGCATGTGGGCTCAGTAGTTGTGGCATGTGGGCTCAGTAGTTGTGGCTTGCAGGCTCTAGAGCACGGGCTCAGTAGTTGTGGCTCACAGGCTCTAGAGCGCAGGCTCAGTAGTTGTGGCACACAGGCTTAGTTGCTCCACGGCATGTGGGATCTTCCCAGACCAGGGCTCGAACCCGTGTCCCTTGCATTGGCAGGTGGATTCTTAAGCACTGCATCACCAAGGAAGTCCTGGAGAACTCTTGAAATGGAATTAACAATTAAGAAAATATAGTACTGCCAAGAGGCACAGTATAAATGAAACCGTGGATTATCCAGGTCATCATGCAAGGAAAAACATTATACTACCCCTAAAACTGGAATGAAGTAGAAGAAAAAGGGGATCTCTAATTTCTTCCCATCCTCTATTTTGCCATTAGCTCTTCAGGTGGTAACCATGACATACTTAGCTAACTTCTTGCTCTCAGTTTTACTACAAGAGAACAAAGAGTCGAAATGTAGTTATTTTGCCAAAAGGTTGCTGCAGAAGCTTCTGGAACTAGTAGTGGTTTCTAACTCTCCATTCTACATATGGGAACAGAGGTACTAGCTGGTCTTCCAGTACTTTCCTTAAGAGGCAGAAAACATTACTGTGTTCAGAGTCCATTTACCACAGTGGGTAAAACCCATCAGATTTCTCTTTAGATTTAGGTGAAAGTAAATTTAAATCCAGGTGAAAGGAGAATTTCCTTTCCTCCTACATTAAATGTGCCTCATCTACCAGGCCCACAAACCATAAACTCATCCACAAATATCAATGGCAGTAAGAGTCTCAACAATTCAGAAAATAGTACAACTAGACTCTTACTGGCAGTGGAAAGTTTATAGCTCAGCCTCAGGTGGTTTTAATATGCTATAACATTGAACTCTATCATAATGAGTTAACATCTAATTAAATAGTGGGAGCAGGAGAAATTTCAGTCTAGTGGAAGGAGCTAAAGATTTACACTCAGAAAGACTATTAGTAAAAATCTAATTCAGCAATCTACTACTGACCCTGGGCAGATTCCCAAACCTAGGCTGCAGTTTCTTCATCTATAAAATGGAGATAACCTCACAGCACTGCCATCAAGATGGCGAAGATGAAAGAATACAGCCTATGGCAGCCTGGTAGTATCTGGTTTACAGCATAATTATTAGGCTATTATTGAAACTAAATCTCAGTAATGATAAAATCTTTTGGTTAAGCAATAGCTTTTGTTATAAATAAAGCTAAATGTCTACTGGCTGTAATGGTGGAAACCACATTTTAGTTTCTTGGAAGCAGCCCAGCACAATAGAGAGAAAATGAGCTGGAATTCTAGTTCTGTCAGGATAATCTTGGGAAAACTGGTTAACCTGCTGGAGCCTCAATTTCCCATCTAGTTAGAAATACCTAGCTAATAAGACTATATACCAAACAGGGTGGTGTGCTAGTATGTTGGTGGAGGGGATGGTCATTTAGCTTGGGTGCGTTTCAGCCCAGGCCTGCCTAGTTGGTCTCCTTGGGCCAGAAGGGGGGCCTCACATTGAATGATGTTTGGAGGTAGAGTGTGGGTGCCCAAAAGTTAGACCTACACCTTTACCTGTCTATGGATGGATCTGTTTTGCAGCTGCAGCTTAAAACATTTCTAGATGCCCTCATCCCAGTACTCAGACTCTGAGGGTCAGGGCAACATTGTTGGGGGCGGGGGGCCGTTGGTCAGATGCACCTCAGCGCAATCCCCAGACACATCGAAAGCGACAACTTCACAGCTCCCCTCATCTTAGAGTCCTGACTATAGAAGAGACTGGTAGTTCGTGAGACGGAGGAGAGAGTACAAATGTGCGTAAGGTGGCTGGCAAGCTGCATTACCGAAAGAGGGAGGCGCGCCCTGACCTAAGAAGTATCTGGACGATCTAGAACAATGCCCATTAGTGACTCCAGAAGCTGCAAACGCTTCCCAGGCTGCTGGGAAGCCCGAAGGGACAAGTGCCCTCAGACCGCAGCCTGGGTGCCGGAGACTGGAGCAGGCCGGGCGCGGGGAGGCGGGCGAGCCCGGAGCCTGCAAGGCCAGCGCCTCCCAGGTGCCCCCGGCGCGCCCCAGCCCGCGGATGTGGTGAAGCCTCGCGCTCGGCCCAATCAAGCTGGTTTCCTGTGCCTCCCGCCCCGGCGCCGCGCCTCCCGGCTGCCCAGAACAACGCTCGGAGCCGCATCCTCCGGTGCCCCGACCCAGGCTCGGCGCCTTCTCGCCGTCAATCCCGGCCAAACCGTGCCTCTCAGGAGAGCACTCCAGGGCGGGCAGCACTCGGGCCCTAACTCCCGGGAGGCCGGCACCGAGGGCGACTCGGGGCTGCCCCCACTGACCGGTTGTTCCTCGGCGACAGGAGGCAGACTCCAGGCTTGCTGAGACCGGCGGCACCCCCCATACCGCAGCCCTTCCGAGCCCGCGCCACGGCCCGGGGCCCCACCACACCCCAGCGCCATCCTGGCGGGCATCCCGACTCTAACCTGCACGCTCTGCCGCCGCGGACGCCGCCTAGCTCCGGGGGTCGTCCACACACGCGGGAGGAGGCAAACCCGGCTTCTTCGGTCCCCCAGCAACGCACAGCTGATAGTTCCCTCACCAGCCGCAGGAGACAGGGGCGGGGAGGGCTACTCGCCTACGGCCGCCCGGGTCAGAACCTGCGCCGCGCACTGGCCGCCTGGCTCTCGGCTCCCCTTGTTCCGCCCGGCTCGCGTGCGCTGCTATCGCTCACCCAGTTCCCAGTACTTTGCCCAGAACTTCTCCGCGCGCGCCTCCAGGCGATTAGCTGGAGTGGGGAGCTAGGGGCGTGAGCGAGGAGGAGGAGCCAGAGCCCGCTCTGGGGCGGGGCCACGCGGGGAGGGCGGGAGGGACGGCAGAGTGACCCACACTCCCACCAACCAGGAGTCGCCTCCGGGGAAGGAGGTGGGGCCATGCACCTGGAAAAAGCACCGATTCCATGACGCAGTCAGGGGAGGTGGGAAGCCGAGTTCCCGACGGGTGCGAGGGGTGGAGGGAGGTGAGAGTTGCCTTTGGGCGGGGGTAGGAGTTCCCGGCGGCCCAGCGCGCTATATGCGTGCCCTTGACACTCAGTAAATGTTCGTGGAGCGGCGTTTCCTCCCAGGGAGGGAGGAAGAAGAGAGGGCGGCGCGTGAGAGGCTGGTTAAAGGACACGGTTTCAGAGGACACACTGGGCGAACAGGCAAAGAGGATTCGACCTCTTAAGGAACTCAGACCGAGGCAAAGGGATAGAGAAAGGAAAAAATCACGTGGAGAAGGGAGGATTGCAGGCACGGGATGACGAAGGACAGAATCCCCATGGGATCCGGCGGGAGGCTGTGACCCCGACATCCAGAGGCAGTGATGCAGATTGGTGCCGGGTCCCAGGAGGAGACATGAGGGGAGCGTGGTTGTTTATTGTACGCAGTTCATGTGCGAAGGGGAGGGGAGAGAAAGCATCACAGTTACAATTAAAATGCAGGAGCTCCATGATAGACGAGAAATCCCACCCTAAAGCTCCTAAACCGGGGAGCTACCACAGACGTATCGGAAAGAGCGTTCCAGGCAGAGGGAGCGGCAAATGCAAGGTGTGTAACCTCGCTGAAGATCCTTCTAACCTACCTCACCGAGCTAGACCTTGAGTGTGGCTCTCTAGGCGCGCTGCCTGTCACAGTGTAGGGGCTCCAGAATATTAAATTCCAGTGCCGCCCACCACCTGCGGCACTCGACACATTTCCAGCCTCCTAGACGACCCCAAATAAGGTTTCTGAGGTTCTTGCCGGAGCCACGCTATCCGCATTTCATTCTTCGCGCTCGGTTCTCCGCTTTCTGGGGTCGCGGAATGTCTGGGATTGTCTGTCTTGGACCTGGCAGGCGACGAGCGAGGGCGGGAGGACCCCGACAAGCTGCCGAACAAACCCACCGATATGCTGCCCGCGCTGGCACTCGGAAAACCTTATTGGAGAAGATTTAAAATCCAGTGATTTGGAGGTTCTTAAATCATCCCCCTGCACCCGACCAACGCCCGGCGGATGAAAGCTTCTGGCAGGCGCCCGGACCATTCATTCTGAACTCATGCAGTCACCCTGCCCACGCCCGTTGTTTTCCAGCCCTCCTTCCGTTTTTCGGTAATTCCTCTCAGAAGAAGCAGCTCAATTCCCCCCCCCCCGCGACCCCCCGCCCCCGCTTCAAGCTCTTTTATTTCTCTTTATTTCTTTAACTTTCTCCATCACCCACCCTCACCCTGTTTCATGAGCATTGCTTTTTCTGCGGGAGACAAGCCTTAAATCCGAAAGGAAGTTATTTGTATAGGGCTTTATTGTTGAAACTACCATCCCGTTCTTCGCTTTTTCTTCAATTTCTTCCAAATAACCAAGTGTGTATTTTTTTTTTTCTATTTGTACTTGAGGCAGTTAATTGGACAGCATGAGAATTATTCATATCGTGCCTTGCTTCCAAGAAAAAGAGGAATCTTACTGTGTCTTTTCAGTTTCATTTCCTCTTCCTAAATAAGCTTCCAGGCTCACCAGCTCCTAAAAACAAAAGGGAAAAAATTAAAGTTGAATACAACACAGAGCTAATTATTCTTGAAAAAGATTGTTATGTCCTAAAATTAGCTTTCTCTTCAGAGTTTTATTTTAAAGCAAGGATCTGAATGTCTACTCCAGCGAGATCAGTGGTTCTATAGTAAGAGCTTCTAAAGACCCTCTTGGAACTGTTGGAACAAATACTTCTTATCTTTAGAGAAACACACACCACGGTGGAGATTGTTCACACTTGGCTGAATGTTCCTAGCTTCTGAAATTCGTAATAGGTGAGTAGGTGTTAAAAGAGTTGACGTGTTTTCATAGTAGAGGAAGATGATGATAAAGGAGTTTAATGGAGGCCTCTAGAATCTGACTACCTGGGTTCCTGTCTTATGATGACCACTTCTTGATTCTGAGAGCACCTTTCTTTTTCTGCAAGAGAGGCAGTAATTGTATGTATTGGGCTCCAGGAAGAGTTTCATCCTCAGTCTGAAAAATGACTTTCACGTGGCTTAACTCCGAGTTCTCAGTCTCAGCACTACTGACATTTGGGGCCAAATACTTCTTTGTTGCGGGGCGCTGTACTGTGTGGTTAGCAGCATCTCTGGCCTCTACTCACTAAATTCAAGGAACCCCCTCTCCTCCCACAACCAAAAATTTTGCCAGATGTCCCCTGGAGGGCAAAACCACTCCTGGCTGAGTACCATTAGCCTAGCACATAGTAAGTGCCCACAGATTAGGAGGCAGTATAAGGAAGTGCTTAAAGATATGGATTTCCAGAATGTAAACCTCAGGCAAATTTTGCTCCCATAAACCTCATCTTCAAAACAGGAATCATAATAATGCTAACTTCTTAAGACTGGCTAAGGATTAGATGAATGTGTGCATATAAAAGCAATTTGGATAATGCCTGGAATATGGTAAACTTAAGACATGAACTTCTATTCTCATTTTCTTCCTGTGGAGTGAAGGCATTGGACTAGATCAGCGATGACATGGCTTATTTACTGATACTCCCCTCCCTGCCTCATGCCAGACATCACAATGAAGTCAAGGCTGTGGCTTCCGCTTAGCCTAAATAAGGTAAATAAGCCCTCAGAATCCTTCTCAACACAATGTTTTAGGAAGCAGCTACTGATAGAGCAAGGTCAGCAGGTGATTCAGGTGATGCTGAATCACCATGCTGAAGCTACATAAACTTCAAGCCATTTTAAGAATAGGATCTTAAATCGTCATAAGATTAGAGCATCAATCTTCTTGAATGGTGACTACAAGACAAATGTGATGAGAAGGAATTATCACCTCATCAATGCCTTTTATGAAGGAAGGGGAGAGAGTTCCAGTATCTTGACTATAATCATACAGCCTATGAGTGATTAGAGGTTGGGTCTCCTACCCTCTTAAAGTGTTCCCTTTTGCCACTGCTACCACTTGTGGAGCAAACACTTGTCTGAAGCGGTGATGTAAACCGCCATCCTGTATACCCTTAATTCATTTTTGTTCTCCTTTGCTTTTATCTGGAAAATGGATCAAAGTATTTAGTTGCATAGGAACACCTTGTAAGCATTCTCTCAAAAGTGTTAGTCCTCATGACTGAGGAATGCACATGAATTCACCAATTCCTTCATTAAATAGAGAGAGACTCCTCCTTTATGTAAGGGATCATTGAGAGCCGGCATTTTAAGAGATCCAAAGTTGAATCAGTGGGTGTCCCTGTCCTCAACCTTTTTACAGTTTCATATATTGGGCAGACCAGACATGGATATAAATAACTACAATACAAGCTAAAAAACAGAAAATGTCCTAAGAGAGGTACCAAAAGTGTGTTCAGAGAAGGGAGAAATTATTTTGGGAATTAGGAGCAGAGAGTCACTTCTGCGTGTCTTTGTTGACATTTTTAACTTTTCAATCAAAAATTATTATTTATTACAATCAAGTTGCAACATCATTAGGCTTCCTCAATCAGACATAGCTCCTGCTTAGTTTAAGTGGAAACTATCAGTGCAACTAAAGGTCACAGTTCATTCTAACAGTCATTTTTTATCAGATATTTAAAATTTCTGGAATGTTCTAGAGGAAAATTGCTCAACTTCAGTGACAACAGACTGACTTTATTCCAAGCATTGACAGAACCAGTTTTTAGCACATTATACTGTGGGAGCATAAGGCATACATATACCTTATACATAAGGTATATATTTTATAAAAAAGGAACAAAAAGATTAAGGCACAAATCGGGGTGATGCTTCTACAAGGCAAGGAACAGTAGAGATTGCCAGCAAAGCACCAGAAGCGAGGAGACAGACATGAAACAGACTCTTCCTCACAGCTCTCAGCAGGAATCAACCCTGCCAACATAGTGATCTTGGATGTCTAGCCTCCAGAATCGTGAAACCATAAATTTTTGTTATTTAAGTCATTCTGTTCGTGGTAATTTGTTATAATAGCTCTAGCAAACTAATAGAACCAGTCGTTCAATTCAACAAGGTGCCCAGAGCACTGACAAGGCAGAGAAGAGGATTAGGTGCAGTGTGGGTGAAGAAGTGCTGTGCAGGAGCTTACCCTCTAGTAGGGGAGGCAGATGTGGACACAGCGTGCAAAGTGGGCTGGCAGGCACCCCCGAGAACTCTACCAACTTCGCTATATGTGTTTTCCAAAGGACCCCTCCCTCCACCCAAAAGTGATCTATAAATAGTTTATACTGTTAGATTTTTTTTTTTTTTTTTTTTTTTTTTGTGGTACGTGGGCCTCTCACTGTTGTGGCCTCTCCCGTTGCGGAGCACAGGCTCCGGATGTGCAGGCTCAGCGGCCATGGCTCACAGGCCCAGCCGCTCGGCGGCATGTGGGATCTTCCCAGACCAGGACACAAACCCGTGTCCCCTGCATCGGCAGGCGGACTCCGAACCACTGCGCCACCAGGGAAGCCCCATATACTGTTAGCTTTAACTTTAAAAAACAACCAACCAACCAAACCAAAACAAACCTTAGTAAGAATAATAATCAAATTGCCTAAGGTTCTAAACCCATTAATAATATAGATGACCAGAACACATCCCAAGGCTCTGCACCTGTGCAATGTCTCCTTGGATCTCAAAGAAACTCTGCAAGGTGGGCTCTGTTTCATCCTCACTTTTCAGATTAGGCTACTGGGGTTCAGAAGTTTCACTTCTTCTTCCTCGTTACTTGGCTTGTATGAAGCAGAACCGAGTATGACTCAAACAAACTCTTGACAGTGTTTCTCCAAGTTGGTCTGTGGACCACACCATGAGAATCACCTTAGTCACTTGTTAAAATGAAGAGTTTGGGGCCCAACCCCAGAATTACTGAATGAATTAATCTCTGCTTCTGAGAAATATTTTTTGTTTTTCGTTTGTTTAAACAAATTCTGGTGATTCTGATTGAGAGGAACTACTAATGCAGCAAATAAACTCTGCTGCCTTTTTAGAGTTTCTCAGCACTTTAGCCTGTTAGAATCAGCTGAGTAGTTTTTAAAACTCCCATTTTTCCCCTTCCCAACTGAATCAGAACCCACAGAAGTTTTCATTTATAAAAACTGCCGAGGATTTGAATGGACAGCCAGCATTGAGAACTGCTGGTAGGGCACCCATGCTTTTAACCCAAAATATTGAGCTCTGTTTTAAAACCAAAAGACAAACCTAAACACAGCAACCAACAAACTTTTAATAGCTAAAGCTTTAAGCCATCTGAAGGTACAAAGAGGATTATGATGGAGGAAGGGGAACAATGAAATCAGTGGGCACCTGATGGGGGAGTCAGTAGAAGTCAAGTGGTAAATACTAATAGATTAAAAGACAAAAAAAAAAAAAAAAAAAAAGGAAAAGAGGGAAACATGACAACATATACTGATTTCACTTTAATCAACCTCTGGAAATAATATGTGATTATTGTTTTTTTAAACAAAAACCTTGTTTAAATTCCTTTTTAAAATGAGGAATCAAATGGTATTTATGAGTGATGTCATGTCGTGGAATGACTGTAGGCTTTAGAGCCAGAAAGACCCTGGGTTTAAATCAGTGCTTCTCCACCTGGTGCAAGACACCATTTTTTGTTCCCTGAGGACACTGGATGATGTCCAGAGACACTGTGGTTGTCACAGCTGGGAATGGGAGAGAGCAGAGCCCAGGGATGCTGCTAAACATCCTTCAATGCACAGACAGCCACCACAACAGAGAGTTATTTGGTCCACAGCATCAGTAGTGCTGAGGTTGAGAAACCCTGGTTTAAACGTTAGTTGCATCATCAACTAAACACACGCCATTGAGCTTAACCCCTCTGAACAGCACTCAGTCTTCCCATATGAAAAATGGGGAGAATAAAACCTATGGCACAGGATTAATATCTAAAACACTTAAGAAGTGCTTACTGAGCCTCCCTGGTGGTGCAGTGGTTGAGAGTCCACGTGCCGATGCAGGGGACACGGGTTCGTGCCCCGGTCCGGAAGGATCCCACGTGCTGCGGAGCGGCTGGGCCCATGGGCCATGGCTGCTGAGCCTGCGTGTCCGGAGCCTGTGCTCTGGGAGAGGCCACAATAGTGGCAGGCCCGCGTACCGCAAAAAAAAAAAAAAAAAAAAAAGAAGTGCTTACTATGTGCCCAAGATATAGAAGTTGAAGTTCAGAGAAGTTGGTGACCAGCTCAAGTTTTCCACCTAATGAGTGGCTGAGCAGGATTAGGATCTAGTCCCAATACGATCCTTTACATCAAGGGGCTTCCAAACCTCCAGTTTGGGGGGTGTAGGGCTCGCTCAGCCATTCATTGGATGTACTCTTGTACTCCCATAGCCTCCTTCCTAAGAACTGATCAGAATAATGTACACTGGTTGGCAACAATTTGCTCATCTGGATAAAGATGAGGTGCCAAAAAAAAAAAAGGGGGGGTAGCAAGGAACCAAGAATGTAATAGAACGGATGTGATGTCCAAATATCTCCAGGGGGTTGTAATTGCAATCAGCAGATAATAGTCTTACTGGATGTAAACGGATAAACAATCTAACATTACTTTTCCAGGAACAAAACCCTGATTCTGCTGTCCAGAATCATAGAGTCCCTACACCATACCCTTACTGTTGCCAAAACATATAACTAAAGTGCTCTGGCTGGAAGCTTCTTACTCAAATGTGTTTCTTTAACAGAAAATGACAGCTCCATTAATATAAACACTGAAGGTCCCATCTTTTTTTGTGTGGACATATAGTTCCATTGCTTTTCTGTCTTCAAACATACAATGCTTCTTTCTTTTCTTTTTTTTTGGCCATGCTGTGCGGCATGCAAGATCTTGGTTCCCAGACCAGGGATCAAACCCGTGCCCGCTACAATGGAAGCACGGAGTCTTAACCACTGGACCACCAGGGAAGTCCCTACAGCGCTTATTTCTAATCTTGAGAAAGATTTCATGAACATAAGGTATAAAATTCTAATTTAGGCATCAGGTACGGCTCTAACTCTGGACAAACTGACCAGTTTCCCTGGGTCCAGATTTACAGGCAGTAACATTCTCAGTTGTTAATAATAATAATAGTTAATTATTGCATGGATATTAAGTCCCATGTGCTTGACATATACTATCATTCCCATTTCACGGTTGGGAAAACTGAGGCTCAGAGAGGTCTAATTATTTGCCCAATGTCACAGAGATAGAAAGTGACAAAATGAGCATTTGGAACTGGGGCTCTCTGAACCTCAAGCCTGAAATGGTTCTGCTACACACCAGCAGTGACAACTGTGATGCAAGTACAGTGAACTACCATGGCAGCTTCAACAAAGAAAAGGAAATTCCAGAAGCAGAATTAGCAATACAATCTTTAGGATGGTAGTTTGGCTACTTTGCAAAAGGCAAAGAGTGGTTAGTAAGAGCAGCAGGGAATTTGGGGTCAATCTAGACTTGAATCCCATGGTCAAGTTACATAGTCTCACAGCACTATATTGTTAACCTTTATAACATTATCAAAATTATAATTACATATTTTTGTATAATTATTTGATCTATCTCCCCTACACACTCCAGGATATTTGAGGGCCAGAGTTTTTGCTAACCTTTTTATCCCCAGGACCTAGTACAGAGCTTGACACATAGTAAGCACTAAATAAACATTGATTAAATGAATAGATGGATAGAGGGAGGAAGAAAGCAAGAGAAGGAAGGAAGGAAGGAGGAGGGAGGTCACTGTTTGATTTTAAGCAAGTCCCTAAATCTTTCTCCCCCCACCCCCATAGTAATCTTTATAATGGAAAAGTTTATAAATGCCCAAATATCCTCATCGAGTTGATGTTATATGATGTGGTGCCTAGTTATTATCTGTTTTCCTGTACCATGCAGTCTCATATTTTGACAGTGAGGAGATAGTCTCAGTACACCCAACGCTGTCACTCACTGTTTGCTGGGTGTGATTTCTCTCCTTGACCAGAGTTTAAGAACTGATGGGTGGGGATATATCCTGTATGATGCTTGAATCCCTTGGCACAGTGCTAAACTCAAGGAAGGCACTCAGCAATGGTTACTGCACCACAGTAAACTAAGTGCTCCTGGGGGTTTGCGTATGTTTCACAGGCAAAGGGTGACTGAGACGTTTGGGGAACGGGAGAGTGGGCATTTAGAAAGAGAATTATTTTCCTTCAGGTATTTTAAAAGCCACACTACCCTCTACAAACTTGTTTTTGCCTGTGTAACTGCTCACAAGCAGTATTTGAGCATTCCAATTTCTCTGCACCCAGTAGCTGACCTGACTTTCTGAGAGTCTTTTGCATAATATTGTTTAGGGGATGATTACAGTTGTCAATAATTTTATGGAGGTTTCATACTTATTCCCCCAGGTTTCACAATCCCAGGGTTAAAACTGGGTCACAAGTCAGTCGAAAAACAGGATTTCTCTGACTCTCCCACAATCCACAATTGCTTCATCTTCGACACCTCTCAAAGTTCCTCCTAATAAATTCTGGGATGTTCTGAATGTATTCATTGCAAAGCTTCTCAGTTACCCATGGTGCGACCTTTTCTTCTCTCTTTCTCTGTCTCATGTCACCACTGGGGCCACCAGCACCCATTTCCTACCTGTGTCATAGCTGTTGCTAAGAATTTGTCACATGTGTCTTGCACTGGCAACATCGCACAGATGTTTCAGTGAAATAACTTCTTCAGATTTTTATCAATATAGCTTGCTATTAAAATTTCAAATACAGAAGAACAAATAATGAAAAATGAAAGCCTTTCACTGCTTCCTTATAAGGTTTTATGTACCAACATTTATCTATATACATACATAACCCTACTAAATTCTATTTTCCACATAGCCCAGTCTCTGAATAATATTAGATTCAAAGAAAGTAGTTCATCCACAAAATATTAATGAAGAAGCATTTCCAATCCTTGTACCCATCTCTTGAAAACCCTAAAAGTGCCCCAGTTCAAACCCATACTATACTTTTCACGCTAGGATCTCTGATATGCTAAATCACAAAACTTTGTCAAGCCCCAATTTGTGCATATTTTTCTCCTTTCTTTTCTCTTTAACCTCCAGTTCTTTATTTTGTACACTAGCTTGATTTTTCACTAAATCCTTCCTACTTTCAGGCAGATCTCTTTATACTCTTCTGATTTAGCATCTAAGAGAAGGGTAAGGAAGGAAAAGACTCACTTTAGTGTATGTAAGGAGAATAAAGGAGAAAGGAAAGACAGGAATAATCATATATTAATAAATCTTATTCTGTCTACCTCTCACACATTTTAATTTTTGCATTTTTTTACATACGGGTTCATTCTACATGTACTAAACAGCAACTGGGGTTTTTTATATTTAATGTTAATATATAGCTACTGTGTTCATTATCTATTGCTGCATAACATATTATCCCCCAACTTAAAGTAACAAACATTTATTATCTCACAGTTTCTGTGGATGAGTTTCAGATGCAACTTACCTAGGCAACTCTGGCTCAAAGTCTCTCATGAGGCTGTGTCAAGCTATTGGCTGAGGCTGTGATCTCATCTGAATGCCTGACCTGGAGTGAGGTGGGAATCTTCTTTTAAGGTCATTCATGTGGTTTTTGGCAGGCCTCAGTCCTTTGCCACATGGACCTCTCAGCAAGGTTGCCTCAGGACACGGCAGTCGGCTTTCCCAAGGGTGAGTGATCTAAGAGAGAATGAGCGAGAGTGTGCACAAGACAGAAACCAAGTCCTTTTCATAACCTAATCTCGGAAGTGACATGTCATCAATTCTGTTGTATTCTGTTCATTAGGAGAGAGTCCGTGAATCCAGCCAAACTCAAGGAGAAGGCATTACACAGGGGCATTAACACTAGTAAGCAGAGATCACTGCGGGGAGGCCATCAGACACTGCCTACCTTATTCTTTTTAATTTTAGCACAGTATTCCAAAGTTTGGACCAACTGTAATATTTTAAACTATCAGCCATGATTTCTTGTTTATTTTCTTTAATTTTCTTTTCACTTCCCGCCTTTTATTTGATTGGTTCTACTTTCTTTTCTCCAGTGTTTACAACTTATGCATGGTATTTGCCTTGCCTAGTTGACATTTTAGTCAGGATCTGTATTTTGCTGCCTACCCAACCCTGAGGACAAGATGAGACTCTGCATGCTTTTACTGCTTACCTATGTCTTCATTTTCTTAAAATCATTTGAAGTCTTAGGTCTAGATCTGTGCTGTCTGATATGGTCACACTAGACACACGGAGCTATTGAACACTTAAAATGTGGCTGGTCTGAGTTGAGATGTGCTTTATGTATAAAATACATGCTGGATTTCAAAGACTTAGTATGAAGAAAAAGAAATATATTATTAATAATTTTAGAGTCATTATATACATATATATATATTTATTATTATTTATTTTTTTTTTTGCGGTACACGGGCCTCTCACTGTTGCGGCCTCTCCCATTGCGGAGCACAGGCTCCGGACGCACAGGCTCAGTGGCCGTGGCTCACGGGCCCAGCCGCTCCACGGCATGTGGGATCTTCCCAGACCGGGGCACGAACCCGTGTCCCCTACATCGGCAGGCGGACTCTCAACCACTGCACCACCAGGGAAGCCCCAGAGTCATTATATTTTGATTATGTTACTGATTCTCATGTGGAATCAGCATTGAGAACAACAGACGGCTTTAAAATACACAACAGAAGAGGAAATGAGAACCTCTTATCAATAGCAAACATGTCTATATTGTCCAAACCAGCGTAAGAGTGAATACGTATTTACCTTTTAAAAATAGGTCTAAAAAAAACCCCAAAACTAAAACCCAATAGATCCATAGACCTGTTGGTTGGTTGGTTAGAGCTTGTTGGTGCTCAGGAATGAAGATATAAGAAGTCTGCAACAGCTTTTTAAAATGATTTCACAATTAATTCTAGTCTCTTGCTGCAGCAATGTGAGTAGGAGCACTGGGACTGTGGGCCTGGAGCAGAACTTCTCGGATTGTTTTAAGAAAATGGCAGGTAAGCCGGACATGGGGGAAATCACCAGCTTCAATAAGGCCAAGCTGAAGAAGATGGAGGCACAGGAGAAGAACACCCTGCTGACCAAAGAGACCACTGAGCAGGAGAAGCAAGCGGAGTGAAATTTTCTAAGAACCTGGAGGATCCTCCGCTCCCATCATCTTGGAGACCCTAGCTGTGATGTGGAGGAAGAGCCACCTGCAAGATGGACATGAGTGACAAGCTGCACTGTGAACCCAGGCACTCCTTGCTGATGCCACCAGCCCATAGGTCTCTGAGGGGACCCTCCAATGGGACTGCCAAATTCTCTGGTTTGCCCTGGAATACTATAGAAAGTTATTTGTATGATTAATGAAAATAAAACACACCTCGTGAGGGCTTCCCTGGTGGCGCAGTGGTTGAGAGTCCACCTGCCGACGCAGGGGACACGGGTTCGTGCCCCGGTCCGGGAAGATCCCACATGCCGCAGAGCGGCTGGGCCCATGAGCCATGGCCGCTGAGCCTGCGCATCCGGAACCTGTGCTCCGCGACGGGAGAGGCCACGACAGTGAGAGGCCTGCGTACCGCAAAAAAAACACCCAAAAACAACAACAAAAAACATACCTCGTGGCATGGCAAAACAAAAACAAAAGCAAAAAAACAAACAAAAAAAACCCCATTAAATTCTAACCCAGAGCAAAGATGAGCTCACAGAAACCTGGCCCCTTCTGACTTTTATAACCATGACTTTGGTCACAAGATTTCAAACCTTGAAGACGGTTGTTTTTTAGGAAGATGTCTCCTCCTCTCTGTCCATTCAATCGAAGCTGCTAGAAGAGTGAGGACGCTTGAGGTGAAAGGTTTTATAGCCTGAAGACCAAGTGTTAATAAAGCCTAACACAAACCCAGTATTCAGAACATGCTTAGACAAAAAAAAAAAAAAATTTAGACTCTAATTTTCAAGTGCTTGTAATTTTTCTGGAGGGAGGGGTCGGTGAAGAGGAGTTCTATAGTAACTGTAATCATCAAAGAGGATTTAATAAAGAGCACTTGTTTATGTGCTAAGAGTTTGCGCAGACTAACTAACACCCCTTAGAGATGACAGAAGTGCTGGAAATCAGACCTCAGTACTACAATGAGCTAGAAACTCAACCACCTACAGGACTGGGACAAATAATATACTGGTAATGACAAATGACATACTGGTAATGAAATGTGTTGACAAGGAAAATCACACAATGTAAAAGTTATGAGTTAAGTTTTATTTGGGGACTTTATTGAGGACTATAGCCTGAGAGACAGCCTCTCAGATAGCTCAGAGGAACTCCAAGAGGTAAAGGGAGGAACCAGGAGATATATGAACCTTTTTGTTGGGGAAAAACATGTAGTCAAGTGTCAAAAGAGTATTGCTAATCACAAAGAAGAGAGATAGCTCAAGTTAATGATTTTAATGCTTTTCTATGTATGGGAAGATGCAACAATCTGGGGTCACTTGAAATTCTTCCATAGATATTCATCTTAAATACCTAAGGGGCGGTATATCCAAAGCACAGAAAGTTTGCTGTTTTTCTCCATCCTGAATTTCCCTCAGAGTGCATTGTCAGTGGGCAACTGCAGTGGCTGATGGCTTGATCCTTGTAGAACTGGAATGGCAGGTAACATTTTTTTTTCTTTACAAATTCAACAACAGTTAATTAAACCTTGTAGTATTGATCACTGTGTTTTAAAAATTGCATTCACTAAAGGCCTTTCTACTTGACCATTTTCCCTAAATTCCAATAGCCACTTTCCAGTTTACTGCAAATACCTGAGTAGCACTGTGTTTTGCAGTTTAGCATTGAAACCATGCCCTATAGTTAATAGAAGCTGATAACTAATAGAAATGCTTGAATTTGTCTTACAGAACAACTGATAAGGGAACAGATTATTAAAACCCTTTTGCTTGTAAAAATATCTTCATTGATTAAGGTTTGGGTTTTTTTTTTCTTTTTTTCCTCTCTTTAATTGCATACCTTCCCAGCTTTACGCAGCCCAGGGGTTTTATAGGAATTTGGAGTCTGCTCCTGCCCACTGCAGGCTGGCTGGGGGCTGGTTGGGACCACCGACCCTAAACCTGGGCCTGTGCAGATGTCCAGTGAATGGCCTTTTCATGTCAGAGGGCCGGAAAACTCCACTCACAGATTATGCTAAGCGCCTCCATTTTGAATATGCAGAAACATGTAACCCAGATGCATGTGCACAGAACATCAATTACCTCACCTTTTAACCTGCCTCCAATCACCTTTCCCCAGCCTAAGACCACCTGCTTATCCCTAAAATACCCCAATCCCCTGCCTTCAGGGAGGCGGATCTGAGACTTGTTCTCCTGTCTCCTCACTTGGCTGCCTTGTGAATAAACTCTTTCTGGGCTGGAAACTTTGGTGTCTCAGCGTTTGGCTTGCTGTGTGTCAGGCTGACATGGTTCGGTAACAGTAACAAAAGCAAAAACTGCAGCTATGTTAAAGCCTAGAGGAAGTGTATGTGAACTAATTTCCTTTCTAATTCTTCAACTCAAAGAAGAGGCTATAAAGCCTCCAGCCAGCTAGGGGCCTATGCATCATACCTCCCATATACTCTGCGTCATCCTTTAGAACATGTATCCTCAAACACCTTTTAAAGTGCTTTCACAGGGCAATCCTGTGGGGCAGGCAGGAAGTATTACTAACCCCAATTTATAAGGGATCTGTCAGTCAGGAGGGTCTTCCCTGCAAGTAATGGAAAACCCAATTTATACAATAAGAAACGTTTATTATCTCACATAATTGCAGAGACAAAACTAGTTTTTCCACAGAGGGAAGGAAGTCAATTAAAATCACCACCTGACAAGATGAAATTTACATATCAGTTACCTACAATTTAGAAAGCATGGCAAAACAACTCAAAGACAATGAATAGGGACAGAATCTGATAACTTGAAAGGGTATGCTGCAGACAATGCATGTTTTCCATTGAAATGCAAACATTTTTTGTACCTCCCCAAAGAAGTCATATAGTAGGTATTTGTTTAGCCATTTGGAATTAAAAAAAGAAAGAAAAAGAAAACATCCATATTGAGAGTTACTTTTTTTAAAAGAAAAACTAAAGTATTTGGGTCATAAATCCTGAAAAATAAATAAATAAAAGCTCAAGAACGAAAGAGAGTGTCAGCACCTCAGGCTCAAAGCGACACCTTTGCAGGGAAGAAGATGTCCCAGGGTCGGAACCTGGGTGACTTGAGGCTGGCACAGGAGTCCTCTGAGCTTGAGAGAAGCTGCAGAAAACAGATGGTGAGACCAAGTTCAGAGTTAGGATTTTGGGGAGCCCTCTTGCAGGTCTTGAAGATCTGAACAGAGCAGTTGGTAGAAGCCATAATGGTCAAGAGGAGTCAAAGAGCACGCTGAGGCCTGAAGTCAAGGAAAGGGGACATTTACTGATAACCTCCAGCATGACAAGCACTTAAACATACATCCATTGAATCCTCTAACAACTAAGAAAACTGGGCCAGATATCTTCCGCTTGCCTTTTCAGAGCCACTGCCCACCATTCTCCACCTTCCTTTGTACCCAGGACTACATCAGTGGCTCTCCACGTGTGGTCCCCAGACCAGCTGGATCAGCATCACCTGGGAAAGTGTTTGAACCGCAAAATCCAAGCCCCCTCCACCACCACTGAATCAGAGCTCTGTATTTCAACAAGACCTGCAGGTGATTCTGATGCAGGCCCAAATCCCAGAACCACTGGACCTCTTTAAAAGGGCTCTCTTGCCCTCGGGATTCAAGTTGGGTTCATCAACAGGAAAGCCCCTGCAGAAGGTGAGAGGGAGGAGGTGCGTAAGCCCAGGTTACTTGTTCCCCCAGCTTCCCACCTGCACAGTCACATCAGGGTCCACAAAAGGTGCTGCTCCTGTTGGGTTTGCCCTTTGACGTTACTCACTTCTAAGCTCTGGCAACTGACCCTGTCCCTCTTGTCTTCAGGTCTGGGGGTGGAAATGACACTCAATGTTTCTGGCCTTGAGACAATGCACTATCGCTGTGACTTCCTTATAATTTGTCCACAGCTTTGTAAATTGTCCCTTTATTAAATTTTACTAAACTCTTTTCAAAGTATCCATTTTAAGTGTGTCATTGGTTTCCTGCTAGGACCCTGCCATTTCTGCCGTGACTCCCATTTTGAAGATAAGGAAATTTATCATCAGTAAACAAGCCCAAGGTTGCCCAGTAAGAGGCAAAGATGGGCTTGAAATCAGGGCTGTCAGGGCACAAAGTCCCAGCCCTCTAATCATAGAGTTGGTCTTTCTGGTGTGGCCAGCTCCCCAACCTGAGTCCTCTCCTTAATGTAAACTATCAGTTTGCTGGCATCTGACAATAGGATGGGTCAGCAGCCAATCATCAATCAAATAATATCCAAATTTTCATTATAGTGGAGTCTATTTTATATAGGTATAGTATATAGATAATATATAAGATATAGAGATAAATATAATATATAACTATATACGTAACTATATATAATATATAACTATATAGTATATAACTATAGTATATAACTGTATATAACATATATTATATATAATATGTATGTATCTTCAGGTAGAGTAAGCTTTGAATAAATCATAAAGAGGTATAAAAATACATTCTGGTATCAAAGACTAAACATTGAAGGAAAAAGAAAGAGTTCTTGGGACTTCCCTGGTGGCGCAGTGGTTAAGAATCTGCCTGCCAATGCAGGGGATATGGGTTCGAGCCCTGGTCGGGGAAGAACCCACATGCAGAGGAGCAACTAAGCCCGTGTGCCACAACAAGAGAAGCCACCACAATGAGAAGCCCGCCCACCACAACGAAGAGTAGCCCCCGAGCGCCTCAACTAGAGAAAGCCCGTGTGCAGCAACAAAGACCCAACACAGCCAAAAATAAAAATAAATAAAATAAACAAATTTATTTTTTTAAAAAAAACCTACAAGTTAACTTGTGAAGAACTCTTTTTTTTTTTAATGAAGTTTTTTTTCTTTCTTTTTTTTTGGCTGCGTTGGGTCTTCATTGCTGCACGGGCTTTCTCTAGTTGCAGCGAGCAAGGGCTACTCTTTGTTGCTGTGCGCAGGCTTCTCATTGTGGTGGTTTCTCTTGTTGCAGAGCATGGCCACTAGGCGCACAGGCTCTAGAGTGCAGGCTCAGTAGTTGTAACGCACAGGCTTAGTTGCTCCGCGGCACGTGGGATCTTCCCCAATCAGGGCTCGAACCTGTGTCCCCTGCATTGGCAGGGCTTAACCACTGCGCCACAGTGGTTAAGAATCTGCCTGCCAATGCAGAGGACACAGGTTAGGGAAACTCCTAACTTACAGCTTTAAAGTATTCTAATCTAGAATCTCAAAGGACTTCTTTGGAATTCAAAAAAAAAGAAAGAAAGAAAAAGATTCTAAAATTTATCCAGAAGTAAATTTATCCAGAGTAAACAGACAAGTATAGTCAAAATAATGTTTGAAAAAGATGAAAAATGAGGGGAAGCATTTCTAACCAAACCAAACTAAACCAAACCAAACCAAACCAAGCATACACACACACAGACACACACACTTAAAATGAATATCACAGCGCTAGAACTGACATGCAAATAAATGGCTCAGAGTAACTAGAAAAGCAAATTAAAGTATATAAACTAACTCAGCTTATTAAAAGGAAGCATTATAAGTCAACTAGAAAGAGAAGAATCATTCAGTTAATAAAAGGAAAATTGACAGGTATCAGGGGGAAATAAATCTATTTAGATTCTCACCTCACAATATTATCCCCATGTGAATCAAAGGGCTAAATGTAGAAAAACAAAATAACAACAAAGCACCACAAAAATTAGAAGGTATATATTTCCTAACAGATTAAAAAGACTTTTTACACTTAAAATAAATGGGAAAAATTACAAAAGAAAATATGATTCTACCATCTTAAAATCTATTAAAAGTAATTACAAGGCTAACAAAGTTATGAAAATATCTAGAACCAAAAATGCAAATTTTTTCTTAATATATAAATATTTTATAGAAATCAATAAGAAAAACACCAATATGTTTATAAAACAATGTGTAAAAGATAAAGACTGGCAATTAAGTTGCAAGCACCAAAAGAAATTTTTCTTAAATAGAAGAAAATTCAATCTCACTGAGCATTACAGAATGCAAATTTCACAAGAGGAGATTATGTTCAGGACCTTGGTGTAGACAAATTTTCTTTAAAAGGACACAATAAGCATTAACCATAAAGGGAAATAATGGATAAACTGGAGTCTGTTAAAAATGTATCTTTTGCTCATTAAAACACAGCTAAAGAGTAAGAAGGCAACCCAAAGAGTAGAAGAAGAAATTTGATAACTGACAAAAGATTAAGATCTAGAATATAAAAATTTCTTATACAATTCAATAAGAGACAGACAACTTAATTTGAAAATGGGCGAAATACTTGAACAGTTTACTTACAAAAGAGGATATCTCCAAATGGCCAGTAAACATTTGAAAAATTGTTCAAGCTCGTTAATCACCAAGAAATGCAAATGGCATCAGCAATGATATATCAATACACAGCCCAGCCAACTTGCTAAAGTGAAAAAGACTGACATTATCAAGTGTTAACCCAAATTTGGAGAAACTGAAACTCTTAGACACTCCTGGTAGGTATCTAAATTGATATAACCATTTTGGAAATTACTGTCTGGCAGTATTGAAGCTGAATACGGGCATAGCCTACCGCCCAGCAATTCCACTTCTAAGGTGCATGCCAACAAAAATGCATAAACATTGTCACCAAAAGAAATGTACAGAAATGCTTATAATCTACAACTGAAGACTAACCAAATGTCCATTAACAGCACAATGAACAAGTACAATGTGATATACTGTATTTATAAAATGGAACACTACACCGAAATGAGAAAATCGAACACGGCTAGTTTATTGCTCTTAGAAGTCAGAATGGCGGTTATTCTTGTGGTAATGATGACTGGAAGGAGCATGAGGGGGATCCTGAGGATGGCGAATTTGTTCTCTTGCGTGATATGAATGCTGACTCAGGTGTGTTTGCTTTGGGATAATCAGATACTTTCCTGTGTCTTTATCCTTCAACAAAAAGCTTAAAAATAATAATCAGATGACATTTTTAAATGATTTCTAAATTGGTAATTCTCAGTGTTGGCAAGAGTACAGTAAAACAGATGCTTTCATATACTGTTGGCAGAACTGCAAATTGATCCAACCAACCTTCCTGGAAAGCAAATTAGCAATATGCATAAAAATATTTAAAAGTCCATGCTCTTTGATCCATTAATTCCACCTACACGAATCTATCCTTTTTTTTTTTTTTTGCAGTACGTGGGCCTCTCACTGCTGTGGCCTCTCCCTTTGTGGAGCACAGGCTCCAGACGCGCAGGCTCAGCGGCCATGGCTCACGGGCCCAGCCGCTCCGCGGCATGTGGGATCTTCCCAGACCGGGGCACGAACCCGTGTCCCCTGCATCGGCAGGCGGACTCTCAACCACTGTGCCACCAGGGGAGCCCACAAATCTATCTTAAGGTAATAATTCACTCCAAAAAATGACAAGGAAAATTATGACAGTACACAAAACTATGTGTAAAACTATGTACATATAATAAAATCCCAACTATTTTAAATATGTTTAGAAAAAAAGAAAAGACTGAAAGGAAATATGCCAAAATATGACTGTATGGGCTGAATGTTTGTGCCCACTCACCTTTTACCCTCCCCTCCCACTACAATTCATAACAAAGTCCTAAACCCCAGTTTGATGGTATTTGAAGATGGCCTTTGGGAGGTAATTAGGTTCAGAATAGGTCATAGTGGGGATGGGGGAACGACTCTCATCATGAGATTAGTGCCCTTAGAAGAAGAGGAAGAGGGCTTCCCTGGTGGTGCAGTGGTTGAGAATCTGCCTGCCAATGCAGGGGACACAGGTTCGAGCCCTGGTCTGGGAAGATCCCACATGCCACAGAGCAACTGGGCCCATGAGCCACAAATACTGAGCCTGCGCATCTGGAGCCTGTGCTCTGCAACAAGAGAGGCCGCAACAGTGAGAGGCCCGTGCACCACGAGGAAGAGTGGCCCCCGCTCGCCACAATTAGAGAAAGCCCTCTCATGGAAACAAAGACCCAGCACAGCCAAAAAATTAATTAATTAATTAAAAAAAGAAAAAGAGGAAGAGATATGAGAGCTCTCTCTCTACCATGTGAGGATACAGTAAGAAGGTGGCCATCGACAAGCCACGAAGGACACCTCACCAGAACTGGACCATGCTGGCACACTGATCTAGGATTTCCTAGCCTCCAGGACTACGTAAAATAAATGTTTGGTGTTGAAGCAACCCAGTCTGAAACCATGCCCCACAGAGTTAACAGAAGCTGATAACTAATAGAAATTGTTGAACTTGTCTTACAGAATAACAGATAAAGAACAGCTTGTTAAAGCCCCTTTGCTTATAAACTGCCTCATTATTGATGAAGTTCGCTTTAGTTTTTTTTTTTTTTCTTTCTTTCTTTTCCTCTCTTTAATTGCATACCTTCCCAGCTTCACACAGCCCAGGGGTTTTATAGGAATTTGGAGTCTGCTCCTGCCCACTGCAGGCTGGCTGGGGGCTGGTTGGGACCACCGACCCTAAACCTGGGCCTGTGCAGATGTCCAGTGAATGGCCTTTTCATGTCAGAGGGCCGGAAAACTCCACTCACAGATCATGCTAAGCGCCTCCATTTTGAATATGCAGAAACATGTAACCCAGATGCATGTGCACAGAACATCAATTACCTCACCTTTTAACCTGCCTCCAATCACCTTTCCCCAGCCTAAGACCACCTGCTTATCCCTAAAATACCCCAATCCCCTGCCTTCAGGGAGGCGGATCTGAGACTTGTTCTCCTGTCTCCTCACTTGGCTGCCTTGTGAAAAAACTCTTTCTGGGCTGGAAACTCGGCATCTCAGCATTTGGCTTGCTGTGCATTGGGCAAACGAACCTGGTCCAGTAACAAGTCTATGCTATTTTGCTATAGCAGTCCAAGCAGACTAAGACAATGATCAATAGTTATATCTGAGATTACGGGTGATTTTTGTTATCTATTTATTCTGTTCCAAATTTTTTGCAATCTTATGAATTACTTTTTAATTTTTATAAAGCATAATTACTCATTAATATGTGACCACATCCCCATTGTAAAAGTCAAACAATACAGAAATCAGAGAAACATAAAAACTATCCTTTAACATATTCTGTCACCAATCCGCCTTCCCCAAGTTTGGTTTCTTAAAGATAAGCACCAATAAAAGTTTATAAATATATGTAACTTTCCAGGTATTTTATTCTGCATTTACAAACATGCATACATTTGTAAGGAAATACACATATACAGAGTTTTTTTTAAATTATTGCTTACAAACAGACTTAGCGTAGCTGGATACTCCCAGTTCAGTGTCTTGTTTGACCCAACAATGATTTAAAACGTTGCATAGTTACACAAGTCGTGCTCTTCTACAACATAAAGAGCTTGGTACCTATTGCCATACACCTGCCTGGCCCTTAAAATTTTTGTCACCTGCTTGGCCTCCCTAGGCCTCCTAGGTTTTTGTCTTTGTCACCCTGGATCTCTTTAACATACTGCTCTGTAAAGTGCTTTTTTAAAATATCAAAACACCAAATACTAAATACATTAGCATGACAATATGTCTAGACCCACCTAATTCTTTTCTATGTAGTGTTCCACAGTATGCATTACTTTTATAATCAAAATTTTGAAAAGTGCATATTATTTTATTTTAAAGGAGTTTAGATGCACATTTCAAATTGATTCACGTTTCCTGAATATGTTTCTGTCTGCTTGTGAGCTATGAAGCAGGAATTCTTTAGTCTCTGTTTAATTTTTCATCAAAGGTGGTTCGTGAAAGGGTGCATTGCTGAACTGGAAGGCATTTTTATACTGAACACTTTATCAATAAAGACTCCTGTTTGCACAGTGGAAAAGCAATATTATTATTTAGAAACTCCCTTGAGGAAATGTGCTTTTCACACACAGAATGGATTATTTGTCTAAATGTCAAATGACTCTTCTTAATTTTTGTAAATATCCTTCATGCCCAGGAAACAGTAGGTTGGATATTTTGTGACTCATAATTGCCTCTATTACCCTAGATATAGCTTAAATCTTTGATTACACTCAGTTCCATACACTTCTGTATACTGTCTTATGATGCAATCATTTCATGCCTCCTTAGTTTAAGTATTTAAGCCTTGCATCCCTCAAATATGGTAACTTCCTGGAGAAAAGGTTTCTTTTATCTATATGTAGACAAAATAAAACCCAGGCACCCACCTGGCTCTGTCTCATCAGGGAATTGCAGACTGATTCTAGCAGTTGAGAGTAATTAGAATCTGAGTAACTAGAATCTTGCTGGCATCTCTCAAATATCGTTAGAGAGGATCCAACACATAGCCTATGTTAACATTTCTCCAATGCTCTTTCCCTAGTCCTCTGCATCCCATACCCTTCTCAAAAATCTGCCCGAAAACCTCTCTCCCTATAGCTCACTCTAGTCTCTCCCTTTTAAAAGCCAGTTCCCATCCTTGCTTCTTTGTTCTTCCCAACGGATTACCTGTAATCCATAGTTCAGGACCCTGGAGTAGAGGCAGAGGTGGAAGGGAACGATCCCACCAGACAACACCAAAAGTGACCTAGCAGGAGGGAGGAAGACATGAGGGATGGGACAAGATCTAAATATTTTTGCTTAATAAAGTTTTTTTTGTTTTTTTGTTATTTTTTAAAGAAGATGCTGGGGGTAGGACTTTATTAATTAATTTATTTATTTTTGCTGTGTTGGGTCTTCTTTTCTGTGCGAGGGCTTTCTCTAGTTCTGGCAAGTGGGGGCCACTCTTCATCGCGATGCGTGGGCCTCTCCCTATCGCGGCCTCTCTTGTTGCGGAGCACAGGCTCCAGACGCGCAGGCTCAGTAGTTGTGGCTCACGGGCCTAGTTGCTCCGCGGCATGTGGGATCCTCATGCCGAACATGTGGGATCCACATGTTTGACCAGGGCTCGAACCCGTGTCCCCTGCATTAGCAGGCAGATTCTCAACCACTGCACCACCAGGGAAGCCCTTAAAAAGTTTTATATTTGTTAAATATACCTACTGTGACTATATTTTTCAGGTGGACAATTTATATCTAACGCTCTAGAACTGGGAAGCATAGTGAAGCTGGGATTATTTTGGAAAATCAAGAGAGAAGTTTTTTGCAGTTTGTTGGTTTGTTTCTTGAGAAGAGGCAGAAAGCCGCATTTACTGAGCACAAGCTACTGCGGGACGCCCCTTTTGTTTAGGGGCGTGTTATGTTGTTTAGCTACCACAATACCCTGAGAGGGATGTATTATTGTCTCCATTTCACACGTGAGGAATGTAATAGGCACTTTTTGCATATCCGTCCCTCTCCTAAGGAGCACTGCGTTCTCTAGGAATTGTCCCATCGAATTCCCCCATCCACAAAGGTAACTTCTTCTCTGGCTGCCACTGATTGGGCCAGAGGTGTGAGTATATGGCATGAGGCAGGCCAATCAGATATTCTCTCACAGAAGTTTGGAATCAGGACTCAGAGAGAGTGGTGGCTGGAGCTGTAACTGGTCAAACAATTCATGCACTCTGTGAGTGGATCCTAGTGTCTGGAGAATCTTTGGGATGAGTGGTATGAAAATTCACATTCAGGGCTCCCCTGGTGGCACAGTGGTTAGGAATCGCCTGCCAGTACAGGGGACATGGGTTCCAGTCCTGGTCCAGGAAGATCTCACATGCTGCAGAGCAACTAAACCTGTGCGCCATGACTCTGAGCCTGTGCTCTAGAGCCTGTGAGCCACAACTACTGAGCCCACGTGCCACAACTACTGAGCCTGCAAGCCACAACTACTGAAGCCTGTGGGCCTAGAGCCCATGCTCTGCAACAAGAGAAGCCACCGCAGTGAGAAGCCTGTGCCCCACATTGAAGAGTAGCCCCCACTCGCCGCAACTAGAGAAAGCCCGCGTGCAGCAGCAAAGACTTAAGGCAACCAAAAATAAATTAATTAATTAATTAATTTAAAAAAAAAGAAAATTCACAATCAGCTGTGGAAACTGTGAGAAAGTTAATGCCCCTGCTTAGAAAAAGGCTGAGAGATGGAGGATTCTGTTAGGGCTGGGATGGGTTGGGGAAGGGGAGACTCCAGAGCAAACTAGATAATGGATTTGGGGTGAGGCAGAAGAGAAGAACCCTTGATTAGTGGGCTGCGGGGAAGTTTTGGGAGCAGAGCAGGGATCTGAAAAACATGCCGGGCAGTGTGCAGGGTAACCCCTTCTCTGGCCTTCCTATGACCTCCTCAGTGACATGGGGTGAGCGTCTCATGTTTTCAGAGAGCAGGCTGTTTCTGGAGCAGTGCTGAGCCCTCTGTCAGTGCTGGTGTGGGACAGGAGCAACACTGCACATGGGACGGCTGGCTTTTGGGCTAAAGGAGTGAATGCAGGGGCTGTGGGAGGTCCCTGTGGAGGACCAGCAGGTAAGCTGGGCCGTGCAGAGAGAAGATAGCCGGCATGAAGGGAGAAATAAAGGTGAGCAACAGAGTAACTAAGAGTTTTGTTTTGTAGGTGGTGGTGGTGTTTTGTTATTCCCAGGTCTTGGTTCTACTTCTTTGCAGAAGCCCAGATTCTTTCCTGGCCTTGCTTTCTGGGAGACATTCTTGTATACTTATTATAAATTCTCTTTTTTAGTTAGCCCAGCTCAAAGTTGGGTACTATTACTTGTGACCAAAAACCTTACTAAGTGCAAGAAATCTGTGGTTCCTAGAGATTAAGTAAATTGAGAAAATTTCTGTGGCTTCTTAGTGGTAGGAGTTGGGGTACAAGCCTGTCTCCTCGTGCTCTTTTCCTCACACTCTCTGCTCAGTCATGATGGCCACATTGCTATTCCACAAACACACCAATCTCACCCCCATCTTAGTGGGCTCTGTTTGCCCTGCTCAGAACAGGCCCAAAGGCCACTCCCTCATCTCATCCAGGTCTCAATTCAAATGTCACTCAGAGATACCTACCCTGACAACCGCATCTAAAATAGGCACTCTCTAACCTCTTTCTCTGCTTTTTTTTTTTTTTCAGTGTTACTGAAATATAACTGACATAGCACTGTATAAGGTTAAAGTGTACAGCATAATGACTTGACTTACATATATGTAAATATATTGTGAAATGATTACCACAACAAGTTTAGTTAACAGCCATCATCTCATATAGTTACCAAGAAAAAGGAAACAGTTTTTTTCCTTGCGATGAGAACTTTTAGGATCTACTCTCTTAGCAACTTTTAAGTACACCATACGGCAGTGTTAACTACAGTCACCATGTTGTACATTACATCCCTAGTACTTATTTATCTTATAACTGGGGCTTTTGCACCTTTTGACTATCTTCACCCAATTTCTCCACCCTCGCCTCTGGCAACCATCAATGTCTTCTCTGTCTCTATGAGTTTGGTTTTTTTAGATCCCACATATAAGTGAGATCGTAAGGTATTTGGCTTTCTCTGACTTGTTTCACTCAGCATAATGCCTTCCACGTCTATCCATGTTTTTGCAAATGTCAGAATTTCCTTCTTTTTTTTAATGGCTGAATAATATTTATATAATATATATAATATATATATACATGTCACATTTTCTTTATCCATTCATCTGTCAATAGACACTTAAGGTTGTTTCCGTGTCTTCACTATTGTAAATGATGCTGCAGTGAACGTGGGATGCAGATATCTCTTCAAGTTAGTGATTTCATTTTTTGCAGATAAATACCCAGAAGTGGAATTGCTGGAACATATGGTAGTTCTATTTTTAACTTTTTGAGGACCCTCCATACTGTTATCCATAACGACTGCACCAATGTACATTCTCACCAACAGTGTACAAGGGTTGCCTTTTCTCCACACCTTCACCAGCATTTGTTATCTCTTGTCTTTTTGATAATAGCGATTCTAACAGGCATAAGGTGATATTTCATTGTGGTTTTAATTTGCATTTCCCTGATGATAAGTGATATTGAGCACCTTTTCATGTACCTGTTGGCCATTTGTGTATCTTCTTTGGAAAACTGCCTATTCAGTTTCTTTGTCCATGTTTAACCGGATTATCATTATTATTACTATATATTTTTGCTATTGAGGTATATGAATTCTTTATATATTTTGGATGTCAACTTTTTTTTATCAGCTATATGATTTGCAAATATTTTTTCCATTCCGTATGTTGTCTTTTCATTTTGTCCATCATTTCTTTCATTGTGCACAAGTTTTTTAGTTCGATGTAGGTTCTATACACTGACAATACATTCTTTTATTTAAAGTGGATTAGACAAATTTACTTTTTCTCCCTTCCTCTCCCCAATGCTCCCTGCTTCATTCACATCTTTTTTCTTAGATTGATGAAACCTGGCCCCCGTCCTCAGCCTCTATCCTCACATGGTAGAAAGAAGCTATTATTATTATTAGTTTTAGTAACTTATCACTACCTGGATTTATGTTACATATTTATTTGTGTACTTGTTTCTCTACCACCCCGCCCCCCAACTCCCCACCAGAATATAAGCTCCCGGAGGGCTGGGTTCAACCCTTGTTCACTGCTGTATTTTCAGCACACTGACCAGAACTGTATTTGACATATAGAAGGCACTCAACAAATACTCATTTAATTAATCAATCCATTAAACCCTGACCTGTTTCTGACTTCCATGCTGTTTTCATGGTCTCTAAGTACTTGATGCAATTCTAGAAACACTCAGAAAAACCCTATTGGATTAAGGATGGAAATAATGTCTGAAGGACATCTGTGGAGCTCGGCTGATTAGCATGCAGGGAAGAGGGATGTCCGCTAGCTGCTCAGTACACTGAGGGGAGGTAGGAACCTGGAGCAGCATGCTCCAGCCCAGCCTCTAGGAGAACAGAACTGAAAGCTGGTAAATTCATTTCTACTGGTTTTCCCTTAGTTAGTGCTTCTGGCCTGGGGAAACAAAGCTTCAGCGACAGTAAAAATGCTTTTGTTCCTGTGGTACCACATGTTAAATCACAAATGACATCTACTTTGTTCTTGGGTTAATGCTACTTTCTGGGTCTGCTCTGTAAGGTTGTTCCCTGTCCCCAGTTGGCCTGAGACAGGGTCTGGCTTGCTGAGGGTCCCCTGTCCCTATAACTATACAAGAGGAAAGCTGCTGGAGACTGACTTGGGATGTCTAAACACCACCAGGAAGGACCAGCTGAGGAAGGAGGCAGGAGAAATGGAGACATATTCTAATCCAAGCCTCGCTAGACACTTTCAGCGTATCATTTTGAAACCACATTATCAAACACAGGGTCACTTTGCTCATGGCTTTCAGATTCTGCCCCCAACACATATACCAATGTTGATGAGGCTTCTAACCAGTTACCACAACACGTGTGTTTAATCTGTTGCTTTTACCAATGGGCTAATGAAAAGATGCAAGTAGCCGGAGAGGTCATACCAATCCACAACCAGTACTGGAAAAGAAAATTGAAAAAATGAATACTAATATTAGCATGTACCTATATGTAACTCTTTCATCTAAACTTTTTCACCTTCAGAGCACTTAATTTTAACAAGAAACTCACCAGGATTAAATGGCTGATTTGGCTAATTAGTGGCAAGGCCAGGACTCAAATTCAGAACTCTTGACTCCAAGATAAGGGTTCTTCCTGCTGCAACTGCCTCTCTATCTTTGCATTCAAGGAATGGCTTGCTGTTAAAATTATTTTTCATGACTATGTTATATAGATAAATAAGCAGAGTCTTTAAGGGCTACCCATTCAGAGAAAGCTAGAGATAAATCAGCAGCCTTTAAAAAAACAGGTAGTTTTAATTTGGTAAATGACAACAGGAAGCCAGACATTTACCCACGTTTGGATGATCAACCTGTTTTCTAATGAGAGCCAAGCCTGAGGCAATGAGAAGATGCAGAGACTGATTTACAGCAAGCCATGGCCACTGCCCAGGGAGGCAGGGCCTGAAGTGTTCCTACCAGCTGTGTGCAGTCAAGGTCACCAAGTGGTTCAGTCCCACAAGTGACAAAGACCACTTTGCTCCTTGACTGACTCCTACCAAAATTAAAAACCTGGCAGTTGAAATGGCCGAGCACCAGACACCTGATAGAAAATGAAGTGTTGAGTTCAGTAACTCTCTGCCTAATTCCAGCAATTTTGAAGATGTTAATAATTAATTCCAACTTTCCCTCCCTTCCACCACTCACTCATAATGGACAAAGGAGAGTCAATGTTTGCTTGAACTACCCAGATAATTGCTTAATTCTTTCCACTTGCCTGGGCATGTTCTGAAAGCACACATATCAATTATCACCAGGAAGTAGTGGCTTTCCCCCTTACCTCTTTGTTTTGTTTATCATTTTTTTAAGAGTGTAATGTAACCAAAGGGCTAGCCCAGTGCCCAAATGCTGAGACATGTAAAAAGATGGGGTGGCAGAAGGAGAAAGGCCCTGACTGTGTACAGAGAACTACAGGTGGAGGAAAGGGCTTACGGGAGAGAAGGACAGCAGGAAGAAATGTCTTTAAACTTTAGTTTAAAGATCGTGCAGATTTTGACCCAACAATTCTACTTCTGAGAATTTATCCTTATATTAGTTGGGGTCTAACCTGGAAAAGAGAAACCCCTCTGAGTATTCACAGCAGGGGCTCCGCAGAGCTCATCACCATCAAGGAGCCCCTCCAACTCCTTAAGGTTGATGGGACCTAGGTGAGCGGTAGCATAATCAAGCCACAGGCTAGGGTCACCTAACAGAAGCAGGACCTCGATGGACCTGTTGCAGTAGTGGGACCACTGAGGAGAGACATAGCCACAGTGGGCCATGAGCTTCCCTCTCCTTCCAACTCTAGTCTCCCAGTTCCACCTGCCACTGGACAAATCCATCAGGAAACGCGCTAACACAGGAGCCTGAGAAGCTCAGCCTGCAGGGGTCCGCCCACTCCCATGATGCAGAGCAGAACCCAGGGAGGGCAGGTAGTGCATCTGAGGGCTCACACGCAGGCCCAGAAAAGCAAACTAGAGTGACATAATGGGTACCAAATGCTGGCAAATGGATAGACGAAGTCATAGATGCTTCCACCCAATCATAAAGAGTAAGTTTGGATTTAAGAGAAATGACATCATCAGAAGCATTCCAGGAAAAGAAGTCCTGGGAAATGTAACCGAAATATAGATAGAATAAAAGCTAACGTTAGGATAAATAAAAATAGACTACACATATGTAAATGATAAGAGAAAGAGGAAAATAACCCTAGCTGAAGTAGGGAAAGCATGCCAAGACACGCTAAACATTACAGTTTACTTTCTCACAAACGAGCTGGGCCTTATTTATGAGTAGAGTGTCAAAATAATTCCTTGTGACATGAGATGGGATGGAGGCAGTGACAAAGAATCATAGAAAGTATACCAGTTATCTTAGGGAATTAAGAGGTACAAATTATAATACTAGGTAGAGGGCTTCCCTGGTGGCGCAGTGGTTGAGAGTCCACCTGCCGATGCAGGGGACACGGGTTCGTGCCCCGGTCCAGAAAGATCCCACATGCCACCCAGAGCGGCTGTCCGGAGCCTGTGCTCCGCAATGGGAGGGGCCCCAACAGTGAGAGACCCGCGTATCGAAAAAAAAAAAAATAATAATAATAATAATACTAGGTAGAAAATAAATATGATACAAGGGTGAAATGTACGGTACAGGGAATGTAGCCAACATTTTATAGCTATAAATGGAGTATAATCTATAAAAATTTTGAATCACTGTTGTACACCTGAAACTAATATAATATTGTAAATCAAATATTCCTCAATAAAAAATTAAAATAAAATAAAATAAAATGAGCACCACACACACATGAAATTATCCTATGTATCTTGAGGTCCTAACACATGTCCAGGTACTTGTTCAGTGTCTTAAAATCCTGATAGATGATAGGGTATGAAGGATGACAGTAACACAAGTGTCATAGTGAAACTGTGGTATAGACCCTTAGGGGCATGACAGAATAGATTAAAAATCAACAGGTAGGGACTTCACTGGTGGCGCAGTGGTTAGAATCCGCCTGCCAATGCAGGGGACATGGGTTCGAGCCCTGGTCTGGGAAAATCCCACTTGCTGCGGAGCAACTAAGCCCATGAGCCACAACTACTGAGCCTGCGCTCTAGAGGCACGAGCCACAAATACTGATCCCGCGTGCCACAACTACTGAAGCCCGCACGCCTAGAACCTGTGCTCCACAACAAGAGAAGCCACTGCAATGAGAAGCTCGCGCACCACGACAAAGAGTAGCCCTCACTCGTAGCAACTAGAGAAAGCCCGCATGCAACAATGAACACCTAATGCAGCCAAAAATAAATAAATAAATAAAAACCAATAGGCAACTCAAAAGGAGGACAACAAAGGACAACCTAATTGTTATTTTGCCAAGGAAAACCTAAACAAAAACTAGCTATGAACTACAAATACCGTCTATCACTAAAGAAATAGGAGGACAAAAAAGTCTTAAGCCAAGACTTTAAACTAAATACACTTAGATAAAATAAAGCTAATTACATTATACTATTTTTCTCCTTTTACTACCAAGTGGTATTTGGTAACCACTGGACTTTATGACCCCTGAACGTCTTCCTATTCCCAAGATTCTCTGATCCTGCCCTATTTTGTTAAAGCAGTTTGTGTTTTGTGGGAGGCATAAGCTGAAGAAATTGTTAGGGTTAAGAGCAGATTTAAATTTAATTACTATCCAGCCAGGAGATTGACTTGCCATTGATCACCACTAAAAAATCCTATTAGGAGGGGGAAAATTGGTCTCCTCAGCAAAAAGAAAGAGTAAACATACTGGCCACACCCTCATCTGTAGCAGCCCCCTTCACCATGTTTGTGCCACGTGAACTTAACTTCCTTTGGCGACAGCTCTTTAGACCACACTTAGCACCCGATCCCAGTGTAATCAATGTCCAGACTAGTCAGAAGTTTAGGGGGTGTCCTGGTGTGAGAAACATTGTCCAAACAGGGGTGGTGATGGCTCAACAGACTCTTGCTCTTTTTGAGAATCTGACTATGATATTTACATGGAGAGAATTTAGTTCCTGATTGTTCTGATGGTGTACTGTCGTGAAGCTGGAGACTTCCCGCTACCAAAAGAGGCAGCAGCTCTCTCAGTGGTCCAGTTCTGCAATGTGGCTTTGTGAGTGGTTCCTGAAAGCCTAATCTTGAGTCTTTCTTTTCCCCTCCTAATGACTTAATACCCCATTTAATATCTGTAACAAATCCTTTCCTGCTTTAACTGGTTAGAGGGGATTCTGTTCTCTGAAACTGGCCCCTGACTGATACAAATGTAAGTCCTGCATTAAAAGCATTATAACCTTTTGGGGATATAGGCATATAAACAAATTACTGAGGATATGCTATGATTCATGTACATAGAGAGTATACCAGGTGCACAAGGAGTGAGTGCCTAAACTTGAGGGTGCCAAGGAAAGATTCACAGGGAAGGTAGCACTGTAACTTGAAAACTATGTATGGGAGGTTAGCAGAAGGACAAGGAGAGGAGGGCATTCTACACCAAGGAAATGGCAAAGGTATAGAAGATGAGAGAGTAGGGGTAGAGAGTTGAGTTTAGGGACAAGAACGAGAACAGAGGCTGGTCAGGCTGCAGGTGCAGGTGTGTTAGAGCTGTGAGAAGCTTCAAAAATGATCTAGTGTAGTCCATTTATTTTATACATCCAAAAACTGAAGCCAGAGAAATGAAATGACCAGCTCAAGACCAAACACCAACTTTACTATCCATGCTAGAGCACAGGCCTTCTAACTCCCAGGCCAGTGTCTTTCCAGGTAGCATACATGGATTCCTAAATTATCCTGTGGTGATGAATCTTAACAAACAACAGACTTTAGAAAGCAGGTGAGTGACAAAATGTCTACAGATCAAGAAAGATAAGGGAGTTGGGAAGGGTGAGTACCTCTGTGAGCACCCCGAGCCACAGCGGCAAGAGCTGTGTCTGACTTCACGGCCCCACGTGCCCCACAGCCCATCTCAGGGGACGCCTGTGTGGCACATTCCTGTCACCGCAGCCCTTTGCCTACTGCATGCTTCCAGTGGTCCCATGTGGGTCAGTAGTCATGGCTCTGTCCCATAAACCAAAGACCACTTGGTACCCTGGTCACTGGACATAAAGAAAGAAGAAGAGTGTAGGTAGATTTGCTCCAGTCTGTGACTGCTCTTGGAAAAATATTCCAGGGATCATGCTCTCTCCTTAATCCTCCACGTCCAATATCCGTCCATCTCTCTCTTTACCATCTATCCATCTGTCCATCCAGCCAGCCCTCCCACCACTTATCTGTCAGTGTTTCTACACATCTGTTTATTCATGTATCTACAGCTATAAGGTCAAATACTCATCCAGGGCTTACCCTATGTCAGGCAGTTCTCCTAGTGCGTTACAGAAATTAATTCAGTCCTTGTAATCCTGACAACAGCCCTGTGATGTGGGTATTTTCTCCCCATTTTACAGATGAGGAAATTAGAGAGGTTAAGTAACTTGCCCAAGTTAACATAACTTATATCTGTCTGCCTACCTTCGTGTTCACACCCCTTCTCCTTCCTTGAAGGGTAACTTCCCATCCTATTGATGACCGAGTTTGTTGGTTCTATTTCCTAATTATCTCTCAATCTGTCTCCTTTTAATTTAGTTCCAGCTTCCTCCCCAGCCACCCAGCCAGCCCCGATTTTGGATGATTGTCCCTCTCCCCGCGAATCACTCTGGTTTCAACCTCCACTTCCTTTTCCTCCGTACCTCACGAATGTTTCCCTGGCACAGGCAGAGGGATCTTTCTAAATGATGTTTCTCAAGACCCTAGACACGTTCAAACATCATAGTTGAGAACCTCTGTTAGAAAAAACATGCAGGGACTTCCCTGGTGGTCCAGTGGTTAAGACTCCATGCTTCCACTGCAGGGGGCCTGGGATTGATCCCTGGGAGAGGAACTAAGATCCCGCGTGCCATAAGGCGTGGCCAAAAACCACCACCAACAAACATACATATGAGCATCTCTCTCAAACCTGCTTAAAACCCTAAAATGAGTTTGTGAATTCAACAAACATTTGCTACGCCTTCCCATGTCAGCCACTGGGCTAGGTGGCGGGGAGGTAGCAGTAAATAAGCCCCATCCTCATGAAGCTTCATGTCTAGAGGGGATGACAGATGTGGAACAAATACTCACAGAAGTGTTCAGTGCTTCACAGAAGTGCGGGCAGGGGCACCAGAGCCTGCGGGTCCAGAAACCGCACCCTGCAGGATCTGAAATTTCAGCCACAACGTGAAGGACGAGCGGGAGTCAGCTGGGCCGCGTGGCTGAGTGGGCAGCAGAGACAGGCTGAGCATCCTGGTCAGAAAGGACGGGCACGGTTCTCAGTGAGGAGAAGGGCACGGTGAGTCCTGCAATCAGGAGAAGCAGGTGAGGCCGGGCTGGGGAAAGCGGCAGGCGTTGGGGTCTGGTGTGCCACGGGGCAGGGTACTGGTCTTCCTCCCAGGGCAAATAAAGGTTGTCTTTTTTTTTAGAAATCAACTTTATTGAGGTATAATTTAAAAACAGTAAAATGCCCCCATGTTCAAAGTGTACAGTTCAATGAGCAGCCAGCACCACCATCAAGACACAGCATGTTTCTTTCACTCAGAAAGTTGCCCCATGCTCCTTTGCAGTTAGCCCCCCTCCTCTGGCAACCACTGCTCTGCTTTCTCTTTTAGTCTGGATTAGTTTCACCTGTTCTGGAACTCAAATGAAGAGATTTAAGAACAGCCGTGATCCCTCAGAACAGATTGGAGGCAGCAAGAATGGATGAGAGAGAGCCATTAGCAGGCTTCGGTAGTATCCAGGCAGGAGCTATACGGTGCAGGTGACAGCAGGCATGGAGAAGAGGGGAAGACACGACACGTTACTGAGGCAGTTAGGATGGAATCCAGTTCCTCGGCCTGTCCTCCAAGCCCCTGGACCCCTGAGCCCAATCCTGTCCTTCCTACCATAAAGGCCACACACACTGTGCTCCAGCCACAGAGAACTACTCCCCACTCCCAGGGCCGACCAAGGTCCTCCGTACATCCCAGCCTTTGCACCGCGCTGTCACCGTTCCTCGAAAGCCTCCTTTCTCCCTTCTGGTATAGTTCCAATACCCATTCATGACCTAGCCTGACCTCTTCTGGGAAACATTTCCTAGCTCCACCTGGTAGACTGATTATTTCTTTCTCTACCATCTCTAAGGTCTTGTTATAATTTGTACAAGTACTTGTGTGCCTTAATCCCCCACTAGACTGGAAGCTCCTTAAAGATAGGAGCTCTGTCCTCATCATCTTTGGGTGGCCCATCAAAAAATATCTGTCAAATGGGTGGGTGCTCTGCTTAGCGATTCAGCCCTCCCTCCCTCCCTCTCTCTCTTTCTCTCCAGAGGCTGCTGTGAAATGAAAATAAGCACTGGGTGATAACTATAAGAAAACAGGTAGAAATTTATTCCCACAACCAGGCTGATTGGAAACGAAAGTAGTGATTCAAGTTAACTGATGTGTTTAAATTCTACTTGTCTGTGGCAGGACTCTGCCGTCTGATCAGAAGCACCATTTTTGCTGCACTGTCATATTTATAGCATAGAGAAGACGCAGGCACATAACTGTGGGGAGTTTGCTTCTTGCACTCCTGTTCCACTAGGAGCCCGCTCAATCTGACCCAGTCTCGCATTCTGGATTAAACCTTGCAATGACCAGCTGACCGTTTCCTGTAAGACTCTCCCTGTAAGGTCTTACGTGGCCATGCTTGGGGCATCTCTGGCTCCTGGTTCCTGACTGGGTCTGGAAGTGACTGCAAGAGTGGACCCGCTATCGGATGCTCCAGGTCCTCTGGGTGGGGGGGACACAGTTCCATAAGGAGAGCATCTGTGATCACTTACTTGAGATGGTAGAAGGAAATGACACTCTCTTTTGCTAATCCCCGCCCCCCAAACTTATGCTGACTTTTAAGCAAATCCCATCATTTTCTTAGAACAGAGTTGCCAGGCTGAGTTAGGAAGTAGATTATTGCAAGTCATGTTTTGAATAACTGGTGGCTCCTTTTTTCTAATTATTAAACTGTCCTTCAAAATAAAAGAAAACCAAAAGCTGATTTACTTATGTGATGAAGAAGCCCTCCAGTATTTCATATTTCAGCCCTTTGACTTTCATTGTTTTAATCTAAAAAAGGTAAAACTGGGCTTCCCTGGTGGCGCAGTGGTTGAAAGTCTGCCTGCCAATGCAGGGGACGCGGGTTCGTGCCCCGGTCCGGGAAGATCCCACATGCTGCAGAGCGGCTGGGCCCGTGAGCCATGGCCGCTGAGCCTGCGCGTCCGGAGCCTGTGCTCCGCAATGGGAGAGGCCATAGCAGTGAGAGGCCCGCGTACCGCAAAAAAAAAAAAAAAAGGTAAAACTTTTAGCACCAACACCATTTGAAATGTGTCCATATTTTCTACATAAAGTATGCCCGTTGCTGAGGAATAACAATAAATAAGACTGTTAACATGTCCTAACAAAATGGTGAGACAGAAAAGTAAATAATTTCCACGTCACGTCATATATATATATATATATATATATATATATATATATATGTAAGGAACCAAGTAATAACAAAATGGACAACGGTCTATGGAAAAAGCAGACAGCGAATCTTCATAAGAGAACTGATATTAAAGTAGGGTTTTGAAGGCTAAATAAAGTTCAGGCAAATAAGAGGCAGAAATGTATTCCAAGAGGGAAAATAACACATGCAAATCATGAAACAGTATTTTGAGTGTGTGCAAACACTGGCCATTCAGGTTTGCTGGTGTGTATATGTTGAGGTTGGAGGCTGGAGGAGAGAGGTGACATCAGAGCTTGTGGCCAAGAGCAGACTCTGACCCCAGGACACCTGGATTCAAGTCCCAGCTCTGCCACTTACAATCATGTAAAGTGGAGCAAAACTCTTAACCTCTCTTTGCTTCACTTTTATTATCTGTGAAGAGGTGGATAAAAAAATAATACCTCCACCAAAGGATTTTTATGAACATTAAATGAAATAACTAACAAAATACGAAGTACTACGTCTTCTAGAATGAGGGAAGCTTTTCATAAATATCGTTTCTTATGGAGGTAGGAAATGAGAATTTGAGTTTGGCAAGGGCCAGATCAAGAAAAGCTGTGGATATAGAGAACAGACTGGTGGTTGCCGGTGGGGAGAGGGAAGGGGGGAAGGGTCATATGGCAGTGGGGGATTAAGGGGTACAAGCTATTATGTAGAAAATAAACTGTGGGGATGTATTGTGCAGCACAGACAGTATAGCCAATGTTTTGTGATGGCTATGAATGGAGTATAACCTTTAAAGGTTGTGAATCACTGTGTGCACGCCTGTAACTTATATAATATTGTACATAAATTATACTTCTATTTAAAAAAAGAAAAGAAAAGAAAAGAAAATCTGTGCAAACCACACTAAGGGAAACACTGAAATGTTTCAATCCAGGGTGTGGGGAGGTAGATCTGCACCTGGGCAGCCGTGTGGACAGAGAGAAGGTGGAGTGAGAGCAGAGTGGAGGCTATTTCAATGGTTCAGGCAAGACTGAGAAGGCCTGAGTCCACATGGCGGCAGTGGGGATGGGGGCACGGGGGAAAGGAATGGATTTGAAAGATATTAAGGGGGTAAAATTGATGGAAATTGGTGACCACTTAGATGTCAGAAGAAAGAGATTGGTAAATGTCTAGGATCATATATAGGATCTGGCGTGGGTGACTTGGGTGATAGAGAAGCCAGCAACCAAGGTCATGAAAGAGAAGGGAACTGTGGTTTGGGGGGTTGTTAGTTTGCCAGCATGGAGATAAACAATGGGTTCAGTGTTCGGCCCAATGACTTTAAGGCACCAAAGACTCTGAGATGGGAAAGAGATAGACAGGGGAGTGGCTAAAGGTGGGTAAAGTGTCAAAGGAAGATATTTATTCATTTATTTGCTGCCTTTATTTGTGTATTTGGGCAGAGTAAAATATTTCCTTACTGCCCTCAGCCATGCACCTTTCGTTCAAGGAGAGCATTGTCACACTATGGAAGCAGCAGAGAGAGACCCCCCACATGTTTCCAGCAGGAAGGAAGAAGCCAGAAAAGAGGAGGCTGAAGATGGAGGAGTGAGGGTGATCGTTGGGGGCAGTGTGAGCCGGGAGACTGAGATCCATCCCCTGCCATCCTCAGCAGGGCCTTGGGTCCTTATAGGCTTCTGGGGACAGAATCGACAGGAAAGTCTTGCCAGAGAAATGAATGTGCCAATTATTCAGTTACCTGCAATTACGAAAATTGGTGTGATAGGTGGTACTTCCGAGAGGAGGCTTGGGGAGGCTGTAAGTCAGAAATGAGACAAATTAGTTGAGCTCTTAGGTGAGAATCTGATTGACCTCTTCCTTCATGAAACTGAGCTCGGGCCATCCCATACGTCTCCTTTTAGGAGAACTGATTTGCAACTGATGGGCTCGGAACAGCAAATGCATGGTCTGCAATTGCAGAGCTGGGAGGCTGGAGCGCTCTTCCGCCTGCAGAGGAAGTCGTCCAACCTCCTTGACCTGCTCTTGCCTGCTGACCGCAAGGAAACTTGTGGAAATGTCTTCTTCCCTGAAAAGTGGGAAGAGCTCCCATATACCCAACACTTCTGTTCCCATTAGAGAACAGCCTGGCCAACTGCAGTATATTACATTATGGATGATTGTATGTTCTTTAAACATAATTATGCAGATTATGTTAATATGTTAGACTCTGAATTCTTTTTAAAAAGAAAAAGACAGTAGCATCTTTGTATCTCACAGTTACTTGCTTATCTACCTTTATGAAGCTTGTCATATCATATATTGATTTCATATATATATGAAATATCATATTGATTTCTTTCATATATCATATTGATTTCTTTTCTTTTCACATTAATTATCCCTACTCTTCAGTAAATTTTTCAAAAGCAAAAACCAAGTGCTATTCACCTTCTTGTTCTCAGTGCCCAGCATGGGACCACCCATACTGACCAAGTCAAATTATTCCATGAGTACATAGAGAACAGACTTGTGGTTGCCAAGGGGGAGAGGATTGGGGGAGGGATGGAGTGGGAGTTTGGGATTAGCAGATGTAAGCTATTACATACAGAATGGATAAACAACAAGGTCCTACTGTATAGCACAAAGAACTATATTCAATATCCTGTGATAAACCATAATGGAAAAGAATATTAAGAAAGAATGCATATGTATGTATAACTGGATCACTTTTCTCTATAGCAAAAATTAACACAACACTGTAAATCAACTATACTTCAATAAAAGAATTATTAAAAAAAATTATTCTGGGCTTCCCTGGTGGCGCAGTGGTTGAGAGTCCGTCTGCCGATGCAGGGGACAACGGTTCGTGCCCCAGTCCGGGAGGATCCCACATGCCGCGGAGCGGCTGGGCCCGTGAGCAATGGCCGAGCCAGTGCGTCCGGAGCCTGTACTCCACAACGGGAGAGGCCACAGCAGTGAGAGGCCCTCGTACTGCAAAAAAAAAAAATTATTCCACGAGTGCAATTACTTGGGGTGGGAGGGAGTGGAGGAGAACACCAGTATGTAAACACAGGCTATAACTATACACTGAGAAACATGTATATCAGCAAAATATCAGAAGTGCATTTGCAGTTAAATCATAATAAATGAAATGTATTATATATTTTCATCACCATAAAGTTCTCTCCATTAGGAATTTTTCAACTTTTTATTTTGAAATAATTTTAACATACAGAAAATATAGTTGCAAAAACAGTACAGAGAATTCACATATAGCATTCAAACTGTTTTTCCAAATGTTAATATCCTACGTAACCATGGTACCATTATAAAAATCAGGAAATTAGCATTGGTATAATACTAAATTAAACATTGTATTTGAATTCCACCCATTCCTTTTTCTGACCCAAGATCCAATCCAAGACCCCACATTGCATTTAGTCGTCATGTCTTCTTAGTCTCCTCCAATCTGTGATCATTCCATAGTCTTTCCTTATCTTTCTTGACCTTAACACTTTTGAAGAGTACTGGTCAGTGATTTTGTAGAATGCCTCTCATTTTGGTTTTGATGTGTAATGTGATTAGATCGAGGTTACACACTTTGGGGAAGACTACCACAGAAGTGAAGTACCTTTCTTGGTGCATAGAATCAGGGACACATCATGTCCAGATGTCTTATGACCAGTGATGTTAACCTTTGATTGCTTAGTTAAGGGGATGTCTGCTGGATTTTTCTACTGTAAACTTACCCAATATCTTGGATGAGATACTTTGAGACTATGCTTATATACTGTTTTTCCTCAAGTTTTCACTCACCGATTTTAGCATCCCTTGGTGGATCCTTCCTCCAATGTTGATTTTTTCTATTTCCTTAATTTCTTTTACCTTTTAAACTGGTATTCTTTGTAAGAAAGACTTGTCCCTTCTCCTTTTAAAAGTCAATTATGGGACTTCCCTGGTGGCTCAGTAGTTAGGAATCCACCTGCCAATGCAGGGGACAGGGTTTGAGCCCTGGTCCGGGAAGATCCCACATCCCACAAAGCAACTAAGCCCGTGCGTCACAACTACTGAGCCTGTGTGCCACAACTACTGAAGGCTGCGTGCCTAGAGCCCGAGCTCCGCAACAAGAGAAGCCACCGTAATAAGAAGCCCGCGCACTGCAAGGAAGAGTAGCCCCTGCTCACCGCAACTAGAGAAAGCCCGCGCGCAGCAATGAAGACCCAACTCAGCCAAAAATAAATACATTAAAAAAAAAAGTTAAGGGCTTCCCTGGTGGCGCAGTGGTTGAGAGTCCGCCTGCCGATGTAGGGGACACGGGTTCGTGTCCCAGTCTGGGAAGATCCCACATGCTGCAGAGCAGCTGGGCCCGTGAGCCATGGCCACTGAGCCTGCGCGTCTGGAGCCTGTGCTCCACAACGGGAGAGGCCACAACAGTGAGAGGCCCGTGTACCGAAAAAAAAAAAAAAAAAAAGTTAATTACTTAATTACTATCAGCAAAAATTCATTTTATTTTATAGATTATAATCAATTCGACATGATTTGGTTTATTGCTCAAATTGTTCCATCTTTGCTGTCTGGGAACCTCTTCTAGCTGGCTTTTGTATCTTTTTGAGAGGCCCCCCCCATCCTTTTTCAAGCAGTTCCTTAATTTTTCTCAGTATAAAATATTCCAAGCTCATTTTGTATTTTTCCTGCACAAGCCCTGGAATCAACCACTTCTCCAAGAAAGCTTGGCTCCTTACATTGGAAAATGGTTATTGATAAACTAAGACCTGGGTGTTAAGTTTTGATGGAAGTCTTTTACATGCCTCCTTAACCAGGAAATTGTGACTGTATGTTAAATTTTAACCTTTTCGTTATGATCCAGGGTCATTATTGCCTATATCAGTTGTTGAAGTGATAAAATAATGACCTCAAGAATTATTGATGTTAGCAGGAATGTTAATTGGTGCAACTACTATGGAAAACAGTAAGGCAGTTCCTTAAAGAACTAAAAATAGAGGTACTATATGATCCAGTAATCCCACTCCTGGGCATATATCTGGAAAAGACAAACACTCCACTTGGAAAAGATACATGCACCCCAATGTTCATAGCAACACTATTTATAATAGGCAAGACATGGAAGCAACCTAAGTGTCCATCAACAGATGAATGGTTAAAGAAGATATGGTGTATATATATATACAATAGAATATCACTCAGCCATAAAAAAAGAATGAAATATTGTCGTTTGCAACAACATGGATGGACCTAGAGATTATCATACTAAGTGAAGTCATAGAAAAATAATTATTATATGATTCCACACTCATACGTGGAATCTAAAAAATAATACAAATGAATCAATTTATAAAACAGAAACAGACCCATGAATATCGAAGACAAAATTATGGTTACCAAAGGGGGAGGGATAAGTCAGGAGTATGGGATTAACAGATACACACCACTATATATAAAATAGATAAGCTACAAGGATTTACTGTATAACATAGAGAACAATATTCAATATCTTGTAATAATCTATAATGGAAAATAATCTGAAATATATATATATATATAACATATATAACTGAATCACTTTGATGTTTACCTGAAACTAACAAAGTATTGTCAATCAACTATACTTCAATAAAAAAGAAAAATTATTGAAATAGATAAGGCTATTGGCCTTGACAGTAAGTGACTCCTGAGCCTTTTTGGCTACTACGATGTCATTGCTCCTAGGCCCTCTTAGCAGAGATAGGAAATGTATGTATATAGGTACATACATAGTGTTCAGTTTGGTAGTGCTAAATATAGTCACATTGTTGTGAAACAGATCTCCAGAAATTTTTCATCTTGCCAAATTGAAACTCTGCACACATTAAACAATAACTGTCCATTCCCCCTCCCTCCAGCCCCTGGTAGCCATCATTCTACTTTCTGTTTCTATGAATTTGAGTACTTTAGATCCCTTATATAAATAGAATCATACAGTATTTGTCTTTTTGTGACCAGCTTATTTCACAGAGCATAATGTCCTCAAGGTTCATCTGTGTTGTACCATGTGACAGGATTTCCTTTTCAAGGCATAACATCCCATTTTAAGGAACAATATTCTGCTGCATATATACAGCACATTTTCTTTTTCATTTATCTGTCGATGGACATTTGGGTTGCCTCCATTTCTTTGCTCTTGTGAATACTGCTGCTGTGAACACGGGTGTACAATTTCTTCTTAAGACCTCGCTCTTGATTCTTTTGGATAAATACCCAGGAGTGGAATTGCTGGATCATGTGGTAGTTCTATTTTTATTTTTTGAGGAACCTCCATACGGTTTTCCAAGATGAAATTCCTGATTCCTGTCTTTCCCTTATCTCTGTATCCCATCAGCCACCCACTGCTGTGAATTTTATTACTTGTTATTATTAGAAAATTTGTTCTTTTATTCCAGGGAGACATGCTCTGTCTTTCACACATGCTAATGGATAAAGTTTGGCTGGAATCAGGGTTGGGACTAGGGTGAGTAAAGCACTCAGATGCAAAAATTTTAAGAGGGCAGTCAAAAAACTCAGTCATCAAGACAAAACAATGCAATATTTAAAAAATCAAAATCAGTGCCAAAAAATCCACTATGAACAAATGTCAAAATTTCAAATAAAGAAGTGCCTTGCAGAGGCATATTGGAGCTTGAGGCAAAAGGAAAACTCAGTAACACTGATCCTATCTTTATTTGAAATTTTGTGTTGAAATATTATCTGTCTTTGCACCCAAGATGAGTCCCTCACTTGCCTTACCCTAGTCCTGGCCCTGGCTGGGATACTTCTCGATTGTTTATGATAATTATCCCAGATTTGCTTGTTGTTGTTTTTTTTTGCGTTACGCGGGCTTCTCACTGTTGTGGCCTCTCCCGTCGCAGAGCACGGGCTCCGGACGCGCAGGCTCAGCGGCCATGGCTCACGGGCCCAGCTGCTCCGCGGCATGTGGCATCTTCCCGGACCGGGGCACGAACCCGTGTCCCCTGCATCGGCAGGCAGACTCTCAACCACTGCGCCACCAGGGAAGCCCCCAGATTTGCTTTTACGTTTAGAAAATGCTGAGGACAGTAAGCTGCTTTTTGTTTATTACACCATCTTTGCCACTTTTCACACTCCTCTTTTAGTGAATGCTTTATTCATACTTAACCACTGGGAGCTCGCTAAATATTCTTTGCTTTTTCATGTTTCTGCCTTGTGCCTGCTGCTTGGTATGTCCTTCTCCCACTTAATAAATGCCTAGTCATTCATCGGACCCAGCTTACCACCTCCTATCTGAGCTATCTTTCACATCCCCAGTTAGAATTTACTAGTCACTTCCTCCTTCTGCTTATGCAACAGCGTCAAGCACGTTCCATTGTTTCTATTTATTTACTGGTGTTTAAGAAGAACAAAAACATTTGGTTTAAATTGACTCCAGGATACCATTAGGGAGAGAATTGTCATTACATCCTCTTTGAAGACACAGCCATTTTTACTTAGATGTTAAAGGCAGGGTGACTCCATGATGTTGGAGGATTGGGGGATAGACACATTTTATGTCCCAATGGACTGCGAGTTCCCTGAGAGCAGGGACCATGTCTTTTCCATCCTCAGTACTGAGTAGGCATGCAGTGGGCTTTCAATAGCATTTGAATAGAACTTGGACTCAGTGTGCTAACACTGTTTATATCAGCCTAACCCCACTGGTTGTTGGTGGTAGATGTTGGTCAGTGGAACAAAAGAAACAAAACGTCGCTATTAAGAGCTGTTTGAAAGACAAATGCTTAAAACAAAACAAAAACCTAAGAACTATGTGGAAAAATAACCAAATGTAAACTCAGTGATAGAAATATAGTTAGTGGTGAGATATATGACCCCTGCAGCAGAGAAACAGGTCTGGAAGCCAAAGAGGTAAGAGACTGCTTAAGGAGAAGCTGCCAATCTGTGCTGGCTCTCCCTGGACAGCAGCAGAGTTCATTTGCGGTGAAAGGCTTTGGGGGCATATGAAAGTAACCACTGCACAGTTTTCAGTGGAATTCTTAGGATCAGAAACCTATTCCTTGGAGGAAAAAAGAGGTTAGCAGAGCTTTTTTTTCTCTTTTCCTGAGAAGCCACTGACTGAAAAGAGAGAAAGAAAGAAAGAAAAAAAGAAAAAAGAAAGAAAGAGGAAGGAAGGAACGAACGAACGAAGGAAGGAGGGGGGGAGGGGGGGAAAAATAAGTTAGTTGATTAAAGATCCTTGTAAAAATGCTAATGATAGACCTCCTGGAAAGGAAACTAATGGGTATTACCACTGAGAGAGCTCTTACCTATGAAAAACTTTTTAGCAGGATATACCTGGTCAGTCTAGGATGGCTTATGATAAACACACCTGGAATCTATGGATTTATGAGGCACGTCTCCTTGGAAGGTGACATGTAAACTATGTAACTATGTGAGTATAAAATTGAGATGTTTCATGACCCAAGTTGTTGTTTGTGCTTTAGTGATGACAGCATACATTGCTTAAAGGCCTCATATGTTAAATCTGTGCCAGAGAAAATCCTAATGTGGCAAGAAAAGAGCCAGAGAGCAGCTTTCATAGATCAGGGGCTCTAGGATTCGCCTGTATCTCAAAATCACCTGTATTCTTGAAATTATTAGAAACTATATTTACTGGACGAGATCTCTAACTCCTATGCGTCTGATTTGCCAATCTGACCCTTTGTGTTATTTCATCTTAAATATCCAAGTTTTATACACTGTTTATATTTTCTCTATTCCTATTGGTTTTTATAAATATTGCTTTAAGTGAGATAATATTTATAAAGTCCTTAGTGCCTGATGTGTAATAAAGCACTCAATAGCTATTAGCTTATCCTTCTTCTCATTCTCCAGAAGTGTAAGCTTGTCTTATTATGCTGATAGCATTTGGGGTAGGATGGAAAGATGCTACAAATATAAAAGCTCAAGATGAAAGACCTGTTGAATACTTATAACAGCCTTCCTTTCCTTTCTGGAAGTTTTTCCATCAAGAGCTCTTCTCTGTTTATTCCTAGAGAAGATCCTAAAAGAAGCCCAGGGGACACTCATGATAAGGCCACGAAGGTCATGAGTGGAAGGTCAAGGATCACTGAGGCAGGGTATCTTTCTTAATGAATGCTTCTCAGTGTGGATCACAGCTCTTAGATCTACAGGCTCAAACACCTGATTTGTTAGTGCCCTGAGAGACAATCCATCTTTTAGGGACAGATTCACATTAACCAGACCCACAGAGGCTAAGGTACACAAACTCAAGTATCCATGTATTTATTTATATGAAAAATAGAGCTGTTAGGGAATAGGACAGACATCCCTGTCCCCTGGCCAGCACGTTCTCTATAAGCAGTCTATTCGAAAAACTAAATTAGAGTCAAGAAGGCACTTGGTGAACAGGCATTCATTCACAAAATTTTACTTAGTGCCTACTAGGTGCCACAAACATTTGAAAATAGAGGTCACAACACTCAACAACACTTACAAATCCCTGCCCACGGAGGGAGCACATTCCTAAGGAAGAGGGGCCAAAAAACAAGTAAACAGCAATTAAAACTATCTCCAGATAGAGGTAAGTCCTGTAAAGAAAATAAAACAAGATGAGGAGATAGGGCGTACAGGGTGACATGGGGAAGGCATGTTAGTTAGGAAAGGCTCTCTGAATGACAAGAAAATGCCAGCCACATAAGCTGGAGCTGTGGTAATAGCAGGTGCAGAGGTCCGGAGGTAGGCAGGCAATCTGACAAGTTTGAGGAACAGAGGAAAGGCCAGTGTGGCTATAGGAAAGTGAGGAAGGGGCAGCATGGTGCGTGACAAAGTAGAGAAGGAAAACGGAGGTCAATTCTCATAGGACTTTTTTTGTTGTTGTTTAATTTATTTATTTTTTATAGAGCAGGTTCTTATTAGTTATCTATTTTATACATATTAGTGTATTTATGTCAATCCTAATCTACCAATTCATCACTCACAGGGCTTTAAGCACTCTCATTAGTAGTTAGGACACTTTGAACACTGCAGTGGTCCAGATGGAGGATGATGGAGCTTGGAGTAAGAGCAGTGGTGAAAACTGAAAGATTCAAAAAACATTTTGAGGGTGCTGCTCTTGGGGCTCCTCGACTGCAAAGGAAAGAATCAAGTATGCCTGGTGGGTGTGGGTAATCATAAAAAGGGTATTAACAATGCATGATTTGATAGTTTAGATGGCTGGCTGCATCAGCCTGCTGAACCCTTTTCTATTCCTGCCTCCCAGGCCAGAGAGATGGGCCAGGACTCTCCTACTCCTCCGGGCACAGTGGGGGTGGAAAGGCACTGCCAATGCTGCCTTTTGACCCTCTTTTTCTATGCATCCATTCGGTTCATTCAACCAGTATTTATTAAGCACGTTCTGCATGGATAACACGGTCTGAGGTCCTGGGACTATAGCAGTGGGGAAATAACAGCATCAAAGAGTAAGTCTGTTGGGAGAGTTTGTGCTCTGGGGAAGAGAGTCATTCTCCATGCCTCCCTTCTCCTCTACCCTGTGCTCTCCAACCTCCCACCTCTGCTGTAACGTTACCTTCGCATCATCTGTCTACCCATCCACCCTCCCACCCAACCCCCCACCTCCATCCCTGCTCCACACTGGGCAGAGCCTCGGCAGTATGACACAATCAGTTTCCCCAAGCACCCTCTGTGACTCCTCTCCCACCTCCAGCTATGGACACCGGGCTCCCGTGGGTCTTCCCAACCAGGCCTGGCAAATCAAAGGTCAATCACCCTGCAGATGAGGGCCGGTTGGGCTTTATTCAGACACAAACGAGGGGGTGAGCTGAGAGACTGCTGGAAGCAGCAAAAATCTCCAGTGCAACCAAGGGTATCCTTCTAAAATGCCTTTATCTCTGAGCCCTTAAAAGACCATCCTCTCTCTCATTATCTCCTATATCACATCAGAGCAGTAATTAGTACTGGCCGGACCTCAACTGTTGTTTGCAGAAGGATCCCCTCCTGGACACTTGCTCCTCCCCCTCCTCATTTTCAATAAAAACAAACCACTTTGTATTTGCACAACACTGTACAAGTTAAAACGCGCTTTACCTATTTGACAAGATCTCATTTCACCTTTAACCAACACTGGGGAAGCAGATTTTGATGTGTGCAGATACTGAGGTGTCATCTGAACATGTCAGTGGCTTGTCTTAGGCCACAGAGCCTATCAGGCTGGTGGTATTTTGACTGTGTCACATTACCCTTTTGCTCAAAGCTTTATAAAGAGCATGTTCTTACTAATCCCCATGTCTCTATTAATATATACATATATGCTGTATCTGAATATGGAAAATGCCCATAATCTGAATGTATGTGGCCCACACTTGGTTTTCTCAAAGATATGCTCCTGGAAACTAATTGATAAAGTGGATTCAAGTTTCCCATAGGAAAATGTAACCTCTTAGAGTCATGTTGCTAACTGATGACCCAGTACGAACTGAATCACGGATGAGAATCAGAGTGTGGTGGGAAAACAGTGCTCCATCAACTAGAAGCTTCTAAAGTAATTTGATTTACCACTTGAACTTGTAAAAAAATGGACTTTTAGAGTTAGAAGAAAACTGTGAGGTCATTTAATGCAGATCATTTATTTTGCAGATGATGATCTGGGACCCAGGAAGGCGGAATGCATCCCACAAGGTCACATGGATGAGTCAAAGAAGGGACTGAGACCAGAAGGAAGCTTCTGGTTCCTGCCTGGTGCTCTTTCCACTCACTTCCCTTTTAAAAGTCCTAACTCTGTGCGCACTGATTATTCCAAGAACCCCAGTGTGTGAGGAGTCTTTTTTTTTTTTTTCGTTTCAACTCCTGTTTCTTTTTTCAAGACTTAAGATATAAATTACCTACAGAGGTTGTAAGTGAACAGTTTGATGAGTGTTGACAAATGTATACACCTTAAAAGACATATCTAGGAGTGGCAGTGACGGATAATAGGGTAAATGCATATTTCATTTTATAAGAAACTGCCAGTTTTTTAGAGTAGCTGTACTATTTTATATCCTACAAGCAATTTAGGAGGGTCTCAGTTTCTTCACATCCTCACCGACACTTGTATACTCAGTCTTTCAAATTTTAACAGTTCCAGTGGATGTATAGTGCTATCTCATTATGGTTTTAATTTATATTTCCCTGATGATTAATGATGTTGTGCATCTTTTTATGACCAGTGTACTACTAAGTGTACCTAGGATACATTACAAATTCAACCAAGTGAATAAACAAGCTAAAGAGTGATGATTTTGTTAATCCCCTTAAAATTAAGTGCTTTAGATATTCTGGTTTTCTTTTCATGAATCTCCAGGCAAGATTTAACTGATGTTTTCTTTTCTCTCAATAAATTACCTGTGGCAAGCAGATTTATTCAGAAGCATGCCATTAGTGATTCTTTCTAAAGTATTTGTTCCAGCAATTAAATATTTGATGATTTCAGTAAGGACATTACTTCTACAAATTTAAGAGGGGCAGCAATGGACTCTAAGGGAAAGTGTGGCCTTTGAAGTCATAGAGAATTAGATTTCAATTGTGGCTCAGGTTCTTACAAGTTTCAGTTTTTTTGCCTGTAAAATGGAGACAAGGATACCTACTGTGTTAGTTTTTTATTGGTGCACTAACAAATTGCCACAAATGTGGTGGCTTAAAACAAACAAATTTACTTTATAGTTCTGGAGGTTAGAAGTCCAAAATGGGTCTCACTGGGCTAAAATCAAGATAGCGGCAGGGCTGCATTCCTCAGGGTTTCCTTGCCTTTTCCAGCTTCTAGAGGCTGCCCATATTCCTTGGCTGGTGGCCCCTTCCACCTTCAAAGCAGCAATGGCAGGTTGAGCCTTTCTCATGTCACATCACTTTGACTCTGCTCTCACTGTCACATCTCCTTCTCTGACCCTGACTCTCCCACTTCCCACTTTCATTAATAAGGGTCCTGTGTTGACACTGGACCCACCTGGATAACCCAGGAAATCTCCCCACTCGAGGGCCTTAACTCAATCACACCTGCAAAGTCCCTTTCATCATGTAAAATACTGGGGATTAGGATGAAGACAACTTTTGGGGGCCATTATTATTCTGTGAACTGCACCTAATTTACAAGGTTGTTGTGAGGATTAAAAGAAAAGATATATAAACTATCTGGGTAATGGAGACTGTTCAGTGATGAAATCTGATGTTAAAAGACATGCAAACATGAAAAGATGCTCAATATTGCTAATTATTAGAGAAATGCAAATCAAGACTACAATGAGGTACCACCTCACACCAGTCAGAATGGCCAGCATTAAAAAGTCTACAGGCTTCTTGGTGGAGCTAATGGCGGACTCCAGGAGGGCTCACACCAAGGAGTACTTCCCAGAACTTCTACTGCCAGTGTCCTTGTCCCCGCGGTGAGCCACGGCCACCCCCTGCCTCTGCAGGAGACCCTCCAACACTAGCAGATCACCGATCAGAAGAGACTCTCTTCCTGGGTCGGCGATGGGATGAGAGAGCCCAAGAGAGCTACACCAGTGTAAACTTCTCCCATAGAAATAGGAGAGGAGCAATTAAAATAACGTCTTCAACCCCAGCACCTGTTCCAGGAAGACCTACAATAGGAAGAAGAGGGCTTTATTCAGCCTTAAAAGTGCACAGTAGTTCACTGCTATTCTCCAGGAGAGTAGAAAAAGCCTCCTGCCAACGCGGTTACAAAGGAATTCGACAACGCCCAGCCCCATTTCGACACTTGAGGTGGTCCTTTCCCAGGCATGATGCACAGCAAATCTTGGCAGAAGCCCAAAGCTCTAAACAATAAAGAGCAAATACTTGCAAATTCTGCAAAGAGGTGCTGGACACATCAACGAAGTAGCTAAGAAGTGGCCAAATCCCTTCCTGAATCCTTTAGCCCATCACCCACCTCCATTCTTCACATACGAGAAGCCTAGAGATTTGTTCCAGAGAGATTTCTTTGCAGAACATTGTTGAGGACATAGGGAAAAGTCTTCCCTGCCAAGCCAAGAAGGCAAACTCCAGTGGCCTCCAGGATCAACAGGGGTCCAGGGTAGTGAGAAAATTCTTGAAAGGATGTAACAGGTATGTCTTAGAGTTTGGCAGGACAGAATAAGTTGTCTGGTTCTTACTCTGGCAGAGGGCTGGCTGGAGCTGCCAGCAGAGCTAGAAGCTGCAGCAGGAGAGGCCTGGAACTTCAGAGTTCACAAAGACGTCGACTGCCTCCATGGGTTGAGAGGCAGCCTGCCTGGGCTGCAGTTTCCCAGGAGGAAGAGGCTAGAATTGTGCTGAGAGTAGGGCTTCAACATTATAGTGAGAGAGGACCGGTGAATAGTGCAGCATGAGAGTGCCTTGAAGGGAGGTGGGTGTGTGCAGAAAAGATTAACATAGCAGACCTGACTGCTCTCCTGTGAGAAACCTGCTTACAAGGTTGGCCCTTGACTGGCCTTGACTGTGTCTCAGAACACAGAGTGTTCCCACTGTTCCCAGAACTGGTAACAGTTCTGGCTCCCTCTCCTAAATTGTTTGTACAAACCATTTGGTTTATTTATTTATTTAATAGATCTTTATTGGAGTATAATTGCTTCACAGTTCTGTGTTAGTTTCTGTTGTACAGCAAAGCGAATCAGCCATATGTCATACACATGTCCCCATATCCCCTCCCTCTTGAGCCTCCCTCCCATCCTCCTTATCCCACCCCTCTAGGTCATCGCAAAGCTGATCTCCTTGTGCTATGCTGTTGCTTCCCACCAGCCAACTATTTTACATTCCGTAGTGTATATGTGTCGACGCTACTCTCACTTTGGTTTATACTGAACACTTCATTTCCTTCTGGGAATCTAGAACTTGGTATGTGCCAGCAGAGGCTGCCTACCAACCAGCCCTGTATAAACACTCTGGGTGCGTAGTCTCCAATGAACTTCCCTAGTTGTCAACGTTTCATACATGTCACAACTCCTTGCTGGAGAATGGTGTCCTCTGTGACTCCACTGGGAAGGATTTTTGGAAGCTTGTGCCTGGTTTCCCCGACTTTGTCCCATGTGTCTTTTCCCTCTGCTGATCTTACTCTGTATCATTTTGCCATAATAAAGTAGAGTTGTGGGTGCCACTAAAAAAAAAAAAAAAAGTCTACAAATAATAAATACTGGAGAGGGTGTGGAGAAAAGGGAACTCTCCTACACTGTTGGTGGGAATGTAAATTGGTATAGCCACAGTATGGAGGTTACTTAAAAAACTAAACATAGAGCTACCATATGATCCAGCAATCCCATTCCTGGGCATATATCCAGAGAAAACTCTAACTCAAAAAATACAAGTACCCCGATGTTCATAGCAGTACTATTTACAATAGGCAAGACATGGAAGCAACCTAAATGTCCATTGACAGATGAATGGATAAAGACGATGTGGTATATATACACAATGGAATATTACTCAGCTATAAAAAAAGAATGAAATAATGCCATTTGCAGCAACATGAATGGACCTAGAGATTATCATACTAAGTAAATTAAGTCAGACTGAGAAAGACAAATATTGTATGATATCACTTACATGTGGAGTCTAAAAAAATGATATAAATGAACTTATTTATAAAACAGAAATAGACTCAGAGACATAGAAAACAAACTTATGGTTACCAAAGGGGATAGTGGGGCGGGGGATAAATTAGGAGTTTGGAATTAACATATACACACCGCTATATATAAAATAGATAGCCAACAAAGACCTACTGTATAGCACAGGGAACTATATTCAACATCTTGTAATAATCTATAATGAAAAAGAATCTTTAAAAGAATATATATATGTATATATCTGAATCACTTTGCTGTACACCTGAAGCTGACACAACATTGTAAATTATACTTCAATTTTTAAAAAATGATTTTTAAAAAAGTAAAAAAAAAGAAAAAAGTTATACTTTTAAATTCCAAAGCGGGGGAGAAAGACTTGCAAAGTCCAGCATACAAGGCCTAAAGCTCAACAATTTCTGTTCCCTTCCCCTCCCCGCTTGGAGGATCTAGAGAAGAGTGGTCTCTTGAATTGTATTCTCTTGCCAGTCTATTCTCTACTCTTTTTACAGCAGTAAGGTAGCCTTGGCGGGAGGAAAGAGGTCCAGATGGGCGATTAGCAGTGGTCTAGAGGAGGGAGAGAAAAATGGTCAAACTAGTTTACTTTGGGGATGATAAGCAGCAGTTAAGGATATGGCAGGCGTTTGTGGTTTAACAAGCGTTTTCCCAGGTCGGGGTCCTGGGAGCATAATTGACCACAATAATGGCAACCAAACAGCATTTCTCCGGCTTAAGTCCCAGCCTGCAGCATTGCAGGACACCTAACCCTCACCTCCACCCCCTCAAGAGCCTCCTGGTTCCAGCAGAGACCTAGGGCAACTGTATCCCTGCTGCACACTAGTTCCTCATTGCTGTTCCCCAGCAGTGGGCCTCACCTGTGCTGTCTGGCCCATGGCACCTTCCTCCCCACTCTGCTGATGTGCTGTCAGCCTCAGAGAAGCCTGACACTAGGGCCAAGTTCTGAGCCAGGCCACTGTCAGGCCCACGCACACCTAACCTCCTCTACTTCTCCACTTCTGTTATCTGCTCCGGGTCTCAGGACTGAGTTTACACTTTACTGCCACCACCCACATGCCAGTTCTGCAGGATTGTGTGGCCCATCCAGGCCTGTTCTCCTCTAAAGTCACCAAAACCATGCCTCCCTATGTCCACCTCCTCCCACCACACTGCGCATGGCTCAAGAGCACCTTTCCTGTCCTCGTTGTAAACGTGCATGTCTATTACAACAACATTCCAACAGATGGCAGTCTAGAGCATTGAGGAAGGGGTGCATTTTCTAATTCACAAAAAGCTGCCATAAGGACTAGCAGCAGCGTCCCTGCCATGGTGGGACCTTGAGAGCTTATTATCCCTCTTCTGGTACACGTGAGGCAAATTCAGCCCCGCGGACCCTGTGCTCTGAACTTCTGATACCATCCGCAGCACAAAGGAACCAGAGAGCAAGTGTTAGCCTTGATCAGCACAGAGATGCTCAGCATGTCCCCCACCCAGGCTAAAGGAGAGAAGTACCCCTTCTGAGCTGCCTGGCTGGGGTGGGGAGATGGGGGGTAGTACCAGCCCTCCTTTCGAGGTCCCTGGCACCTTCGTTGGAGAAGATCTCTCTCACTGGAATGCAGGAGGGATGAAGACTCCCACTCTCCCTTCCTGCCCTGACCCCAGCTGTGGAAGCTACTACCCCTCAGATGTATTAAGGTCCAGGGTTGGAAAGCATATGTTCCTCCTTTTCTGGCTCCATGACTCCCTAAGGCATTGCAAACAAGGGGGTGCCTATACAGGCCTTGATGAGTGACATACAAGTATCCACTGGTGGCCTTGAATGTGCTCAAAGTAAAATGAAAGGCATGAGAAAGCTCAGGCTGCCTGTTCTTATAGGATGAGTCACACTGAGCAGAGGGTGTGAAATATTAACAGTGCAGCCCAGAGTACTCTGATAGTTTAAATCCTCTGATAGTTTCAAAGCAGGGGATATGCTGTTGTGTGGTGTGGAAGGAAGTCACAGGCCCTAAGGCCTGGGCACCAACGGATCGGCCAGAGTGTCATAACAGAGAACAAGTTGTCAGCCACCAATTACATCAATTAGTGGCCACATGGGTCAATGGAAGGGGTGACACCAGAGAAAGAGATGATTTCTATGAAGGACCAGTCTGTGTGGCGAATGAGCTCGTTAGTGGCTAACAAAGAAATTAATGGTGAAATTAATGATGAAACTAATGAGAAAATGGCCACAAGTGGGAACTCAGCAAACATTAGCAAAGAGATTCCTGCAATGGAAAAACCTTCCAGACCCTCTTTCTCCTTTCTTCCCAGGACTGTGAACTGATAAAGGTGCATTTGTGTACACACAGGCATATGTACATGCTCAATGGAAGTGGGGATCCTAGGAGATTCTTCAGTCTTATGTCATATACATCATTGTCAGAGAGCAGTTTCAGGAAGATGCCTGTGTTCTCTATTTCTTAGCTTTTTCTCTGAAATGGAGCAAGTCTCAGCTATTCCATTGCTTTCCAACCACTGCTCTCTGGAAAGATGAATAGCTGTAACAGTGTTATAGAGAAGAAGAGACGTATAATAATAGTCATAATGATAGAATAATATCCTCTGACTTTCTGTACTTTAAACTCTTTCCTATATATTATCCCATCTGAAGCTATCAATATTAGGGTGCTGTGGAGAAAAACAAATGAAAGTGGTGGCAAAGGACTCTGTAAATAATTAAATACCAATCATTCATCCTGGCAGCATTCTAAAGGACAATAACCTCAGGCAATTTTCAGGGCTTTCTCCATAAATAAGCCACCATAAAATCTGTTAACACCAGTCCTACTTTTAAATTGTTGTTCTGTCTTCTAAAAATGTTGCTGTGCTAAACTGAAAGGAGCAGAGCAAAGGTTTCAAAACACATGGCTAGAAAGGGCTTAGAACAGGCTCCTTAGGCAGGAACAAAGAGTGCAATATTCACATTTAATGGCACCAAGCCCTTCTCAAAGTCATTTTATGACATTGGGTTTTTCCTTAACCTTTTAGTCAATATGCAGAGTCATGCTTCTCCTGGGGAGACCTCCCCTACCCCCGCAGCCTCATGCCATCTCACCCTGGGCAGGAAATTTTACCCAAGAGAACTTTTCCCTATCCTTTTAACAATGGGGATAATTAGCACATAATCTAAAAGGTAAAAAACCACCTACATTTTGACTTGTTTTCCAAAAGAAGAAGTTAGGTACAGTAGTTAATTTTTGTTGCTTGCCTTCTGTCTGAGTTAATCTTACCTTACTTTACAGTTACAAATTTGCAGGTTGGTGGTAGCTGATTGCACCTTTTGTCACTTTGATGTTTAGCTTATTTAATAATGCCTAAAGACAACTAATGGTCCTATCTCTCTCCCCCAAGGAATGTCACATCATTCGACAGGAAATGGGCTAAGTCTTGAGGCTCAGAAGAAAGAAAGGGATTCCCCTTACTGCCAACCCCAAGATGTATAGGTCGGGGTGGAGGGGTGACTCCTCAGGACATCTGGGGCTGCAGTCTGTAACCTTCTGTGACCTGGCCACCTTGGCCCTGAGGGGTTGTCTTGGGGAAAATCACTTTATGTGTGTTGACACTCCAAGAGCTATGTCATGAGAGGGCTATAGTGTTGGCCTGGAAACCCACAGTGAGCCAAGGGACAGAGATTTCCTTTTTGGTGTGATCCAGGACGCCGAGGCACAATGGCAAACCAGTGATGGTGAATATATCAGTGATTCCAAGTCATCAAAGCCTCTTCCTTGGGTGGCCAGAGATCGTGTCAGATGGGTGATGGGTGCCATAAAGAGAAATAAAGCAGGGGGTGGGGGAAAATGTCATCTTAGATAACCTAACGGGCAAGGCCTCCCTAATGAGGCTATATATGAGCCAGGCCATGAAGGTAGAAGAGAATTCTAAGCAGAGGAGTGACCAAGTCACCACAGATGATCTGACAATGAATGGAAGAGGGCAGCAGTGAATTCCCTAGTGGTCCAGTGGTTAGGACTGCACACTTCCACTGCAGGGGGCATGGGTTGTATCCCTGGTTGGGGAACTAAGATTCTGCATGCCGTGCGGGGCAGCCAAAAAAAAAAAAAAAAAAGAAGGAGGACATCAGATGGGTGGATAGCCCATTTGTAGGGATCACTTTTGCTTCTGGAAGGAAATTTTGAAAACGTTTGGGGTGATAGTTTAGGGATATTACTAGTGAATTTGGAAATCATACAAAAACTGTTGTGAATTTATAAGGAAATCATTCTGAATTGCTTGACTATTAACAAGGACTAAGTAGTTAAATGCAATGAATGTCATTGATTTCTTGAGAATGTTTTTGTAAGATGCTGTCATAACCATGGCTGCTGGTTGGCTGTTGGAACTGTCAGTCTGTGAGAGGATGTAAATACTGTAAGTATTTGTGTACGGTGCTGAGAGAGTACATGGGGAGTACTTGGAATGATGGGCTGGCTTTAGAGGCCCAGGCACAGCATAGGTCACTCTCAAGTAACACTCTGGTTAGTGGCCCAGAAAACCAAAAGCAGAATCAGTAATCCTGACAGGACCTTAAGTATTCATTCCTGCAGTAAATAAATACCTATTGACTGTCCTTTACATCTCAGCTATTGGTCTAGAGCACTCACCAAAGGCCTGTCCTCATGAAACTTATATTTGTAGCAGAAGAAAACAAACAATAAACAAATATGTCAACATATAACCCAATCTCAGGCAGTGATGGATGCTATAAAGAGAAATAAGGTGTGTGTGTGTGGGGGGGGGAATATCATCTTAAATAGCATGATCAGAGGAGGCCTCCCTAATTAGGCCATACATGAGCCAGGCCAAGAAAGAGGCAGAGAATTCTAAGCAAAAGGAGTGACCAGTGAAAGCCTCCATGGTGGTTCACAGAACTGTTAGGAAACCACTGTGACTGGAGTGAGTTGAGTGGATTCAAGAGTCATAGAAGATAAAGTAGGAGAGATAACCAGGAGCCAGGCCAGGTAGGGTCTAGAGTGGTAAGACATTTGGATGTCATTTTCAGTGAAATAGATGCCATTGGAGTGTTTTGATCAGGAGAACAACCTGATCTGATTAATTTTGTTAAAAGTTCCCTCTGTTTGCCATGTGAAGGATGGGTGTAAGTGGTGGGCAAGGTCAGAGTAGGGGGGCCAGTATAAGCAGTGAGATGGTGGTGATATGTATTATGGAGGTGTGATAGTGAAGATGGTGAGAAAGGATCTGTTCAATATACATTTTGAAGCTGGAGCCAAAAGGAGTTGCTTTTGGATGGGATTTGATGATGAAATCTGGGAGAAAAGAATCTATGATAATTCTACAGTATTTGGCTTGAGCAGCTGGCCAACAGAGACACTATGGACTGAAATGGGTAAGAATTGAGGAACAGGTTTTGAGGGGAAATTAAGAGGTAGGCTGTTGGTATGTTAAGCTTGAGACACCTGTCAGATGACCAAGTAGTGGTGTCAAACAGGAGCTGGACAGAGAGGCTGGAGTTGAGGGGAGAGGTCAAGGAGGAGACATTAATTTGGGAGTCACAGTGTAGAGATGGTATCCAAAGCCACAGGGCTGGATGAGATCACTGAGGGATTGGGCGTGGTCCACTGAGAGACCATGGAGGCAAGGAGGATTCAGCCAAGACTAAGAAGGAGAAGCCGTGCGGGGGTCGAAGGTAAATCAGAAAAGTGCAACAAGAGATGAGATGGTTTCATCAGAAGTAGGTCAAATCAACTGTGGCAATGACAGTCAAGGTGGATGAAGACTGTGACTCAATTGGACACTGGATTTGGCAACATGGAGAAAAGAGTGTTTGTCGGGGGCAGGGTGGGAATAAAAGACCGATTGGAAAGAAAATGGGAGGAGGAGAAGTAGAGACAGTGAGTATAGTCAACTCTTGAATTTTTCTGTGAATGGAAATAGAGAAATCAGTCAGAAACTGGAGGTGATGTGGGGTCTAAGGAGGATTTTTTTAAAAATGTGAGCTACTGAAGCAGGTTCATTTGTTAACAGGAATGATTCAGCAGAACAGAAAAAAAAAAAAAGTAATGATGCAAGAGTCCAAACTAATCCCCAAACAAATAACACAGTTTCTCGAAGCTCTTGTATTCCAAGATGTGTGCTCTGCATTCTTCCCCTCCTGCTTCACTAAAACCTGTAATATAAATTGGTAAGGGTCCCAGATTTAGAGCAGGTAGGTGGCAGAAGCAGGCAATATATGTACTCACACCTACAAGTGTCTCTTGTAAATTATTACCTTATTATATCATGATGTTTTGCAACAGTATTTTACATTTAAGTTTTGTGTACGTTCTTCAACCCATTTCTTAAAAGAAGAAAAATCTGCTAAAACAACAGGAAAATGACTGAATTGGACCAGCGTCCGGTGGATAACTCAGATTTCAATAGCAACACCTAGTGGCAGTAAATATCACTAGCTGAAAAGAATCTAATTCCTGACTGAGCCAATTTTTCATTTTTTTTCTTCCTCAGGTGATAATATCTAGACTGACATTTTCTATTTAATAAACATCCCTAAAGTGTCTTAGAGTGATCTGAGGAGGGACGTCCCCAGAGAAGGCAAAAAGTCATTTTCCTGGTGGGTAGGATGGGGGCCCAGAGTCACAATTTGAGTAAAAATATAAACTATTTATTCATCCTCTGAGCATAAATGCTCTTCGGGTAATTTAGGGAGCTGGGTTCTCCTCTGACTTGAATTTTCTGAGGAGTGGCTTGGGCTGTTACTAACAATTCTTTTGCTACATAAACTGAGAGGAGGGTCAGAAGGGACTCTGGCCGACAGAGGGTCTTACTTTATGAATTTGAACCATAGAATAAGGGCCGTAGTACGTGTTCACGTCCAGTGAATTTTGGTCGGCTTTTAATTTATAGGTTCTCCCAAGGCCCCTAAATGAGCACTACAGTCAATTTTAAAGACAGCTTTAAATTTCATTTTTTTCTGCCAATAGCTTGGTGCTATAGAAGGTCCTCAAGAATCTACAATTCTCCAGATGTGACAACTCATGCAATCCCATTAGTGTCACAATACATCCTATTTCAGCCTTTAATTTAAATAATGAAAGGAATAAACTGTGTAAATAGATGAAAACATCCAAAATGATAAAGGGAGAAACTCACACAGCTGAAAAAATGTTTCTACCCTAAAGTGTTAACCATAATAATATCATTAAAGATCGTCACACATATGGGAAGACTACAGGGACTGGAAGACAAATAAAATTCACGGGTTGGCCTTGCAAATCAACTTCCCAGTTGGATTCTTGAGGTAAATAAAACATGAAGCACAGTGCTGGTAACCCTTTAAATTTGCAGTAGTTTGTTTTTCAAGTTCTCTGTGAAAACAGAATTCTTCTCATCCTATTCCAACCTGGTATGTATTTTTGTGCTAGCTTTAATTTCAGTTTTGTTTAATGTGTAGGATAAAATTTATGATTGGTTGGAAACTGTGCATTGTCTATACTCTAGAGGACGCCCCTCTGGGGGTTATCAGATTCCAATTATATGGGAGCCATTTTGTAACTCTATAAACTGTAGATTTCTGATAGCAATGCAAAATAATTATTGTCTATAGGCAAGCAAATTCTGTCCTGTCTGGTAGAGGTTTAATTGACTACCTTCTCCCACAGTTAAAGGGGACAGTTTGCCTCCATTTGTACATTCATTTCAACATTCCTGGTCTCCAATATGTTTTTCAGCTTCTCCCTTAATCTAGTTGTCAGACGCTTACCAGTTTCCTCATTAATAAAATCTTTAACACATTTTCACTTTTATGTCTATATTTATGTCATGATTCTATCGCATTTTGAAAATTATCTTCTAAAAATTATTTTTTAAATAATCTTTTTGAAAATTATTGTTGTTTCTGTCTTTTCAAAAGTTTTACTTACTATTTCTATTTTATATTGCCTTACTATATTTTATATAGCTTTTAACTTGCATTACATTCTTTCTGAAATAAGTTGGAGTATAAATGAATAAATAGTAAGTAATAACATTTAATAATCAAAATGTTCAAATAATCAAAATTTAATAATATTTAATAATCAAAATGTTCAGGTGACTGCTAAACTTCTTTCTTTGATATTCTATGCATCTGGGAATAGGATGGTCAGAAGTAAAGCTTCTTCTCTCATACAACTTTTTTTATTGTAGTAAAATATACCTAACATAAAATTTACCATTTTAATCATCTTTTAAGGCATATGCTTTTTTAAAAGTATAATATGAGAGTTCCCTGAGAAAATACAACTGATCCAGGAAACAGTGGTATCTCAGTCATGTCCCAAGTTCAGAATTTAACCCACCTGGGAATCAATTTTCCATCGGGGTTCTTCATCAGCTAGCCCATTTTCACAATTTGGAACAAACTGCATTAATATGTTGCACATGGATTACCCCACTTCCTACTGTCACTGTTGGAAACCACAAATCCTTGATTTAAGTAAATTTTTGAAAAGGGAATTCAAAAATGAAATTCCTTGTAACTACGGTGCGACCTGAAACTATATTTAAGCAGGGAAGAAAAACAATCAGAGGAATCAACTTAATGCAGGGGACTTGTGATATATGCTGATTTTAATAGCTTTTGCTTTAGGAAGTTGAAAAAAAAAAAACAGGGGAAAGGACTAGTTTAAAATTGGCCAGGAGTCTTAATCATCTGTATAACTCAAGACAGAAAAAGGTCTGAGTGGTTTTATAAAAGAGCTTAGAGAGGTTGTTCTCTTTTTCATTCAAGAGCAATGAACAGAAAGCTTCTTTTTCATTCATTCAGCAATTCCACTACTGGGCATATACCCTGAGAAAACAATAATTCAAAAAGATACACGTACCACAATGTTCACTGCAGCACTATTTACAATAGCCAGGAGGACATGGAAGCAATTTAAATGTCCATCGACAGACGAATGGATAAAGAAGATGTGGCACATATATACAATGGAGTATTACTCAGCCATAAAAAGGAACAAAATTGAGTTATTTGTAATGAGGTGGATGGACCTAGAGTCTGTCATACACAGTGAAGTAAGTCAGAAAGAGAAAAACAAATACTGTATGCTAATGTACATATATGGAATCTAAAAAAATGGTACTGATGAACCTAGGGGCAGGGCAGGAATAAAGACGCAGACATAGAGAATGGACTTGAGGACACGGTGGAGGAAGGGGAAGCTGGGACGAAGTGAGAGAGTAGTGTTGACACATATACACTACCAAATGTAAAATAGATAGCTAGTGGGAAGCAGCTGCATGGCACAGGGAGATCAGCTCGGTGCTTTGTGACCACCTAGAGGGGTGGGATATGGAGGGTGGGAGGGAGGGAGACGCAAGAGGGAAGAGATATGGGGATATATGTATATGTATAACTGATTCACTTTGATATAAAGCAGAAACTAACACACCATTGTAAAGCAATTATACTCCAATAAAGATGTTAAAAAAAAAAAAAGATATTCTGCTCCAAAAAAACCCAACCCTACAAACAAAAACAAAAAAAAATTTGTCAGCAATACTAAAAAAAAAAAAAAACCAAAAACACCACACATTTAAATGGCTCCCTGGAGGTAAACACAAGACTGCTCTTGGCTGGAGGCAAACAGCATAAGGGCACCTTGGGCCTGACTAGTCTTGGAGTGCACAGGACGTCGGTTTGTCAGTACATGTGTAACTGTTCACAGCACCTGAGTCAGGAAGCCCTATCTGGGCAATGCAGCATGGTTGAGAGAGTACAACCTTTAGAATCTCCAGATTTACAGCACGCTATATTCTTTTCTCCTCCTGTTCAACCACCAAGACAATGCCACATATTTTTGGTCTCTTTTTATGGCAGTACCCTTTTTCAAGGCATCAATTTTCACATCATTTAGGGTAGGTTCAACTTTTGTAATAACTAGAACCAAGATGTAATAGCTTAAATACAATATATGTTTCCTCTGACTCCTGTATCAGTCCAGCAAGGTAGGCATTCCAGGATGGTGGTGTTCTCCTTCATGTGGTGACTCTAGGACTCAGCTTCTTCTTTCCTCTGCTCCACCATTGAGTCTGATCAACAACTGAACCCTGTAAACTCTCTTCTGCACAGCGCCAGTTTCCTTCCTAAGGCATACTTTGATCACGACTCTTGTAGGGATTGCAGGTAATGATATAAAGGCTATGTAATTGTATAGAAAAATGTTTATGATAATGGAGTAAGATTATGGGTGCTTTTCTCTTCAAAATGTTCTTTTCCAATCAAAATCAAACTAAGAGAAAAATTAAAATTTGCAACAAGAAAGTGAGCATTTCATAACATCTTTTCAGCCTAAGTTCTTCAAAAAGTTTTCTTTTCCCTGTGAGATATTATATACCAAAGAATCAATCTAAAAATCAAAAATTAGTATGTACTCAGATGGCCAACAGACACATGAAAAGATGCTCAACATCGCTAATTATTAGAGAAATGTAAATCAAAACTACAATGAGATATCACCCCACACCAGTCAGAATGGCCATCATCAAAATGTCAACAAATAATAAATGCTGGAGAGGGTGTGGAGAAAAGGGAACCCTCCTACATTGTTGGTGGGAATGTAAGTTGGTGCAGCCACTATGGAAACAGTATGGAGATTTCTTAAAAAACTAAAAATAGAGTTACCATACGATCCAGCAACTCCACTCCTGGGCATATATTTGGAAAAGATGAAAACTCTAATTTGAAAAGATACATGCACCCCTATGTTCATAGCAGCACTGTTTATAATACCAAGACATGGAAGCAACCTAAATGCCCATCAACAGATGACTAGATTAAGAAGATGTGGTATGTATGTACACACACACACACACACACACACACACACTGGAATATTACTCAGACATTTAAAAGAATGAAATACTGCAGCAACATGGATGGACCTAGAGATGATCATACCAAGTGAAGTAACTCAAAGACAAATATATGATATCACTTACATGTGGGATCTAAAAAAATGATACAAATGAACTAATTTACAAAATAGAAATAGACTGACAGACATAATAAATGAACTTACGTTACCAAAGGGGAAAGGGCGGGGGAAGGGATAAATTAGGAGTTTGGGGTTAACAGATACATACTACTATATGTAAAATAGATAAGCAACAAGGGTTTACTATATAATACAGGGAATGATATTCAATATTTTGTAATGACATATAACAGAAAAGAATCTGAGAAAGAATATATATGTGTATGTATATATATATATATATACACACACATACGTATGTAACTGAATCACTTTGCTGTACACCTGAAATTATCACAACATTGTAAATCAACTAAACTTCAATTTTTTAAAGTTATTTAATAAAAAAAAGAATTAGTATGTACTTACTCTATGCTTTACATTGTACTTGGTGCTATGATGGATGCAGAAGTATAAGATGGGGTCCTTGGCCCAGATGAATTTAATACGGAAATTTATTTGCTCAAAGGGTGGGTTCTCCAAGTTTGATTGGTGAGGAACAACTTCCATGTGGAGAAAGGGTGTCAAAACTTCAGAGCTCCCATTTTGCCCATCTACTCCCTAATTCACCTTCCCCTACTAGAGATTCCCAGCTTCACCCTACACTGGCTTGCGGAAGGGGACCTCCCTGACCTACCTCTAATGCTTTGGCCCAATCATGGACACAATTGGTTCCTTGATTTCTGATAAGCCTGGTGAGATCTAGCTAGAACAAACACAGAAATAAATATACAACTAGATAGGGCATAAAAATATAAAGTTAGGGAAAAGTCCACAAGACCACTTTTACTTCTTACACCAATTGCAAGTTTGGGGGCTCCCAAGACTACCATCAGTTTCAGTAATTCACCAGGACTCACAGGACTCAATGAACTCTGTGATAGTCACTGTGATAATTATTTTTAATAAAGAAAGGATAAAGATTTAAATCAGCAAAGGGAAGAGAGGCAGGAGGCAGAGTCCAGGAAAGTTGTTCTCTTTCAGTGGAGCTGTGGGCAGCACTAACTTTCCTGGCAACAATGTGTGACAACATGCACAGAGTATTGCCAACCAGGGAAGTTCACTGAGCCCTGATAGCCATAGTTATTATTGGGTCTATGAACATACTTGACTGCCCAGGTGGCTGACCTTTAGTCTCCAACCCCTCTGGAGACAGAACAGATACTGCATGGCCTAGAGCCCTCACTGGAAATCCCAGTGTCAGACTATCTGGTGTGATCCAAGACTCCCTGGTAAACAGAAACACTCTTATCAGGTAGCACATTCCAAGGGCCTAGAGATCAGGAGCTAAGGGCAAAGGCCAGGCCTCTGTGGGTAAGATTAGTTCTTTACCATATACACAGGCAGAAGCTCTCTATCCTTCACCAAGCAGAAACTACTCTGAGCTATTAGTAGGAAAATGAATCCAGACAGAGACACAAATCCCCTTTTATCACCACTAAAGCTTGACTTGTCATTTTAGACAGAAGCCTAAAGTTCTACCTCTTCCCATGAATGTCCAACCCCCTGTAGGGGAGACTTGACTCACTGCCCTGGGGTTTGGACTTATTCTAAGAATTCAGCAGAACAATGCACAGGATATAGCTCCCACATCCACTGAAAGAATTCATACACATGTGGAGAAAACACATTTTGTTGCAGCATATGATGGAAACCAAGAGTAACAGTGACTGTGGGTCCATTACAGTCCCACTCATAGGGAAACCCTTCTACTGCTTCTGGTCACTCCTTAGTCCTAGCTCCCATCCCTCTGTTTGTTGGATTTATAAACGTTCAGACTGTTGAACAGTAGATATCCTCAGTTAATGAGTAGCCTGAGCTAAGTCACTGTGGTGGACTCAGCACCAGTGTGGCTCTGGCATGGAAAACACAGACAGAAAAAGATGACCGACATTTTCTGCTGACCTCTTTGGTGTGGGGATTGAGGACCTGAACTTGTGACTCCAAAAACTGTTATAGCCTTTCTGATGCTATCAGACCCTTAGAGAATCTACCCTCTATCTCTTTATTATCCATGACCTTCTTCATGGGGGCCTTACTTGTAGAGCACATTGAGACTTACAAAATTCTTTTAATATGTTTTAATTATTAAAAAAATTACTAAATAGTAATTATAATAAAGAATAATTGCTAATTAATAATTATAATTAAATACAAAATTTTAAAGTTTAATTTGATTATAAAAGGTAACATTTGCTCATTTTAAGTGAAACAACCCAGATATATAAAAACAAATATTAACCTCCAGTTTCTTTCCATTTTTCACACCTGAGGTAACTGAAGCTAATAGCTGGTGTATAGCCTTATGAATATACACAAATATGTATAGGTTATTTTGTGGTTTGATGTTTACAAATATAGGATCATCGTGTACATATTGCTCAGCAATTTGTTTTTTTCACTTGATAATACTGAATGTATCTCTCCAGGTCAATGGATATATTTGTTAGGATATAAGCTCGGCTGCTATATCAAAGATACTATAAAATATAGAAACTTAAATGAGACAAAGGTTTCTATATCTGTGATGGTTATTTTTATGTTTCAACCTGACTGGGCTAAGGGATGTCCAGATAGCTGGTAAAACATTATTTCTGGATGTGTCTCTGAAAGTATTTCCAGGAAAGATTAGCAGTTGAATTGGTGAACTGAGTAAAACAGATGGCCATCCCCAGTGTAGGTGGGCATCACCCAATCTGTTGAAGGCCCAAACGCCCACAGTCCCCACTCCTGCTATACTGCCTTCCCTTCCCTCTCCCAGACTGCACCTACAGCCCCATGGGGAGTTCTCTATGATTTTACTTGACAGAGGAGGAGAAAACTCAGGCCTGGTTTACAGTTCTCTGCATGATATGCAAGTACCACCCTAAAGTGAATGGCCACAGCACTCCAGCCCTTTCTGGGGCATCCCTGAGGGACAGTGGTGAAGGGAAGTCCTCCCAATGTGCAGAACTTGAGACGGGGCACTTGGTTGTTCACTATGCTTGGAAGGAAAAATGGCCAGACATGTGATTATATATCAATTCATGGGCTGTGGCCAATAGTTTGGAGGGATGGACAGGCAACAGTGAACTTGAAGATACATCAACAGAAATTATCTAAAGAGTAGAGAAAAAAAAAAAGATTGAAAAAAAACAACCAACCCAAACAGAGACAGGAACCTGTGAGGCACTATTAAAAGGTTGGAAATACATGTCATTGGAATCCCAAAAGAAGAGGTGAAAAACTTGGCACAGAAAAAATTTTTGAAAAAGAAATGTCTGAAAACTTCTTGGATTTGTTGAAAAACATAAATTTAGAAATCCAATAAGCTTAGCCAACCCAAAACAGAATAAATTTTTAAAAATGCCTAAGCACTTCATAATCAAATTGCCAAAAAGAGGAAGGAGAAAGAGAGGGAGAGGGAGGGGGCAGGGGATGGGGAGAGGGAGAAGGAAAAGAAGAAGAAGGAGGAGGAGAAAGGGAGAAAAAAAAATTTAAAGCAGCTGGAGAAAAATGACACATTACATATGGGGGAATCAGCATGGAATTCTCGTTAGAAACCAAAAGATTTTCTCATCAGAAAACATAGACAATGGGATCGGGAACAAAGATGGCAGAGTAGAAGGAGGTGCTCTCACTCCCTCTTGAGAGAACACCAGAATCACAGCTAGCTGCTGGACAATCATCAACAAGAAGACACTGGAACTGACCAAAAAGATACCCCACACCCAAAGACAAAGGACAAGCCACAATGAGACGGTAGGAGGGGCACAATCAGTAAAATCAAATCCCATAACTGCTGGTGGGTGACTCACAGACTGGAGAACACTTATACCACAGAAGTCCACCCGCTGGAGTGAAGGTTCTGAGCCCCACGTCAGGCTTCCCAACCTGGGGGTCTGGCAACAGGAGGAAGAATTCCTAGAGAATCAGACTTTAAAGCCTAGTGGGATTTCATTGCAGGACTTCGACAGAAATGGGGGAAACAGAGACTCCACTCTTGGAGGGCACACACAAAGTAGTGTGCTCACTGGGATGCAGGGGAAGGAGCAGTGACCCCAGGGGAGACTGAACCAGACCTACCTGCTAGTGTTAGAGGGTCTCCTGAGAGGGGGGGTGGCTGCGGCTCACTGTGGGAACAAGGATACTGGCAGCAGAAGTTCTGGGAAGTACTCCTTCGAGAGAGCCCTCCCAGAGTCTTCCATTAGCCCCACCAAAGAGCCCAGGTAGTCTCCTGTATTGGGTTGCCTTAGGCCAAAAAACCAACAGGGAGGGTACCCAGCCCCACCCATTAGCAGTCAAATGCATTAAAGTTTTACTGAGCTCTGCCCATCAGAGCAACAGTCAGCTCTACCCACCACCAGTCCCTCCCACCAGGAACCTTGCATAAGCCTCTTAGATAGCCTCATCCACCAGAGGGCAGACAGCAGAAGCAAGAAGAACTACAATCGTGCAGCCTGTGGAACAAAAACCACATTCACAGAAAGACAGACAAGATGAAAAGGCAGAGGGCCATGTACCAGATGAAGGAACAAGATGAAACCCCAGAAAAACAACTAAATGAAGTGGAGATAGGCAAGCTTCCAGAAAAAGAATTCAGAATATTGATAGTGAAGATGATCCAGGACCTCGGAAAAAGAATGGAGGCCAAGATCGAGAAGATGTAAAAAATGTTTAACAAAGACCTAGAAGAATTAAAAAACAAACAAACAGAGAAGAACAATATAATAACTGAAATGAAAACTACACTAGAAGGAATCAATAACAGAAAAACTGAGGCAGAAGAATGGATAAGTGACCTGCAAGACAGAATGGTGGAATTCACTGCTGCAGAACAGATTAAAGAAAAAAGAACGAAAAGAAATGAAGACAGCCTAAGAGACCCCTGGGACAACATTAAACACAACAACATTCAAATTATAGGTGTCCCAGAAGGAGAAGAGAGAGAGAAAGGACCAGAGAAAATATCTGAAGAGATTATAGTCGAAAACTTCCCTAACATGGGAAAGAAAACAGCCACCCCAAACCAGGAAGCAGAGAGTCCCATACAGGGTAAACCCAAGGAGAAACACGTCGAGACACACAGTAATCAAACTGGCAAAAATTAAAGACAAAGAAAAATTATTGAAAGCAGCAAGGGAAAAACGACAAATAACATACAAGGGAACTCCCATACGGTTAACAGCTGATTTCTCAGCAGAAACTCCACAAGCCAGAAGGCAGTGGCATGATATACTTAAAGTGATGAAAGGGAAGAATCTACAACCAAGATTACTCTACCCGGCAAGGATCTCATTCAGATTCGATGGAGAAATCAAAAGTTTTACAGACAAGCAAAAGCTAAGAGAATTCAGCACCAAAAACCCAGCTCTATAACAAATGCTAAAGGAACTTCTCTAAGTGGAAAACACAAGAGAAGAAAAGGACCTACAAAAACAAACCCAAAACTTTTAAGAAAATGGTCATAGGAACATACATATTGATAATTACCTTAAACGTGAATGGATTAAATGCTCCAACCAAAAGACGAAGGCTTGCTGAATGGATACAAAAACAAGACCCATATATATGCTGTCTACAAGAGATCCACTTCAGACCTAGGGACACATACAGACTGAAAGTGAGGGGATGGAAAAAGATATTCCATGTAAATGGAAATCAAAAGAAAGCTAGAGTAGCAATTCTCATATCAGATAAAATAGACTTTAAAATAAAGAACGTTACAAGAGACAAGGAAGGACACTACATAATGATCAAGGGATCAATCCATGAAGGAGATAAAACAATTATAAATATATATGCACCCAACATAGGAGCACCTCAATACATAAGGCAATTGCTAACAGCTCTAAAAGAGGAAATCGACAGTAACACAATAATAGTGGGGGACTTTAACACCTCACTTACACCAATGGACAGATCATCCAAAATGAAAATAAATAAGGAAACAGAAGCTTGAAATGACACAATAGACCAGATAGGCTTAATTGATATTTATAGGACATTCCATCCAAAAAGAGCAGATTATACTTTCTTCTCAAGTGTGCATGGAACATTCTCCAGGATAGATCACATCTTGGGTCACACATCAAGTCTCAGTAAATTTAAGAAAATTGAAATCATATCAAACATCTTTTCTGACCACAACGCTATGAGATTAGAAGTGAATTACAGTGAAAAAATTGTAAAAAACACAAACACATGGAGGCTAAACAATACATTACTAAATAACCAAGAGATCACTGAAGAAATCAAAGAGGAAATTAAAAAAAAACAAACCTAGAGACAAATTACAACAAAAAGACGACAATCCAAAACCTATGGGATGCAGCAAAAGCAGTTCTAAGAGGGAAGTTTATAGCTATACAAGCCTACCACAAGAAACAAGAAAAATCTCAAATAAACAATCTAACCTTACACCTAAAGGAACTAGAGAAAGAAGAACAAACAAAACCCAAAGTTAGCAGAAGGAAAGAAATCATAAAGATCAGAGCAGAAATAAATTAAATAGACACAAAGAAAACAATAGCATAGGGGCTTCCCTGGTGGCGCAGTAGTTGCAAATCCGCCTGCCAATGCAGGGGACACAGGTTCAAGCCCTGGTCTGGGAATATCCCACATGCCGTGGAGCGGCTAAGCCCGTGCACCACAACTACTGAGCCTGTGCTCTAGAGCCCGCGAGCCACAACTACCGAGCACACATGTCACAACTACTGAAGGCCGCGTGCCTACAGCCCGTGCTCCGCATAAAGAGAAGCCACTGCAGTGAGAAGCCCGTGCACTGCAACAAAGAGTAGCCCTCGCTCGCTGCAACTAGAGAAAGCCCGCGTGCAGCAACGAAGACCCAATGCAGCCAAAAATAAATAAATATTTTTTTTAAAAAAAATAGCAAAGATCAATAAAACTAAAAGCTGGTTCTTTGAGAAGATAAACAAAACTGATAAACCATTAGCCAGACTCATCAAGAAAAAGAGGGAGAGGACTCAGATCAATAAAATTAGATATGAAAAAGGAGAAGTTACAACAGACACTGTAGAAATACAAAGCATCCTAAGAGACTACTACAAGCAACTATATGCCAATAAAATGGACAAACTGGAAGAAATAGACAAACTCTTAGAAAGTTATAACCTTCCAAGATTGAACCAGGAAGAAATAGAAAATATGAACAGACCAATTACAAGTAATGAAATTGAAACTGTGATTAAAAATCTTCCAACAAACAAAAGTCCAGGACCAGACGGCTTCACAGGTGAATTCTATCAAAGATTTAGAGAAGAGCTAACACCCATGCTTCTCAAACTCTTCCAAAAAATTTCAGAGGAAGAAACACTCCCAAACTCATTCTATGAGGCCACCATCACCCTGATACCCAAACCAGACAAGGATACTACAAAAAAAGAAAATTACAGACCAATATCACTGATGAATATAGATGCAAAAATCCTCAACAAAATACTAGAAAACAGAATCCAACAATACATTAAAAGGATCATACACCATGATCAAGTGGGATTTATCCCAGGGATGCAAGGATTCTTCAATATACACAAATCAATCAATGTGATACACCATATTAACAAATTGAAGAATAAAAACCATATGATCATCTCAATAGATGCAGAAAAAGCTTTTAACAAAATTCAACACCCGTTTATGTTAAAAACTCTCCAGAAAGTGGGCATAGAGGGAAACTACCTCAACATAATAAAGGCCATATATGACATATGCACAGCAAACATCATTCTCAATGGTGAAAAACTGAAAGCATTTCCTCTAAGATCAGGAACAAGACAAGGATATACACTCTCACCATTGTTGTTCAACATAGTTTTGGAAATCCTAGCCATGGCAATCAGAGAAGAAAAAGAAATAAAAGGAATACATATTGGAAAAGAAGAAGTAAAACTGTCACTGTTTGCAGATGACATGATACTATACATAGAGAATCCTAAAGATGCCACCAGAAAACTACTAGAGCTAATCAATGAATTTGGTAAAGCTGCAGGATACAAAATGAATGCACAGAAATCTCTTGCATTCCTATACACTAATGATGAAAAATCTGAAAGTGAAATTAAGGAAACACTCCCATTTACCACTGCAACAAAAAGAATAAAATACCTAGGAATAAACCTACCTAGGGAGACACAAGACCTGTATGCAGAAAACTATAAGACACTGATGAAAGAAATTAAAAATGATACCTACAGATGGAGAGATATACCATGTTCTTGGATTGGAAGAATCGATACTGTGAAAATGACTATACTCCCCAAAGCAATCTACAGATTCAGTGCAATCCCTATTAAATTATCAATGGCATTTTTTACGGAACTAGAACAAAAAATCTTAAAATTTGTATGGAGACACATAAGACCCCGAATAGCCAAAGCAGTCTTGAGGGAAAAAAACAGAGCAGGAGGAATCAGACTCCCTGACTTCAGACTATACTACAAAGCTACAGTAATCAAGACAATATGGTACTGGCACAAAAACAGAAACATAGATCAATGGAACAAGATAGAAAGCCCAGAGATAAACCCACACACATATGGTCAACTAATCTATGACAAAGGAGGCAAGGATATACAATGGAGGAAAGACAGTCTCTTCAATAAGTGGTGCTGGGAAAACTGGACAGCTACATGTAAAAGAATGAAATTAGAACACTCCCTAACACCATACCCAAAAATAAACTCAAAATGGATTAGAGACCTAAATGTCGGACCGATCACTATAAAACTCTTGGAGGAAAACATAGGAAGAACACTCTTTGACATAAATCACAGCAAGATCTTTTTTGATCTACCTCCTAGAGTAATGGAAATAAAAACAAAAATAAACAATAAACTTCAAAGCCTTTGCACAACAAAGGAAACCATAAACAAGATGAAAAGACAACCCTCAGGATGGGAGAAAATATTTGCAAACGAATCAACAGACAAAGGATTAATCTCCAAAATATATAAACAGCTCATGCAGCTCAATATTAAAAAAACAAAAAACCCAATCCAAAAATGGGCAGAAGACCTAAATAGACATTTCTCCAAAGAAGACATACAGATGGCCAAGAAACACATGAAAAGCTGCTCAACATCACTAATTATTAGAGAAATGCAAATCAAAACTACAATGAGGTATCACCTCACACAAGTTAGAATGGCCATCATCAGAAATCTACAAACAACAAATGCTGGAGAGGGTGTGGAGAAAAGGGAACCATCTTGCACTGTTGGTGGGAATGTAAATTGATACAGCCACTATGGAGAACAGTATGGAGGTTCCTTAAAGAACTAAAAATAGAATTACCATATGAGCCAGCAATCCCACTACTGGGCATATACCCTGAGAAAACCATAATTCAAAAAGAGTCATGCACCCCAATGTTTATTGTAGCACTATTTACAATAGCCAGGTCATGGAAGCAACCTGAATGCCCATTGAGGGACAAATGGATAAAGAAGATGTAGTACACATATACAATGGAATATTACTCAGCCATAAAAAGGAACAAAATTGGGTCATTTGTTGAGACATGGATGGATCTAGAGACTGTCATACAGAGTGAAGTAAGTCAGAAAGAGGAAAACAAATATTGTATATTAATGCATATATGTGGAACCTAGAAAAATGGTACAGATGAACTGGTTTACAGGGCAGAAATTGAGAGGCATATGTAGAGGACAAACTTATGGACACCAAGGGGGAAAACCGTGGTGGAGTGGGGATGGTGGTGTGCTGAATTGGGCTATTGGGATTGACATATATACACTGATGTGTATAAAATGGATGACTAATAAGAACCTGCAGTATAAAAAAATAAATAAAATAAAATTTAAAAATTAAAAAAAAGAAAAAGAAAACATAGACAATGGAACAATATATTTAAAATGATGAAAGAAAAGAACTGTCAACCTAGAATTTTATATCTTGAGGAAAAAAAAAAAAAACCTTCCAGAATAAGGTGAAGTAAAAGACATTCTAAGAGAAAAAAAAGTAATGGAATTTGTCTCCTACAGACCTATTCTAAAAGAATTGTTAAAGGAAGTCCTTCAGGCTGAAGGGAAAGAATACCAGAAAGAAATCTGTATCTTTAGAGTGAAGAAAAAGCCACAAAGATAGTAACTATCTGTTAATATAAATATAAAATATATATAAATATGGATTTTTTTCTCTTGAGTTCTTTAAAACACTAAATAAATCGAATGTTTAGAAATGTGAATGTAATCCTAGAGTAATCACTAACGGGAAAAAAACTACAAAGAGTTATATTCAAAAAGCCAATAGATAAATGAAAATGTAATACAAAAATTTTTTCCAATAATCCAAAAGAAGGCAGAAAAGGGGAACAGAGAAACAAAAAACAGAGGGAAGAAACAGATAACAAAATAATAAAATGGCAGACAAATCCAACCATACCAATAACTACATTAAATAGAAATGGTCTGAACATAACAATTAAAAGATAGATATTGTCAAGTTGAATAAAAACAAGAGCCAACTATGTGCTATTTATGAGAAACCCATTTTAAATATGAATACATACACAGGTTAAAAGTAAAGGATGGGGCTTCCCTGGTGGCGCAGTGGTTGAGAGTCCGCCTGCCGATGCAGGGGACACAGGTTCATGCCCCGGTCCGGGAAGATCCCACATGCCGCAGAGCGGCTAGGCCCGTGAGCCATGGCTGCTGAGCCTGTGTGTCCGGAGCCTGTGCTCCGCAACGGGAGAGGCCACAACAGTGAGAGGGCCACATACCGCTAAAAAAAAAAAAAAAAAAAAAAAAAAAAAAAAAAAAAAAAAAAAAAAAGTAAAGGATGGATGAAGATATACCATGAAAAGCACTAATCAAAAGAAAGCTTGGGTACTAATATTTATATCAAACAAAGTAGATTTCAGAACAAGGGCTACTACCATGGATAGAAGTGATATTACATAATGATGAAAGGTTAATTGACTAAGACAACAGAATTATAATTGTGTATGTACCTAATAACAGAACTTCAAACTGTGTGAAGCAAAAATTGATGGAATTGCAAATTCCACAGAGACACATCCACAATTATAATTGACTTCAACACTCCTCTAAGTAATTGTTAGAATAAGTAGACAGAAACTGATAAAAAAATAGAAGATCTGAAGGACTCTTGTCAACCAGCTGGATCTAATTGTCATTTATAGAACTCTCCCACAACCCTAGCAGAACACATACTCTTTCCAAGTGCACATGAAACATTCACCAAGGTAAAACATTTTCTGGGCCCTCAAACAAACCTTAACACATTTAAAAGAATTGGAGTATGCTCTCTGACCTTAATAGAACTAAACTAGAAACCAATAACAGAAAGCTAGCTTGAAATCCAAATATTTGTAACTCCAAATTTAATAAATATTGCCTGAGTGTTTCCCCAAAGGTTTTAGCAAAGCAAATTCCCATGTATAACAGTGTTTCCTTCCTCCCAAGTATGTCACCTGCAGCCTAGCTGTATCTAACCCTGTGTTTAAGGACCCTCCCACCCATCAACTACCAGGCTTCAACCGATTTGATTTGACCCATCACTGCTTCCAACATTTATAAGCATAGCAGCGCTTTATTTTCTGTTAAGAGACTCCAAACATTTTCAATGGTTAATGCATGTGGGTCTAATTCAGGCTTTGCCAAACAAAACCAGACTATAATGACAAGCGTTATATGCCATAATATATGCACACTGATGCACTTAGCAATGCTTCTTGCCTCACCCTCAACCTCTTGGAATGTACAAAATGTGCCTATTAAAGGTCATAATCCTTTTTACTCTGAGTGCCTTTTTCCCTGGAGCCTTGCAAGTGCTCTCCACTAATGGCCTATTTTTAAGGGTCTTCTTGAGACCGAAGATGACACTTGGGCTTTACATCTAATGGCATCAGATTTAAATATTTTTGTCCCTGTTTTAAACATTCCTAATATGTTCAGAAAGAGGCCCTGAAAAATGTGAAAGCAGCTCTCTGCAGGAAACCGCCCTTAGCAGGAAGCCCCTTTTCTTGCCACTTTAGCAAAGCTATATTGTAACTAACTTTTAACCAGGTACCCCCATGCTCTACTCATCTCCAGCCCAAGCACACCTTTCAAATCTTTTAATCACACAATACCCTTGCCTAACTTGTCGGTTCTTTCCATAGACCAAAGAAGTAGAAATGAAGAATAAGTAATTAACGGATGACCAGATCTCTTCCCTAGCTTCCCCTTCAGTAATCTCGTGAACAAACTGTGCGACCAAACTGTGTGACTAAGATAGCATCTAGAGCAACATCACAAGAAGTCGACGAATGAGCCTGCACACAGTGGAGGACGGCGACGACTCTGAGCCCCCATCTCGGTGATTAACTCAGATTACTTCCCTTCTTCCCTTTAAAACTTTCATGGCCAAGCAGAATCTTGGGAGGTGGTTTCTGGGGAACGTTGAGTCCACCATCTCCCTAGATTGCTGGCATTCTGATTAAAGACACATTTCCTTTCTGTCAACATCTGTGAGTACTGATTTTGTAAGCGGTGAGCAGCGGGACCTGATTCATTTGATAATAAATGGACCACCTTTACCCTTTCTTATGTGCCCCAGGGAGGTCCTGATTAAGAAGATGCCCCTCTAACTCCAGCTTAAGCTGCAACTGCTGATGACATATCTGACTTTGGGCTGATGTTTAATATCCCTGAAGCAGGCCACAAGACTTTGACCCATCTCTCAGTCTTCTCTGGATGAATGTGTTTTTTCACAGATCCAAAAGGAGAAGAATAAAGAGAGTAGACTGAAAATCTCAGAATTGTAAAGGGAGGAAGAATCATAGATGTTTTTCCTCTCTAAATATTAATCATTTTATACACGCAATTTTAAGGTTGCATTGATCTTGCTTGACAGTCCAAGGAAAACTTCTTTTCCTTTCTTAATTTGGTTCCTGGACTTCCTTCCAGCTATTAGCTGAAGCCAGAGCTGAAGTCCCATTGAGAATTTTGTGCACTGCTAGAAATCCTATGATTCACTCAGTGGGCAGTTCTGAATTGTTTTTTCATTTTTTTAAAATATCTTTATTGGAGTATAATTGCTTTTCAATGTTGTGTTAAGTTTCTGCTGTATAACAAAGTGAATCAGCTATACGTACACATATATCCCCATATCCCCTACCTCTTAAGCCTCCCTCCTACCCTCCCTATCCCAACCCTCTAAGTCCTCACAAAGCATCGAGCTGATAATACCGTATGCTAATGCACATATATGGAATCTGCATTAATTGTTAATCTGCTGGTGGGTGCTACTTTTTCTGTGGATTGTGACTTTCTAACTCTTGAGAGGCCAGGCAAAAACACTTGTGAGAGACGGAAAAGGATAAATGAACAAAAAATCTGAGAAAATGTGCTGTTTCCCTGGAAGTCCTTTCTGTCTTCATGCCACGGGGAATAGTCGAACCATCAAAAATCCACTTATAATTAGTGTTAGTGAAACCAAGAGCTTTGGGGAATATCTTGAACAAAGGCAAGAGTGGTACTGGCACAAAAACAGAAATATAGATCAATGGCACAGGATAGAAAGCCCAGAGATAAACCCACAAACATATGGTCACCTTATCTTTGATAAAGGAGGCAGGAATGTACAGTGGAGAAAGGACAGCCTCTTCAATAAGCGGTGCTGGGAAAACTGGACAGCTACATGTAAAAGTATGATTAGATCACTCCCTAACACCATACACAAAAATAAGCTCAAAATGGATTAAAGATCTAAATGTAAGGCCAGACACTATCAAACTCTTAGAGGAAAACATAGGCTGGACACTCTATGACATAAATAACAGCAAGATCCTTTTTGACCCACCTCCTAGAGAAATGGAAATAAAAACAAAAATAAACAAATGGGACCTAATGAAACTTCAAAGCTTTTGCACAGCAAAGGAAACCATAAACAAGACCAAAAGACAACCCTCAGAATGGGAGAAGATATTTGCAAATGAAACAACTGACAAAGGATTAATCTCCAAAATTTACAAGCAGCTCATGCAGCTCAATATCAAAAAAAAAACAAACAAACCACCCAATCCAAAAATGGGCAGAAGACCTCAATAGACATTTCTGCAAAGAAGATATACAGATTGCCAACAAACACATGAAAGAATGCTCAACATCATTATTATTAGAGAAATGCAAATCAAAACTACAATGAGATATCATCTCACACCAGTCAGAATGGCCATCACCAAAAAATCTACAAACAATAAGTGCTGGAGAGGGTGTGGAGAAAAGGGAACCCTCTTGCACTGTTGGCGAGAATGTAAATTGATACATCCCCTATGGAGAACAGTATGGAGGTTCCTTAAAAAACTAAAAATAGAACTACCATTTGACCCAGCAATCCCACTACTGGGCATATACCCTGAGAAAAACATAATTCAAAAAGAGTCATGTACCAAAATGTTCATTGCAGCTCTATTTACAATAGCCCGGAGATGGAAACAACCTAAGTGTCCATCATCGGATGAATGTATAAAGAAGATGTGGCACATATATACAATGGAATATTACTCAGCCATAAAAAGAAACAAAATTGAGCTATTTGTAATGAGGTGGATAGACGTAGAGTCTGTCATACAGAGTGAAGTAAGTCAGAAAGAGAGAGACAAATACCGTATGCTAACACATATATATGGAATTTAAGGGAAAAAAATGTCATGAAGAACCTAGGGGTAAAACAGGAATAAAGACACAGACCTACTAGAGAATGGACTTGAGGATATGGGGAGGGGGAAGGGTAAGCTGTGACAAAGCGAGAGAGAGGCATGGACATATATACACTACCAAACGTAAGGTAGAAAGCTAGTGGGAAGCAGCCACGTAGCACAGGGAGATCAGCTCGGTGCTTTGTGACCACCTAGAGGGGTGGGATAGGGAGGGTGGGAGGGAGGGAGATGCAAGAGGGAAGAGATGTGGGAACATATGTATATATATAACTGATTCATTTTGTTGTAAAGCAGAAACTAACACACTATTGTAAAGCAATTATATTCCAATAAAGATGTTAAAAAAAAATCCACTTATAATTAGTGTTAGTGAAACCAGGAGCTTTGGGGAATATCTTGAACAAAGGCAAGAGTGGCAAATCTTGATAAATTTTGCAAAAGGGAAGACACGGGATTTTTAAAAGTTGAAATACAGCATGTCATTTATTAGTTAATAAACTCATATGGTTCTTTTTAAAAAATAAATAATTAATTAATTTAATTTTTGGCTGCAATGGGTCTTCATTGTTGCCAGCGGGCTTTCTCTAGCTGTGGTGAGCAGGGGCCACTCTTTGTTGTGGTGCGTGGGCTTCTCACTGTGGTGGCTTCTCTTGTTGTGGAGCACAGGTTCTAGACGCACAGGCTTCAGTAGTTGTGGTGCATGGGCTCAGTAGTTGTGGCTCACAGGCTCTAGGACACAGGCTCAGTAGTTGTGGCTCACAGGCTCTAAGGCACAGGCTCAGTAGTTGTAGCACATGGGCTCAGCTGCTCCATGGCATGTGGGATCTTCCTGGACCAGGGATCGAACCAGTGTCCCCTGCATTGGCAGGCGGATTCTTAACCACTATGCCACCAGGGAAGTCCCCATATGGTTCTATTTAAGGTAATTTTAAAAACAAATATTATAAGGGTAAAGTCCTTTAGAAAAGAAAACAGAAATATTTTTTTGTAGGAATGCCCTTTTTCTCTGGAAATTGCCAGAGCCACACACGTCACTGGTGTTTAGCATGCGGATTAATCAGCGGGAGAAATTCAAGGGTGAGATATTCCATGTTGTCAGTCAACTGGCCACATTAGTCTCGACCATTTCCCTCAGGGGATTCAGTTCTTACTGTCGCCTGATGTAGTTGCCAAGGAGAAACTTCTACTGTCTCTGTGTTTTGCCAGGGGCAGAGAGGGCCCAATAAGAGTACTGGCAGAGCGGAGGCCAGAGCTGTGCACGGAAGGGGTTTGCTGGAGAGGAGCTAGCTCCTGACCTCACAGAAACCTCCTCTGACTAGACTTGTTTTCCTCCTCTAGATCCAGCACGTCCAGTGATGCAATTTGGTTTTCCCTTTTGCAGTGAGACCCACCTAATTGGCCACAAGGTACTCATTCTGCATTCACTTGTCAAATGCAGGAAAATCAGCTCTAAAAATACTGTCATCTAAGGTTGTATTAATAGAACATGTAAGAAAGCAAGACACATAGGACACGTGGAAGCTTCTAGGGCTTCCTGGCATTAAGGAGCAGAGGAATAAGTCAGGCCATACTTAATAATCAGGTTTTCATTGTATCATCCAACTATTTACAACATTATTTTTTTGTGCTTGCTGCAGCAGTACGTATATGAAATTATTGGGCTGGCCAAAAAGTTTGTTCAGGTTTTTCCACAAGATGTTATGGAAAAACCCGAACTTTTTGGCCAACCCAATACTTTTACCAACATCATATTAATTGGGAGGCAGCCTTCTTTGGTGGGAAACACATAGCTTTGGAGTAAAGCAGAGCTGTATTTTAACTCTGGTGCCTCTACTCAGCAACTCTGAGACTTTAGGAGCTGAGTACTTTACTCCCCTAACCTCCATTCCTCATTGGTAAGTATGGGTGATGATATCCAGCTATGAACAGTGAAAGAGACACCATAGGGACTTCCCTGGCAGTCCAGTGGTTAAGACTCTGTGTTTCTACTGCAGGGGCTGCAGGTTCGTTCCCTGGTCAGGGAAGATCCCACATGCCGCAGGGTGCAGCAAAAAAAAAAAAAAAAAAAGACTGACACCATATTCAAGTTCCTAATAAAATAGCTGGTCTGAGGAACACACTTTGAGAACCAGAGACCTATAGACTATTACCATCTTTCTGTATTTAGTCTTCTTAAACATGACACAAACTTTCCATGCATACTGATGTGACTTGCTGTTATTTTTTTTATCTCTACCAGGATTTTAAAATTACTTCCTTGACAGAATCTCCTACCTTGAGTTATTAATGCTTTTTTTTTCTGTTATGAGTGGAATTTTTAGTCATTATAAAGTTTAACTTGGTGCACCAATGCAATTGATTTCTGTGGATTTCTCTTATATTCTGCAACTCTAGCTTTTTCACTCCCTTCATTTAGTTGTTTTATTTGTTGACTTCCCTGGGTATATGAATAATACTGTAACAGGTAATATTAGCCCAAAGCAAGTACAATCAGAAAAGAACTTTATTCTTTCTCCACACTACTTGTTAAACTGCGCTCCTTCCTTCCCTGCCTCTGGACAAAATCTCACGGCAGGTCTCATGATTTCTCTGGTCAGTCTTAGGTGGGTGTGTTATTAAAAATCCTTGACAACTGTTCTGGCTGGGCCCCAACCTATCAGACCTTACTCTGGCCCAAGCGCTGGAGCAGGCTCCTGGAGGCCCCCTGCGGGGCTACGTGTTACCTCTTTAATTTCTGTTTCTTAGAGCCTGTTGAGCCCAGGAGCGGGGTCACGGCAGGGGTGTGTGTGTCTGTGTGTGTGTCAGAGGGCTAAGGCTGGGGCATTTACCACCTAGTCTAGAAGCAGTGCTTATGGGTTATAGTTTGATGACTGCACCAGCCCTACTGGCTTGGCTTGGGATCAGCCTTATTCTTAGGTAATAAAAAAAAATTCCTCTGGTGATGTCTAGTGCCAAGTCACTGATTCAAGTTTTATGTTGTATGTTATTAAAAATGTTAAACTTTATTTCATGTTAAAGCCTTTCCTCTACCCCAGACCGAGGAAAGAAGGGAAGTTCAGCTTCTCTTTCCTTGCCTGTACCTGCTGCTCCTCCTTCCCAGACACCAGAATGGCTCTGGAAACTCCATGGTTCACAGGGTTGAGGACTCGGGATGCAACTGATTAGAACCAGGACAGGTGGAACTTCACAGATGTAATCTGGAACTGGTGTCTTTGATGGCGGTGGTATATAATACTGTCTGTAAAAAGTAGACAGCTGCTGCCTACACTTTTAAGACTATTAAATTGGAGTGTATGTTAACTAGGGCTCTGGTTGTGAGGATTTATGTGGTAGGCTGGATCAAATGTTGATACTGCCACCAACTGGGCACAGAATGTAATGCAGCTCTTTACTTAGAACAAACTGGGCAATAGTCTATAATTTTTTAAAAGGCCATTAAAAAAAGGTAGTTGAGAAATCAACCAGGATGGCGGAGTAGAAGGACGTGCTCTCACTCCCTCTTGTGAGAACACCAGAATCACAACGAGCTGCTGGATAATCATCGAGAGGAAGACACTGGAACTCACCAAAAAAGATACCCCACATCCAAAGACAAAGGAGAAGCCACAATGAGACAGTAGGAGGGGCGAAATCACAGTACAATCAAATCCCATAATTGCTGGGTGGGTGACTCACAGACTGGAGAACACTTATACCACAGAAATCCACCCACTGGAGTGAAGGTTCTGAGCCCCACATCAGGCTTCCCAACCTGGCGGTCTAGCAATGGGAGGAGGAATTCCTAGAGAATCAGACTTTAAAGCCTAGTGGGAATTGATTTCAGGACTTCGACAGGACTGGGGGAAACAGAGACTCCACTCTTGGAGGGCACACACAAAGTAGTGGGCGCATGGGGACCCAGGGGAAGGAGCAGTGACGCCGAGGGAGACTGAACGAGACCAACCTGCTAGTGTTGGAGGGTCTCCTGCAGAGGTGGGGGTGGTGGTGGCTGTGGCTCACCGTGGGAACAAGGATACTGGCAGCAGAAGTTCTGGGAAGCACTCCTTGGTGTGAGCCCCCCCAGAGTTCTCCATTAGCCCCACAAAGGAGCCCAGGCAGGCTCCAGTGTTGGGTTGCCTGAGGGCAAACAACCAACAGGGAGGGAACCCAGCCCCACCCATCAGCAGTCAACCGGATTAAAGTTTTACTGAGCTCTGCCCATCAGAGCAACAGTCAGCTCTACCCACCACCAGTCCCTCCCACCAGGAACCTTGCATAAGCCTCTTAGATAGCCTCATCCACCAGAGGGCAGAGAGCAGAAGCAAGAAGAACTACAATCCTGCAGCCTGTGGAACAAAAACCACATTCACAGAAAGACAGACAAGATGAAAAGGCAGAGGGCCATGTACCAGATGAAGGAACAAGATGAAACCCCAGAAAAACAACTAAATGAAGTGGACACAGGCAACCTTCCAGAAAAAGAATTCAGAATAATGATAGTGTAGATGATCCAGGACCTCAGAAAAAGAATGGAGGCAAAGATCAAGAAGATGCAAGAAATGTTTAACAAAGACCTAGAAGAATTAAAGAACAAACAAACAGACAAGAACAATACAATAACTGAAATGAAGACTACACGAGAAGGAATCAATAGCAGAATAACTGAGGCAGAAGAACGGATAAATGACCTGGAAGACAGAATGGTGGAATTCACTGCTGCAGAACAGATTAAAGAAGAAAGAATGAAAAGAAATGAAGACAGCCTAAGAGACCTCTGGCACAACATTAAGTGCAACAACATTCGCATTATAGGGGTCCCAGAAGGAGAAGAGAGAGAGAAAGGACCAGAGAAAATATTTGAAGAGATTATAGTCGAAAACTTCCCTAACATGGGAAAGGAAATAGCTACCCAAATCCAGGAAGCGCAGAGTTCCATACAGGATAAACCCAAGGAGAAACACGTCGAGACACATAGTAATCAAATTGGCAAAAATTAAAGACAAAAAAAATTATTGAAAGTAAAAAGAGAAAAATAACAAATAATATACAAGGGAACTACCATAAGGTTAACAGCTGATTTCTCAGCAGAAACTCTACAAGCCAGAAGGCAGTGGCATAATATACTTAAAGTGATAAAAGGGAAGAACCTACAACCAAGATTACTCTACCTGGAAAGGATCTCATTCAGATTCGATGAAGAAATCAAAAGCTTTACAGACAAGCAAAAGCTAAGAGAATTCAGCACCAAAAAACTAGCTCTACGACAAATGCTAAAGAAACTTCTCTAAGTGGGAAACACAAGAGAAGAAAAGGACCTACAAAAACAAACCCAAAACAATTAAGAAAACTGTCATAGGAACATACATATCGATAATTACCTAAACGTGAACGGATTAAATGCTCCAACCAAAAGACACAGGCTTGCTGAATGGATACAAAAACAAGACCCATGTATATGCTGTCTACAAGAAACCCACTTCAGACCTAGGGACACATACAGACTGAAAGTGAGGAGATGGAAAAAGATATTCCATGCAAATGGAAATCAAAAGAAAGCTGGAGTAGCAATTCTCATATCAGATAAAATAGACTTTAAAATAAAGAACGTTACAAGAGACAAGGAAGGACACTACATAATGATCAAGAGATCAATCCAAGAAGAAGATAAAACAATTATAAATATATATGCACCCAACATAGGAGCACCTCAATATATAAGGCAACCACTAACAGCTCTAAAAGAGGAAATCGACAGTAACACAATAATAGTGGGGGACTTTAACACCTCACTTACACCAATGGACAGATCATCCAAAATGAAAATAAATAAGGAAACACAAGATTGAAATGACACAATAGACCACATAGATTTAATTGATATTTATAGGACATTCCATCCAAAAACAGCAGATTACACTTTCTTCTCAAATGCGTGTGGAACATTCTCCAGGATAGATCACATCTTGGGTCACACATCAAGCCTCAGCAAATTTAAGAAAATTGAAATCATACCTAGAATCTTTTCTGATCACAATGCTATGAGATTAGAAATGAATTACAGGGAAAAAATTGTAAAAAACACAAACACATGGAGGCTAAACAATATGTTACTAAATAACCAAGAGATCACTGAAGAAATCAAACAGGAAATCAAAAAATACCTAGAGACAAATGGCAATGAAAACACGACGATCCAACACCTATGGGATGCAGCAAAAGCAGTTCTAAGAGGGAAGTTTATAGCTATACAAGCCTACCTCAGGAAACAAGAAACATCTCAAACAATCTAACCTTACACCTAAGGGAACTAGAGAAAGAAGAATAAAGAAAACTCAAAGTTAGCAGAAGGAAAGAAATCATAAAGATCAGAGCAGAAATAAATGAAATAAAAACAAAGAAAACAATAGCAAAGATCAATAAAACTAAAAGCTGGTTCTTTGAGAAGATAAACAAAATTGATAAACCATTAGACTCATCAAGAAAAAGAGGGAGAGGACTCAAATCAATAAAATTAGAAATGAAAAAGGAGAAGTTACAACAGACACCTCAGAAATACAAAGCATCCTAAGAGACTACTACAAGCAACTGTATGCCAATAAAATGGACAACCTGGAAGAAATGGACAAATTCTTAGAAAGGTATAATGTTCCAAGACTGAACCAGGAAGAAATAGAAAATATGAACAGACCAATTACAAGTAATGAAATTGAAACAGTGATTAAAAATCTTCCAACAAACAAAGGTCCAGGACCAGATGGCTTCACAGGTGAATTCTACCAAACATTTAGAGAAGAGCTAACACCCATCCTTCCCAAGCTCTTCCAAAAAATTGTGGAGGAAGGAACACTCCCAAACTCATTCTATGAGGCCACCATCACCCTGATACCAAAACCAGAAAAAGATACTACAAAAAAAGAAAATTACAGACCAATATCACTGATGAATATAGATGAAAAAATCCTCAACAAAATACTAGCAAACAGAAACCAACAGCACATTAAAAGGATCATACACCATGATCAAGTGGGATTTATCCCAGGGATGCAAGGATTCTTTAATATACACAAATCAATCAATGTGATACACCATATTAACAAATTGAAGAATTAAAATCATATGATCATCTCAATAGATGCAGAAAAAGCTTTTGACAAAATTCAACACCAGTTTATGATAAAAACTCTCCAGAAAGTGGGCACAGAGGGAACCTACCTCAACATCATAAAGGCCATATATGACAAACCCACAGCAAAAATCATTCTCAATGGTGAAAAATGGAAAGCATTTCCTCTAAGATCAGGAACAAGACAAGGATTTTCACTCTTACCACTATTATTCAACATAGTTTTGGAAGTCCTAGCCACAGCAATCAGAGAAGAAAAAGAAATAAAAGGAATACAAATTGGAAAAGAAGAAGTAAAACTGTAACTGTTTGCAGATGACATGATACTATACATAGAGGATCTTAAAGATGCCACCAAAAAACTACTAGAGCTAATCAATGAATTTGGTAAAGTTGCAGGATACAAAATTAATGCACAGAAATCTCTTGCATTCCTATACACTAATGATGAAAAATCTGAAAGTGAAATTAAGGAAATACTTCCATTTACCATTGCAATAAAAAGAATAAAATACCTAGGAATAAACCTACCTAGGGAGACACAAGACCTGTATGGAGAAAACTATAAGACACTGATGAAAAAAATTAAAAATGATTCAAACAGATGGAGAGATATACCATGTTCTTGGATTGGAAGAATCAATGTTGTGAAAATGACTATACTCTCCAAAGCAATCTACAGATTCAATGCAATCCCTATCAAATTAACAATGGCATTTTTTTTATGGAACTAGAACAAAAAATCTTAAAATTTGTATGTAGACACAAAAGACCCTGAATAGCCAAAGCAGTCTTGAGGGGAAAAAAACAGAGCTGGAGGAATCAGACTCCCTGACTTCAGACTATACTACAAAGCCACAGTAATGAAGACAACATGGTACTGGCACAAAAACAGAAACATAGATCAATGGAACAAGATAGAAAGCCCAGAGATAAACCCACACACATATGGTCAACTAATCTATGACAAAGGAGGCAAGGATATACAATGGAGGAAAGACAGTCTCTTCAATAAGTGGTGCTGGGAAAACTGGACAGCTGCATGTAAAAGAGTGAAATTAGAGCAGTCCCTAACACCATACACAAAAATAAACTGAAAATGGATTAGAGACCTAAATGTAATACCAGACACTATAAAACTCTTAGATGAAAACATAGGAAGAACACTCTTTGACATAAATCACAGCAAGATCTTTTTTGATCCACCTCCTAGAGTGATGGAAATAAAAACAAAAATAAACAAATGGGACCTAATGAAACTTCAAAGCTTCTGCACAGCAAAGGAAACCATAAACAAGATGAAAAGAGAACCCTCAGGATGGGAGAAAATATTTGCAAATGAATCAACAGACAAAGGATTAATCTCCAAAATGTATAAACAGCTCATGCAGCTCAATATTAAAAAAACAAAAAACCCAATCCAAAAATGGGCAGAAGACCTAAATAGACATTTCTCCAAAGAAGACATACAGATGACCAAGAAGCACATGAATAGCTGCTCAACATCACTAATTATTAGAGAAATGCAAATCAAAACTACAATGAGGTATCACCTCACACTAGTTATAATGGGCATCATCAGAAAATCTACAAACAACAAAAGCTGGAGAGGGTGTGGAGAAAAGGGAACCCTCTTGCACTCTTGGTGGGAATGTAAATTGATACAGCCACTATGCAGAACAGTGTGGAGGTTCCTTAAAAAACTAAAAATAGAATTACCATATGATCCAGCAATCCCACTACTAGGCATATACCCAGAGAAAACCATAATTCAAAAAGACACATGCACCCCAATGTTCACTGCAGCACTATTTACAATAGCCCGGTCATGGAAGCAACCTAAATGCCCATCGACAGACTAATGGATAAAGAAGATGTGGTACATATATACAATGGAATATTACTCAGCCATAAAAAGGAATGAAATTGGGTCATTTGTAGAGACATGGATGGATCTAGAGACTGTCATACAGAGTGAAGTAAGTCAGAAAAAGAAAAACAAATATCGTATATTAACACATATATGTGGAACCTAGGAAAATGGTACAGATGAACTGGTTTGCAAGGTAGAAATAGAGACACAGATGTAGACAATAAATGTATGGACACCAAGTGGGGAAAGCGGCAGGGGGTGGTGGTGGTGGTGTGATGAATTGGGAGATTGGGATTGACATGTTTTCACTGATGTGTATGAAATTGATGACTAATAAGAACTTGCTGTATAAAAAAATAAGTAAAATAAAATTCAAAAAAAAAGGTAGTTGAGACAGCATGTATACACCTTTTTAAAATAGTTTGGTAAAAATATAAAGAGAGAAAGGAGTAGCTAAAATGCGTGTATGTTTATTTAAAATGATTTTTCAATTATCAAACCATATCACCAAGAAATGCAAAGCATATAGTAAAAAAAGAAAACAGAATCCCTCTACCCAAAACCAAATATAGTTAACATATTTCTTAAAAATTGATTAAATTTTTCTTCTAACATTTCTCCTATAACAACAGTAATAATTACTAGGTGCCATTTAGCAAGCTCATATGCTAAACTCTTTTCTAAATTCTTTAAAAATGTTCTTTCAGGGCTTCCCTGGTGGCGCAGTGGTTGAGAGTCTGCCTGCCGATGCAGGGGACACGGGTTCGTGCCCCGGTCCGGGAAGGTCCCACATGCCGCGGAGCGGCTGGGCCCGTGAGCCATGGCCGCTGAGCCTGCGCGTCCGGAGCCTGTGCTCCGCAACGGGAGAGGCCACAACAGTGAGAGGCCCGAGTACCGCAAAAAAAAAAAAAAAAAAAAGTTCTTTCAATGGATGAATGAATAACTAAAATGTGGTATATACTAATACAATGGAATATTATTCAGCCTCAATAAGGAAAGGAAATCTGACATATGCTACAACTAGATGAACCCTGAAAACATTATGCTAAGTGAAACAAACCAGACACAATAATACAAATATAGAATGATTCCACTCATGTGAGGTACCTAGAATAGGCAAATTCATAGAGACAGGAAGTAGAATAGCGAGGTGGCCGGGGCCAGGAGAAGGGGAGAATGGGGAGTTATTGTTTAATGAGGAGAGTTTCTGTTTGGAATGATTTAAAATTTTGGAAATGGATGGTAGTGATGACTGCACAATGTTGTTAATGTACTTAAAGCCACTCAGTTGTACATTTAAAAATGGCTAATGTGGGCTTCCCTGGTGGCGCAGTGGTTGAGAGTCCGCCTGCCGATGCAGGGGACGCGGGTTCGTGCCCCGGTCCGGGAAGATCCCACATGCCGCGGAGCGGCTGGGCCCGTGAGCCAGGGCCGCTGAGCCTGCGCGTCCGGAGCCTGTGCTCCGCAACGGGAGTGGCCACAACAGTGAGAGGCCCGCATACCCGCCCCCCCAAAAAAAATTGGCTAAAGTATCAATAGTAAATTTTATATTATGTATATTTTACCACAAAAACCTATTCTAATTCAAATCTTCAATTCTATAAGATGTGTTATACAACTAATAGATGGATTTGAACCCAGGCAATCTGACTACAGAACCTAGGTTCTTTGACCATATTGTTAAAAAGAAAGAGAGAACAGTATAAAGAACCTCCATACCGATCACCCTGTTTCAACAATTATCTGCTTCTGGCCAACCTTGTTTCATCTGTTCCCCAACCTATTCCCTGCCCTGCCTCTAGGATATTTTGGTGTAAATTTCAGACATCATGTCATTTAATCTGTAAATATTTCAATACATAGCTCTGAAAGAATAATTTTTTAAAAATTGTAACACTTTAAAAAATCTAACGATTTCTTAATATCATCAAGTATTCTGTTACTGTTCACATTTCCCCAATTGCCTTACAAATTTTTGTTTGAATTAGGACCCAAATAAAACTTACACACTGCAATTGGTTGATGTTTCTAAGCCTTCCAACAAGAAGTTCCCCCTCCATCTTTTGTTGTTCTTGTTCTTAGAGGTTGTTTTGTTGTTGTTTTGTATTTTTTAAATGATGTGTGTCATTTGTTCTGTGGAGTTCTGCACAGTTCAGATTTTGCCCATTGCCTCCTTCAGAATGTTCCTTTGTCCCCTGTATTGCCTGTAAAGCGGTTGGATCTGGAGTCTTCGCCAGTTTCAGGATCTGCTGTTTAGGCAAGAAGAATTCCTAGGCGGTGCTCTGTACTCCCGTTAGGAAGCACAGAACAGCCTGTCTGCTGCATTTTTTGTGATGTTAACCATCATTGATAATTATCACCCAGGTCCATTAATTCACTGAGGATTGGGAAATGATGACATTTCCTCTTCATGTATTAGCTGGACTGTTTTAACAAAGAAAAATTTTCCTTCATCAGTTTTTTGGTTATCAAGGTACAGTGTATACAGGAAAGGCAGGATGAATACTTGGTAATTTCCCTTTACGTACCACTTTTCAAAATGCTGTGTCAGTTTCTTAGCAGTGAATATTGTTTGTTTGTTGTCATAGTATCGTTCTGATTGTTTGTCTTAATATCATCTTGAACTCATGATTTTAACATATTTGATGTTTCAATCTGTTCTAGTTACTGTGGTAGGCAGAATAAAGCTCCCCAAATATGCTCATGTCCTAATGCCAGGAATCTGTGAACGTTACATTACATGGCAAAGAGGAATCAAGGTAGCAAATGGAATCAAGTTCACCAACCAGTCTACTTTAAAATAGGGAGATATCCTGGATTACCTGGGTGGCTCCAAGTACTCACCAGGGGCCTTACAAGTGGAAGAGGGAGGCAAAAAGAGGAGGTGATGGGATGTGAGGACTCTACCGCTGCTGGCTCTGAGACATTGGAAGGGGGTCGTGAGCCAAGGAAGGCAGGCAGTCTCCATAGCTGGAAAGGCAAGGAAACTGATTTTTCCCTAAAGCTTCCAGAAAGGAATGCAGTCCTGCTGACGCCTTGGTTTTAGGTCAGTGAGACCTGTGTGGGCTTTTTTTTTTTTTTTAAAGAAGATGTTGGGGGTAGGAGTTTAATTATTTATTTATTTATTTGGCTGCGTTGGGTCTCCGTTTCTGTGTGAGGGCTTTCTCTAGTTGTGGCAAGCGGGGACCACTCTTCATCGCGGTGCGTGGGCCTCTGACTATCGCGGCCTCTCCTGTTGCGGAGCACAGGCTCCAGACGCGCAGGCTCAGTAGTTGTGGCTCACGGGCCTAGCTGCTCCGCGGCATATGGGATCCTCCCAGACCAGGGCTCAAACCCGTGTCCCCTGCATTAGCAGGCAGATTCTCAACCACTACGGCACCAGGGAAGCCCCTGTGTGGGCTTTTAACCTACAGAACTGCAACTCTGTTGTTTTTAAGCTGATAAATTGGGGTAATTTGTTACAGCAACATCAGAGGGTTAACACAGAGGGTTGCTATCCTTATTGATGCCCATACTGATCCATCCTTGGCCAGTGTTATCCTTTGCAAATTGGCTTCCAACTCCTTGAATTTTCTTGCTTTCTAGTATGACAGGATGCCACAGGCCCACCTATTGGTAAACTCATAGAATTTGGCTTCTATCTCAACTTCTCTTGTTCTCTTTACTGTAACCAATGATTTTAAACAGGAAAATGCAGTACTTATCATTTTTGTCTTCTCTGCACACTTTACTCCTTTCTTTTCCAAAAGGCTTCCATCTTTCCCTATGATATCACCGAAGAATCCTGTTCCATTGCCCTCTTTCTCTTCCTTCCTCACGCCCTAAGCCTGTCCTCGGGCCTCATTTCTTCTTTCTCCACACACTCTTCCTCAGAATCCCATCCATATGCAATAATCCCCCGTTCCAAGGGCTCCTAAAGATTTATTTCTCTCCCTTATCTCTCCTGGTACCAATACAGGACATCATTTCCAACTGCTCGTTGAGAGCTGCCCCCTGTACAAACAACCTACACATCAAATTCATGGCAAAACCTTTATTCCCATTGTCCCCCAACGCTTTCGTTACTGGCTTTTTCTGTGAATAGTCCACTCAGATTCAAACTCTGGCGGCTATTTTACACTCTTCCTTGTCCTCTGACGCTCCTAAAATAAGAAATATAACTGCCACCAAATAATTATAATATTTTTACTTTGGTTTTGCTATAATAAATGAGATTTTTTAAAGTTTGTTTTGCCCTTGAGTGTGCATCCATGGACAGAGACCCCCGTGAGAAGCCAAATAATCATCAGAGGTTGTTTGTGAGCACAGAACTAGAGCACGGGGGTGACACGGTTTGAAGAGTTAATGTCTCCAGCTAAGATGGTGTGGTGTGTGGGCCTTCTCATGGGATTACAACACCTGGAGTCTTCGCTAAGGCTCCCTCTCCCCTGAGAAAGCTTAGGTGGTCCCTACCAACCTTTCTTTCTATGCCTCTCTGCCTGACAACATTCTTTTGATTTCCCTAGAAATATTAATATCTTCAAACTGGTGGCAGACTATCTTACAGGCACATAAAGTCACAAAATTAAATGAGATGGGTATCTCTATCTATCTAGAGTTAGACCTACCTAGGAGAGTAGCTATGTCTCTGCTTAACACTTGGTATTACCTTTAAGAAATATTACTTGAAAACAACTATTTGTGTATATGCTGTGATGCTAGATGTGGGCCTGAGTGGCCTGTGCATCACTATGGAGCTTAGCGCCCTCTTGTGTTCACTACAAAGTCAAGCACAGAGGGCTCTCCATGATTTACCAGAAGTATTTTTAACTGCATCTTTATGGGAAGTGTCTGAATTTGGCTTCCAATTTTTAAAAGGATTTGGCACCCTGAGAATCATATGTACACAGAGCCAACTCTAGGAAAAACCGAACATAAAATTCTTTAGATACCTTATTTCCTCTTTCTTTTCATCCCATTTATTTTTTCTTTCATTAGATCCCTATTCACTCCAACAGTTTCCTTTCCCCCATTTTATTCCCTCCAGAGCTCCTAGGTCATATTTGATCCTGTAACTTACTATTAAATAATCTAAATTTGTGTAATTTTTATGCTTCCAAGAAATATTTTGATACATTAGTCATCAAAATATGTTGTTTAGATGGAAAGACGAAACCAAAGAGAGCTCAATTGCATTAGAGAAATGCAAATCAAAACCACAATGAGGTATCATCTCACACAGGTCAGAACGGCTATCAACAAAAAGTACAAAAAATAACTGCTGGAGAGGGTGTGGAGAAAAGGGAACCGTCTTGCACTGTTGGTGGGAATGTAAATTGGTGCAGCCAATATGGAAAACAGTATGGAGGTTCCTCAAAAAACTAAAAATAGAGTTGCCATATGATCTAGCAATCCCACTCCTGGGCATATATTCAGACAAAACTATAATTTGAAAAGATTGCAGCACTATTTACAATAGCCAAGACATGGAAACAACCTAAATGTCCATCGACAGGTGAATGAATAAAGAAGATGTGGTATACACATATACAAAGGAGTATTACTCAGTCATAAGAAAACAATGAAATAATGCTATTTGCAGCAACGTGGATGGATCTAGAGATTAGCATACTAACTGAAGTAAGACAAAGACAAATATTATATGATATCACTTATTTGTGGAATCTTAAAAAGGATACAGATGAACTTATGTACAAAACAGAAACGGACTCGGGGGCTTCCCTGGTGGCGCAGTGGTTAAGAATCCTCCTGCCAAGGCAGGTGACTTGGGTTTGATCCCTGGTCCGGGAAGATCCCACGTGCTGCGGAGCAACTAAGCCCACGCACCACAACTACTGATCCTGCGCTCTAGAGCCCATAAGCCACAACTATTGAAGCCCGTGCGCCTAGAGCCGGTGCTCCGCAACAAGAGAAGCCACCGCAATGAGAAGCCCGCGCACCACAATGAAGAGTAGCCCCTGCTCACTGCAACTAGAGAAAGCCCACGCACAGCAACAAAGACCCAATGCAGCCCAAAAAAAATCCACCAGAAACAGACTTACAGACATAGAAAACAATCTTATGGTTACCAAGGGGAAAGGGGAGGAGGATAAATTAGGAGTTTGGGATTAACAGATATACACTACTATATATAAAATAAATTCTACTGTATAGCACAGAGAACTATATTCAATATCTTGTGAAATAATCTGAAAAAGAATATATATCTATATATAATCACTTTGCTGTACATCTGAAACTAACACAACATTGTAAATAAACTATACTTCAATTAAAAAAAAATTTTTTTTAAGGTGTCACAGCTCCAGACTCCATTGGGAAAAACGTTTACCCTCAGAAATGAGTTAGGGTTTTAGTAAAAGACATGAAACTGATTGTGAAGAGAGAGACAGATTCAAACTCTTCCAGAATCTCAAAATGGCAATGACCCCTACAAATCAAAGAATAGGGCATTTATACCCTAGCTCAATGTTAAGACCCAAACAATTACCCAGGATACACCAAACAGGATTAAATCACACATAGTCATGAAATTCTTCTGGCTCTCCCTTCAGATAACATAAATAAACATTTATTTTGAACCCTGTGTAAGGCACTTTACAGACATGCCAATCACAGGGCTGTCAGGCCCATCAACTACTTCCGAGGCAAAGTACCTTCCTGAGAGCCCCGAGCTAACTGAAGTGGGCCATCCCTATGTTGTTTTGTAGTAAGAGAAGCCCTCTGATTAGGACAGAAGTGGGCACCTGGAAACCTCTGACGTGGCTTGGTTTAAAATGCTCTACCTATCAGGGATAATAGAGCCAATTGGATTTTCTCCCTCAGGTAGTTGAATGGGGAGGAGTCAGCTAGTTGATAACAGGTGGTAGATAAGACGTAAAAGAGAAGCAAAGTCCAAAAGAGGAGTCATATGAATGGCAGCATATTAATTAAAGATCCATCAACTCCTGCTGAAAGGGCAAGTGTTAATCTGGTCCCTAAAGCTGGTTTAGATTGTGAATGGAGCTACTCTTGGAAGGGAAAGTGATACCAGCCTCCCTCTCTGCAATGAAGTTTATTCCAATAAACCCCCATTACTTGTGAGATCTCTCGTTCAACAAAGAAAAGTAACAGCAGTGTGGGGAATCAAAGTTAAAGGAGATAGTCTCTGCTATCATAAAATTTGAATTGTAGTTGGGAGGATCGTGCATATTAATTCATGGAATATTTATTAGTTTCCTACTGCTGAGTAGTATATTAAGTACTAGAGATACAAAGATAAGTAGAACATAGACCCTGTCCTCCAGGGGCTCAGAGACTCCAGTGGGAAGTGGATGGTGTGAAAGTGATGTCCAGAATGCAGAGGGAATAGGGGAGGAACTGAAGATGCTTCTAAAGTCCACTTACTGCTTCCTACCATTAGAAAAGAATATTGCTCGATGTTTCTGTCCATGTGGAGGAAGCTCAGTTAAGATAAATCATGGCCTCTTCCATTCCCCTACTCCTTCCTCTGGGGAAGTTTAATCTTAGGAAGAATTAAAATCGGCATGTGTGGACCAAATCTTCTCTTCTTCCTTTTGGGATCTAGGACATTCTAACTTTGGTCCAACATTGCCTACAAGTGGTACTTAGGTCTGCCTAACTTTGGGGTTCAGTAAGTAGGCCTACTTGGCTCTTCATCTAAGCTTCCCAACTTCATTTTATCAGCAAATACAGTAGTATTTAATTTCCCCTCTGCCTTGTTCTTGTATTTTTTTGTATTTTTGTTCAGATCCTGTGTGGGGAAGAGAAATTATTATGTGAACACCCTGGAGGCAACAACACCCAACACCCAACTTAAAGACATGGAGGTCTTTAAGACCCCAGTATGCACTCCTCCAACCACTGTTGTCTAGACCATTGGTGGAACTAGACCAAAGCCAAAACTGGTCAGGAATATGTGACTGAAGGTCTGAAATGAAAAAAATGAGCTAGACCAATTGTATTTTGTACTGAAAGGTAAAAAAAAAAAAAAAAAGAAAAAAAAAGAAAAAGAATTTTCCAGTTGGCAGCAGGACAGAAGGACACGTGGAGTATGGCCGAATCCCAATAATGGTAGTGATTTAGTGTTAAAAATCCCAAACTCCTGCCATCTTTTAGCTCTAGTCTCAGTGAATCCCAGCCTCATTCTTGGATTTTCATGAAATTCTACGAGTATGTTTGGAGGCAATTCTCCATGGGTTTCTCATGTTTCTACTTACTACGTGAACAGAGGCACTGTTTTAAAGGACAAACCCTTTGTCTGTGCTTTTCAAGGATATTTGTATAATGAACAGCCTTGGAAGATAGAGATAGTGTGCCCTTCTGAAGCAAAGGGCAGGTTTGTTTACTGACTGGTAAAATAAAGACAGTATCTCCCAAAGGTGCAAAGGTTAGGCAGTCTTTGGCCCATAATAAGAGATTTGGGTTCCCTATGTCCTGGGTCCTTCATGTAATGTAAACCACTGCACGTGCATGTTTTATCTGAGCCTCTTGGTGATGCCCTGTGGGAATTGGGGTTTGGGCAACTGACACAACAATGCTGATACTCCAGCTTCTGCTACTGCAGCAATTAATAAACTATCCTCTGCCTCTAATCTGGGAGTCTAATGTCTTTTTTCAGCATCCATGAAATGGCAGCAGGCTGACTTGTTAGCTTGCAAGTAGGGTAAAATCTCTGACTCTTCACTAGTGATAATATACCTTATAAAAACAAAATGAGCCTTCAAAACTCCCCTTTATCTGAGATATCTTGATAAAGTCTCTTTTCCTTGCTAGGAGCCCTGACTAGAACATGTTTAAAACAAATCATTCTGGCAAACTTAACGGGAGAAAGTATTTGCAAATTATATATCTGATAAGGGGTTAATATCCAAAATATATAAAGAAGTCATACAACTCAATAGCTAAAAAACAAACAATCCAGTTAAAAATTGGGCAGAGGATCTGAATAGATATTTTTCCAAAGAAGACACACAATATGAAAAGATGCTCAAAATCACTAATCATTTGGGAAACGCAAATCAAAACCAGAATGAAATATTACCTCACACCTGTTATAATGGCTATTATTAAAAAGATAAGAAATAAAAAGTGTTGGTGAGGATGTGGAGAAAGGAGAACTCTTGTGCACTGTTGATGGGATTGTAAATGGGTGCAGCCATCATGGAAAACAGTATGAAAGTCCCTCAAAAAATTAAAAATAGAACTACTGTATGATCCAGCAATTCCACTTCTGAGTATATGTATATATATATACATATATATATATCCAAAGGAAATGAAAGCGCTGTCTTGAAGAGATAAATGTACCTCATGTTCATTACAGCATTATTTATAATAGCCAAGCTATGGAAACGATCTAAATGTCCACTGATAGATGAATGGATAACGAAAATGTGGTATATTTATCTAATGGAATATTATTCAGCCATAAAAAAGAATGAAATCTTGCCATTTGCAAAAACATGGATGGATCTTGAGGGTATTATGCCAAGCGAAATATGCCAGACAGAAGTAGACAGATACCTATGATCTCACTTACATGTGGAATCTAACACCCCCTACACACACACAAAACAAAAAACCACCACCAAACCCATAGATACAGAGAACAGATTGGTGGTTGCCAGAGTAGGGTATGGGTGTGTGTGTGGGGTGGGCAAAAGGGTGAAGGGAGTCAAAAGGTACAAACTTCCAATTATAAAATAAGTCAGGGGGGACTTCCCTGGTGGCACAGTGGTTAAGAATCCGCCTGCCAATGCAGGGGACATGGGTTCGAGCCCTGGTCCGGGAAGATCTCACATGCCGCGGAGCAACTAAGCCCGTGCACCACAACTACTGAGCCTGCGTTCTAGAGCCCGTGAGCCACAACTACTGAGCCCGCGCGCCACAACTACTGAAGCCCAGGCGCCTAGAGCCTGTGCTCCGAAACAAGAGAAGCCACCACAATGAGAAGTCTGCGCACCTCAACAAAGAGTAGCCCTGCTCTCTGCAAAAAAAAAGTAAAAAAGAAAGCCCGTGTGCAGCAACGAAGACCCAGCGCAGCCCAAAAAAATAAATAAAAATTTTAAAAAGTCAGGGGGATGTAATGTATAACATAGTAACTATAATTAATAATACTGTGTTGCATATTTGAAAGTTGCTAAGATAGGTCTTAAAAGTTCTCAGCACAAAAAAAAATTTTTTTTAACTATGTATGATGATGAATATTAAGTAGATATTGTAGTGATCATTTTACAATATACACAAGTATTGAATCATTATGTTATACACCTGAAATTAATATCATGTTTTGTTATTGATTGTACTATACCTCTATAAAGAAAAATCATTCTGGGGGCTTCCCTGGTGGCGCAGTGGTTGAGAGTCCACCTGCCGATGCCGGGGACACGGGTTCGTGCCCCGGTCTGGGAAGATCCCACATGCCGCGGAGCGGCTGGGCCCGTGAGCCATGGCCGCTGAGCCTGCGCGTCCGGAGCCTGTGCTCCGCAACCAGTGAGAGGCCGGCGTACCGCAAAAAAAAAAAAAGAAAACTCATTCTGGGAAAAAAGGCAATTGTAACTACAGGAATGACATAAAAGTTAATTAGGGTTAAGAACTAAGAGCACAAGCAGACATACCCAGAACTGAGCCCAGGATCTTCCTAATAGTATTTGCGCGGGCCACAATTTCACTTCCTCACCCACACCTTTTGCTCCTCAGATTTGCATAATCCAGGTAAGGCCAATAGTTCCCTTAGACTCCAACAGCAAGTCACTAATGGTTGTGCCAAGAATCTGTATACAGTTGACCCTTGAACATTATGGGTTTGAACTACGTGGGTCCGCTTATATGTGGATTTTTTTCAGTAGTCAATACTACAGTACTACTCGATCCGTGGTAGGTTGAATTCAGGATTGCAAAACTGCAGTTATGGAGGAACCGTGGCCAAGAGAGCCAACTATAAGTTATATGCAGATTTTTAACCACTTGGAGGGTCAGCACCCCTAACCTCTTTGTTCAAGGGTTTCCTGTATTTTTCTTTTTAGAGAGCACAACGTACATAAGAGCCTCCAATCTTCTTTGTGTATTCTCAGTCACTAACTAGTTCTTAGGCATAATATTCTTAAATTTTATTATTGGCCTCTAAAAATGTTCTGTGCGTCATTGCATTTTAACTGTTCAGTCAAGGTGATGGGCTATTCAGAATCATCCACGCTGTAATCAGGGGCCCACAGGTGCTTACAATGACTAGGTGGGGTTGAGGTTAGAAATTGTTTGTGGCATCAGACACTGAGAATTACAGGTCAGGAGGTAGAAATGTATTAGAAAGAGTCAGGGCTTTGGAGTCAGAGAGACCTGTCTGAATCTTAGTTCTACCACTCACTGATGAGGAATTTAACGTCTCTCAGCTTCTTTCCTAATAAGCAAAGTGCAGTCAATAATTACCACTCTACCCTCCAGCCCTCCAACCCCTGCGCTCCGTTGCATATGATTGTTGTGTTAATTAAATGAGACCAGGCATAGAAAACACATGATACTCATGCCAGTGAAGCGCAAAGTTTCAGAGCTATAAAAAGCTACCATTATTGGTTTTTTAAAATTAATTAATTAATTAGTTTTTATTTTGGGCTATGTTGGGTCATCACTGCTGTGAGTGGGCTTTCTCTAGTTGTGGTGAGCAGGGGTTGCTCTTCACTGTGGTGTGCGGGCTTCTCATTGTTGTGGCTTCTCTTGTTGCGGAGCATGGGCTCTAGGTGTGTGGGCTTCAGTAGTTGTGGCACGTGGGCTCAGTACTTGTGGCTTGTGGGCTCTAGACCGCAGGCTCAGTAGTTGTGGCGCATGGGCTTAGTTGCTCCATGGCATGTGGGATCTTCCTGGACCAGGACTCGAACCTGTGTCCCTTGCATTGGCAGGCAGATTCTTAACCACTGCACCACCAGGGAAGCCCCCATTATTTTTTTAAATAAGTATCTTTGACCCTGCTTACCAATATTGTCACAAATCACTCATTTACAATTCAGAGGAAAGAAAGCAACCTATGAGAGTGCTTGCCATCAAGGTTTTTATTTGCAGAATAAATTGAAAAACAGAATGCAGTATATCTGGGAATGTCAAAATGAGCCTTCTTTAACGACTGGTTTGGAGCTGGCACAGCACTTAGTCCAGAATTATCAACAAGGAGAAAGGAGTTAGAGAGCCACAAAATAAAATCACAGGATTTAGAAAGCAGGCAATCCTGATTTTCAGGAAAACTAAGAAAGCCCAAGTATTATACACTCTGGCCTGGGATGCAGAATGAGGCTAGTTTGGGGGTTGGGACATAAACAGGACCGAGATGCTGTTAGATTGTGGGGAAAGAGAGAATGTCATCCCTCTATTATTAAAGCAGAGCTCAGATACCAGGCAAGTTCTTTACCTGAAGGTCCAGGGTAGAGAGGGCGAGGGGAGCAGTTCAGGAGGCCTGGTATCCACCTCTCTCTCGTGTGCAGAGCTAAAATGAAGTCACTTGCAGCTGCTGTTTGAAGGTAATGTAGAAGCAACCAGGACTTCATAATGTAAAATCTCAGAGAAGAGAGAACTGCAGGGAGAGGTAAGGTAACAGTCTGCAGCTGCATTTTCTCTCAGAGCAGTTAACCATTCTGGGTGTGGGGCAAAAATTAAGAAGGCAAGAGAAGAGCTTGGGCAGAGGGCCTCTACTAAAAGGCAGAGAAACTTCTCAGGGAGGAAGAAATGAAAAGCAGAGGCTTGAAAGGTGAAGGTCTCAGTAAGAAGGAGACGGTAAAGTATGTGCCCAACACCCAGCCCTTAAGGCATTTGCCAAATTTTCCAATTGAACAAGGCAGGAAGCTAGGAAGTCAAGCAGAAGGGCTCTGAAGAACAGAATCAAGTTGGTGTCAGTCTTGTACTACTGAGGAGACAAGGGTAGAAATCAAGACTCACCTAGTGATGAGCCCAGTCAACTCCCCAGATTTGCTGGAACCCTGGACAGCTATACTTTTGGACACGTTAGGTTTGAGATGCCTGTGTTAGTTTCCCAGTGCCGTTGCGAATTACCACAAACTTTATTATCTTGCAAGTCTGGGGGTCAGAAGTCTGAAATGGGTCTCAGTGGGCGAAAATCAAGGTGCTGGAAGGGGTAGTTCTTTCTGAGATTCAAAAGGGGAATCCATTCCTTGTCTCTTCTAGCTTCTAGAGGCTGCCAGCATTCTTGGTTGTGCCCACATCACTCCAGTCTCTGCTTCCATTGCTACATTGCCTTCTTCTCTGACTCATCAAGCCCACCTGAATAATCCAGGATAAACTCTCCATATCAGCATCCTTAACTTCATCACAGTTGTAAAGTCACTTTTATGATAGGTTCCAGGGATTAAGGCATGGACCTATCTGGAGGAGGCCCTTATTCAGCCAACCACAATGTCTGGGTGGGGTGTTGGGGGGACCCAAATAGAGATGTCTAAAAGGCAGTTGAGTATAAGGCTTTTGAGCTCAAGGGTATTTGGACTACAGATATAGCTATGAAGTCACTGGCATGTGTGTGCTAACGTCATGGGTGTGGATATTGCCAAGGGGACAAAATGTAAAGAAAGGCATACCTTTGGGGAACACTAATATTATATAAGTGAAACTGAGGGAGGTCATCAGATCCCTTAAATCATAACTTGCTTGATAAATACCTTGTAACCTGTCCTCAATCAAGCTTGCCTCAATTGTTCTTGCAGACTGCATACCCTTCAAGCTTCATGTAGCTTAGACAATATATCACAAGACTCCTTAAATCACCTCCTACAGATAACACCTCTGATATATGAGTCACTATAGTAACAGTTGCTCAAATTGTTTTTCAGGAACACAGAGCTTGCCTTGCCCAGATCAAACCAGTCGAGACCATGGACTGGGTGACTGTCCAGTGGATAACCTTTTGACATCAGAAGGCCAAAAACTTCACCCTCAGAACATGTAAATGCCACCATTTTCTGAACATGCATCCCGTGAAGAAGCATGTAACTCAGATATGCCTGTACAGAACCCCAATTACTGTACATTTTTCTTACCTTTAATCATCTTTCCCCACACCTCAGACCACCCTGCTTCCTTATGCTGTAAGTAGCCTGAGCCCCTCACCTTCATGAAAGTGGATTTAAGACTTGTTCTCCCGTCTCCTCGCTTGGCTGCCTTGTGTATAAATCGTTTCTCTGCTGCAAACCTTGGCGTCTCAGCATTTGGCTTGCTGCGAGTTGGGCAAATGAACCTGGTTTGATAACATAAGGAGTGGGTGTATCAGCTAGGATTAGAATCAGCTGCATGGAACAGAAACAAACAACAATGGCTTAAATAAGAAAGACGTTTATTAAATTGTTAAAGAAGTCTGGACTAGTATGGCAGCTTCACCAGATCACCTCTACACCAGTTCCACCTATCTTTCTGCTCTGCCATTCTCAGGTACATAGCTCCATCCTCAATGGTGCAAGCCAAGATGACTGCCAGAGGAGTTCTGCAATCCCATCCAGGTTCTAGGCAGGAAGAAAAGGGACGTAAGGGCAGTTCTCCTAGCTGAGTCTGCTCTTCCCAGAAGTCCCACGTGACTCACTTTCACTTGACTCACTGACCACACCTAGGGAAGTTGGACAGTGTAGTCTTTTATAGGTCCATTACCACCCTAAAAAAATAAAAATAAAAATAACCAAGGTTCTGTTACTAGAAGTGAAGAGGAAAGTGGATATCAAGGAGGCAAAAAGTCTCTTCCGGAGTGGACAAAAAGAAACCTACAAATGAGGTTAAGAAGGAATGTTCAGTGAAATAGGAGAGGAACCAAAAGTAGGGAGCTTGTGGCTGTGTCCTGAAGGGCAGTTCCCCGTCTTCCAATGAATTAAGAAAGAAAGTGGATTTAGATATGGCACCTGCTGTGAAGAAGGCCAAAGAAAAGCATTACCTCTCCACTTTCAAGGTATTCTGCTGGAGAATCGGCTTGGGTAGAGGGGGCAACTGCTCCCCCTGAGAAGATCCATTAGAAAATCACATACTGGGCTTCCCTGCTGGCGCAGTGGTTGATAATCTGCCTGCTAATGCAGGGGACGTGGGCTCGAGCCCTGGTCCGGGGAGAGCCCACATGACGTGGAGCAACTAAGCCCATGCGCCACAACTGCTGAGCCTGAGCTCTAGATCCTGCAAGCCACAACTGCTGAGCCTGAGCTCTAGATCCTGCAAGCCACAACTACTGAGCCCGTGTGCCTAGAGCCTGTGTTCTGCAACAAGAGAAGCCACTGCAATGAGAAGCCCGTGCACCGCAACAAAGAGTAGCCCCCACTCACCACAACTAGAGAAAGCCAGCGTGCGGCAACGACGATTCAACACAGCCAAAAATAAAATAAATAAGTACTTAAAAAAAAAATCACATACCTTTCCTGAATTTTTCGTATTTACTAATAATATAGGGCTTGGTTGTGACCTGCTTGATTAACTTTAGGGTGGAAAATAGAAGAAAGCTATCAAAATCTTCAGGCATGATAGCTACAAAAAGAATCTGGCATATATTACAGCCTACATTTTGTTTTATTATGCTAAAAGAGTACTCAAGACCTTGATTTATGATACAAAAGGCCCTTCTTCATTACCTATCTTGAGAGATAGTAGGTTGAGAAGTGGTGAAAACGACAGGCCCTTCCTGTCTTTTCCCACTCAGCATTGATTCTTCTTTTTTGTTGAAAGCAAAATATTTTTATTCCATATTCTGGAGTTAAGAAACAGCTTCTGGTGTTGTTTTTCTCTAACATTCTACTACTTGTCCTTAATAGAGTCTCCGTAGTCCCACTCCCATTGAAAAACCAGTTAGCTCATCATTTCTCTGTGGTGATAAGGAAAAGAGGAGTATGGACAGCAAAATCTATTAGTAATTCTTAAATCTTACTTTATGCAAATTTTTTTTCTTTTTTTGAAGTATAATTGACCTACAACACTGTGTTAGTTCCAGGTGCACAACATAGTGATTTGATTATTTCTATACATTACTAAATGATCACCATGATAAGTCTAGTTACCATCTGCCACCATACAAAGATATTACATTATACTGACTACATCCCCATGCTGTTCATTTCATCCCCGTGGCTCATTTATTTTGTAACTGGAAGTCTGTACCTCTTAATCTCCCTCACTTATTTCACTCATCCCCCACCCGACTTCTGACAACCACCTGTTTGTTCTCTGTATTTAGGATGTTTGTTTTACTGTTTGTCCATTTGTTTTGTTTTTTAGATTTCACATATAAGTCAAATCATATGGTATGTGTCTTTCTCTGACATTTCACTTAGCATAATACCCTCTAGGCCTATTCATATTTTCACAAATAGCAAGATTTCACTCTTTTTTATGGCTGAGTAATATTCCATTGTGTAGCTATAGCACATCTTCTCTATCCATTCATTTACTTATGGACACTTAGGTTGCCTCCATATGTTGGCTATTGTAAATAATGCTTCAGTGAATATAGGGGTGCATACATTTTTTCAAATTAGCATTTCTGTTTTCTTCAGAAAAATATCCAGAAGTGGAATTGCTGGGTCATATGGTATTTCCATTTTATAATTTTTTGAGGAAACTCCATACTGTTTTCCATAGTGGCTGCACCAACTTACACTCCCACTAACAACACACACGTTCCCTTTTCTCCACATCCTTCCCCAACACTTGCTATTTCTTGTGTTTTTGATAATAGCTATTCTGACAGGTGTGAGGTGTTATCTCATTGTGGTTTTGATTTGCATTTACCTGATGATTAGTGATGTTGAGCATCTTTCTATGCACCTGTTGCCCATCTGTAAGTCTTCTTTGGAAACATGCCTATTCAAGTCCTTTGCCCATTTTTCAATCAAGTTGGGTTTGTTTTTTTTTTTATGTTGAGTTGTATAAGTTATTTGTATATTTTGGATATTAACATCTTATCAGATATATCCTTTGCAAATACCTTCTCCCATTCAGTAGGTAACCTTTTCGTTTTGTTAACAGTCTCCTTTGCTGTGCAAAAGCTTTTTAGTTTGATGTTGTCCCACTTGCTTACTTTTGTTTTTGTTGCCTTTGCCTTAGGAGACATTTCCAAAAGAATATTGTTAAGACTGATGTCAAAGAGCATACTGCTTATGTTTTCTTCTAGAAGTTTTATGGTTTCAGGTCTTACATTTAAATCTTTAATCCATTTTGAGTTTACTTTTGTGTATAGTGTGAGAAAGTAATCCAGTTTGGTTCTTTTACATGTAGTTGTCCAGTTTTCCCAATGCCACTTATTGAAGAGGCTGTCTTTTCCCCATTGCATATTCTGCCTCCTTTGTTATAGATTAATTGCCCATATAAGTGTGGGTTCATTTCTGGACTCTCTATTCTGTTCCATTGATCAATGGGTCTGTTTTTGTGCCAGGACCATACTGTTTCAATGACTGTAGCTTTGTAATATTGAAATCAGGGAGTGTGATATCTCCAGCTTTGTTCTTTCTTAAGGTTGTTTTGAGAAAGACAAAACAACTTGGGGTCTTTTAGGTTTTCACACAAATTTTAGAATTTGGTCTAGTTCTGTGGAAAATGCCACTGGTATTTTGATAGGGATTGTATTGACTCTCTAGATTGCCTTGGGTAGTATGGTCATGTTAACAATATTAATTCTTCCAATCCATGAGCACAGTATATATTTGTGTTGTCTTCAATTTCTTTCATCAATGTCTTACAGTTTTCCAAGTACAGGTCTTTTACCTCCTTGGTCAGATTTATTCCTAGGTATTTTATTCTTTTTGATGCAATTGTAAGTAGGACTGTTTCCTTATTTTTTCCTTCTACCAGTTCATTGTTAGTGTATAGCAATGCAACAGATTTCTGTATATTAATTTTGTATCCTGCAACTTTACTTAATTCATTTATTAGTTCTAACAGTTTTTTGGTGACATCTTTAGGATTTTCTAGATATAGTATCATCATCTGCAAATAGTGAGTTTTACTTCTTTCCTTACAATTTGGATGCCTTTTCTTTCTTTTACTTATCTGGTTGCTGTGGCTAGGACTTCCAATACTGTTAAATAGAAATGGTGAAAGCAGGCATCCTTGTCTTGTTCCTGAATTTAGAGGAAAGGCTTTTAGCTTTTCACTATTGTGATGTTAGGTGTGGGTTTGTCATAAACGGCCTTTATTTTGTTGAGATATGTTCCCTCTATACCCACTTAGATGAGTTTTTATCATGAATGGATGTTTAATTTTGACATTTATTGAGAGGATCATGTGATTTTTATTCTTCATTTTGTTAATGTGGTGCATCCCATTGATTTATTTACATATATTGAACCAACCTTGCATCCCTGTAATAAATCCCACTTGATCATCGTATATGATCCTTTTACTGTATTGTTGAATTCAGTTTGCTAATATTTTGTTGAATTTTGCATCTATGTTCATCCATGATATTGACCTGTAATTTTTTTTTTTTTTTTTTTTACAGCTTTGTCTGGTTTTGGTATCAGGGTGATGCTGGTCTCATTGAATGAATTTGGAAGCATTTCTTCCTCTTCAACTTTCCAGAATAGTTTGCGAAGGATGAATTGACTCTAAGTGTTTGGTAGAGGTCACCTGTAAAGCCATCTGGTCCTGGACTTCTGCTCATTAGGAGTATTTTTGTTTTTCTTTTTTTAATTACTGATTCAATTTCATTACTGGTAATTGGTCTGTTCATATTTTCTACTTCCTCCTGACTTGGTCTTGGGAGTTTGTATATTTCTAGGAATTTATCCATTTCTTCTCAGTTGTCCATTTTATTGGTGTATAGTTGTTCATGGTAATCTCTTATGACCCTTTATATTTCTGTGGTGTCAGTTGAAAGAGACTTCTCATTCATTCTTGATTTTACTTGGGCCCTCTTTCTTTTTTAAGGATGAGTCTGGCTAAAGGTTTATCAATTTTGTTTATCTTTTCAAAGAACCAACTCTTAGTTTCTTTCTTTCTTTCTTCCTCTCTTTCTGTCTCTATTTCATTATATCTGCTCTGATCTTTATTACTTCTTTCCTTCTACTAACTTTGGGTTTTGTTTGTTCTCCTTTTTCTGGTTCCTTTAGGTATAAATTTAGGTTATTTATTTGTAAGCATTGGTTCTTTAAATATCTTTTTTTCCCCCTTAATATTATTATGTGCATACCAAAAAAATTAAGTCTTCTAACCTAGTCTGATTCAGGAGGCTTGTAAGTTAAAAATCTTTCTCATAGATCTCTTCCCAGTCTCTAACCTGTGTACACAGCATACAGTGTTTGTTTGGCTAGCATAGTGATATTTTCTTATATCACACATGCCCCATCCAAGAATTATATGAGGTGCTGGTTTCCAGAACCAACATTCTTTAGCCCTATAACTACTGAATATTACTCAAGACAAGTTAGCAACCATTGTGAGGTAAGAAGCTTACAGGTGGACTCTGCTATCACCTGGATTAAGCCTACAGATAAATCTTTCTGGGACAGGGAATAGTGGTGGGCTGGAGCCAACCTCCTAAACATTTCCTACTCTAAACTGCCTCTAATGCATGTACTTCCATATTGATATGTCTCCTTTCTTGAGATTACCCTCAAAGGTTCAGGACAAGTTGGCTAGGGCTGGCATAATCCTAGTAAATACAGTATTAAAAACTATGTCTGTTGGGCTTCCCTGGTGGCGCAGCAGTTGGGATTCTGCCTGCCGATGTGGGGGGCACGGGTTCGTGCCCTGGTCCGGGAGGATCCCGCGTGCCGCAGAACGGCTGGGCCTGTGGGCCGTGGCCACTGGGCCTGCGCGTCCGGAGCCTGTGCTCCGCGGCAGGAGGGGCCGCACCGGTGAGAGGCCTGCGTACCGCAAAAAAACAAAACAAAACAAAACAAAACAAAACTATGTGTTAGGTTACTGGAAAAGTTAGACATATTTAGATGATGAGTCTATGAAAATTAGGTGCCCATTTAACCTTTTGACCAAATGTCTCAAAAAAGCTCTCAAAGTAAATGGCATTGGGGAAGGCTGTACTTCATTGATTCTTGGTCCTGGTCACTAACAGAGAATAAGACATCACCTAATGAGTGAGTTATTAGAATTATGGACCTGAGTCATGGATATAAATCTCTAATTCCAGGCACTTCTCTCCCACTACATCACTTCAGTTAAAAAAGTCATTCCAGTAAGCGTCCTCTCCCTTCCATGCAATCTGCCCAACTGTTAATTTGACAAATTGCCCTGTCCAACCAGTTCAAAATTAGCTAACATTTAAGGATTTACTGAGTGCAAGGCAACACGCCAAGCACATTCACTTGTATGCCTCACAATAACCCTAAGGACTAATATAATTAAGGTCAGTTTGCAGATGAGGAAACTTAAGGCACAGAAGAGCTAATGTGTCTACGATTCTGTTAAGCAGCATCAACAGAGAAATCAGACCCTTAGGCTGTCTTCCAACATTAATCAGTAAAAAGAACAAGAAATTCTTGTCTTACAGACAATATGGTATGCCCCAACTCATACCATAGGCAGGTGACTCAGAAATCTATAGATTTCCCCTATTATCCCAAACTGGAAAGATTTGTCATCTCTTGGTCCAGACGTATTACACCTGCCTGATTCAGGTAGGTATCCTGAATTTCATTAAACTTATAAACTGAATAAGAAAAGCCATAATTTCCAGAACTTAGGCAGTGAACTTGTTCTGTTGGAGTGTAGCTCCCAATGCAAAGTTCCTGCACTGAAATGAAAGCAAGCATTTATATCTTTCATTTTCTATGGGAGAGGGAGGCAGAGGACAAGGGGGTTGGGAATGGGTGTTAGATTGACCATGCTGGGGCATCTGTAACATCTGGAGCTACGTTTCGATGTAACTGAACATTCTGAATCATATCTGAATTAAGAACAACATTGTTGAAGGTAGGGATAAAAGGTTTTATGATGCCTAGAACTTCACAGAAAGAAGTTCTGTGAAGTTCAAAGGTTTTGACAAAAACCTTCCTTGTATTCAGGAAGTAGAAAATTCCTATCTGAAATGGGAGGCAAGGTCATCTGCTGTGAGAGCAGGGGAGACCAGTGATACAAGCTTGAGGAGCATGATGACCTTCTAAATTAACCAGGAGGAAAACAGGGAGAGAATGAATATACAATAGGACAATTGCACAGGGTTTCTGCTGATTCAGTTGAATCAAAGATAAGTTTACAGGAGTGCAATCAATAGAAGTGTGTGATTTTCTCAAACAGTACCCAGATCAGGTGTGGAAATGGAGAATGCAGATCTGGAGGATACCAAGACCACAAAGCCTCTGCTGTGAACAGTGTGAAGAACATGTAGGCTCCACTTGTGAGGGCTGCATTAGCACAGAGGCCTAGTGCTAAAGGCCCTGTCTTTAGCAACAAAAGGAGGTGTGGGAGTTATATAAAGAGGCTAATAGGGACTTCCCTGGTGGTGCAGTGGCTAAGAATCTGCCTGCCGATGCAGGGGACACAGGTTCGAGCCCTGGTCCGGGAAGATCCCACATGCCGTGGAGCAACTAAGCCCGTGTGCCACAACTACTGAGCCTATGCTCTATAGCCTGAGAGCCACAACTACTGAGCCCACGTGCCACAACTACTGAAGTCTGTGTGCCTAGAGCCTGTGCTCTGCAACGAGAAGCCACCGCAATGAAAAGCCCACCTGTCACCATGAAGAGTGGCCCCTGCTCGCCACAACTAGAGAAAGCCTGCGAGCAGCAAATGAAGACCCAACGTAGCCAAAAATAAATTAAAAAAAAAAAAAAAAGAGGCTAATAGAGATGACTCACCTAATATGAAGTTTCGTAACCATGAAAAGGCAGTGTCAGTACATGTGATACTACCAAGGTAATGTACCTGTGTGTGACCTTTGGCAGTAACAACCTGAGCCTATTTACTTAGCTATAAAATAGGGACAATTCTTGTTCCACATACCTTATGAGTTAGTGAGGATGAAATGAAATGTGAATATACATTATAACTATAAAGCAATTTAGTGATGGGACTAGAATTTGGGTAAAATGCCATGCTGATTTGGATTACTAACAGACAGTTACAGCTATATGTGTATAAAGGTTTTATGATGCCCATGTATTTTATTCCATGAGTATGTGAAATTAATTTAAATGAGGGAGGTAAAAAAAATAAGAGCAGTCTAGGGTGTCAAATGTCCTAGAGTCATCAGAGCCATTTGAGAATAGAAAAGAAAGCTAGACACGACAATTGGGTAACTGCTAACCTAATTTTCCACTATGTGAATTTTCCACTTTCAAGGAATTTGATGAGGATATAAAATAAACAAATTATTTCAGTGCTTACCAGTTAAGAGCTTTCAGATGCCACTCAGTGAACGCTCAACAGCAATCTTATGAGGTACAGGTTATTCCTATTCTCCAGATGGCAGAAAAAAAGTAACTGCAAAGCTCTAAACCAGGGGCCGAGAACTTCTGTGAGCACCAGTCACTATTTTAGGCTTTGTGGGCCATAGTCTGTTGCAGCTACTCAATTCTGATGTTGTAGCACAAAAGCAGCCCTAGATAAGACATAAATGAATAAATGTGGCCATGTTCCAATAAAGTTTTATTTACAAAAACTTTGGGACAATGGGCTGCTTACTAACCCCTACTCTAAACACATATTTTCCAATCCCAAACCCAGCATTCTTTGTTACACCACAAATAAAATTAACTAGTCCAATGGTGGTTTTTCAAAGAAGACTTCCAGCTATAGACACATATTTAATGGCACCAATGTGAACACAGGCACATTTCTAATGAATAAAGAAAGAGCAACGGCTTCCCTGGTGGCGCAGTTGTTGGGAGTCCGCCTGCCGATGCAGGGGACATGGGTTCGGGCCCTGGTCCGGGAAGATCCCACATGCCGCGGAGCGCCTGGGCCCGTGAGCCATGGCCGCTGAGCCTGCGCGTCCGGAGCCTGTGCTCCGCAACAGGAGAGGCCACAGCAGTGAGAGGCCCGCGTACAGCAAAAAAAAAAAAAAGCAAAAAGGAAGCAGCCCATTAATATGTCTGGTAAAATGGGGTTAGACTAAGACCAAACTGTGGTCAAAGTATCTTGGTGGTGGTTTCAGCTATGTCACTCAGCTAGTTTTTTCCAGTGTAAATATGTTTTTTTTTTTTTACTTCTTTAATCTTTCTTAGTATACAGTTTTTTAACATCTTTATTGGAGTAAAATTGCTTTACAATGGTGTTAGTTTCTGCTTTATAATAAAGTGAATCAGCTATACGTACACATATATCCCCATATCCCCTCCCTCTTGCGTCTCCCTCCCACCCTCCCTATCCCACCCCTCTAGGTGGTCACAAAGCACCAAGCTGGTCTCCCTGTGCTATGCGGCTGCTTCCCATTAGCTATCTATTTTACAGTGTAGACAATCTTTATTGGCAGGTGTTGAGTGCAAGAAAAATGGTAACAAATCCAGAGGGATGGAAAAGGAGACAGGGCATGCTCCCCTCCCCTAAGTGAGGACTTTGTGACCAGGTCACTGGAGCAAGAGCACCTGACTATGGTCACTTTGGGTCCAGAACCCCTCAAGTAAGCTCCCAGGCAGGAGGGCTCCTCACATGTGGGAAGGGAGCAACACTCTGGAAAGGGTATGGGCTATGTCCCACCCCAGGCTACTTGCCTCCTGCCCACAGCATACCTCAGCCCCTCGAGGAAGGTGTCACAGCTCACTGTAGGGGTGTTTCAGGACTGAGTTACTAATAGGTGTTACTAACCCTATTCCTCTCCAAACCCAGGTATCTGCCATATGCCTCAGTTCCCCTGCTCTGTGATTTGCTAGGTTGGACTACAAGGTCCTGTTAGTGGTCCAGCTCAATTGAGTAGTTCCCATAGTTCCCTGAGCCTAAAAAAGGTTAATTTCACCTCTCATCTGTATAATAGTGCAGCTGGATTCTAAGAATCTCTAAGATCTCTTCCAGTTCCAATACTGAGACCTCTAATGTGACTAAAATAGCCAACTTTAGTTCATATAGGTATCAGCCTTGCCTGTATGAACTGTACCATAATAGCCACTCTTATTCTGTGCTCAGCAATCTTACTTGGTATCTCAAGGTACTCTAATATGAAGAGCCAAAAGATCTCATCACTAGAAATGAAGCTAAGTTGTAGCTAAGTTGGTTTTGGTTTACTCTTGTGTGACCTTGACTGAAATGAAATAGCTTTAGCCTAGTCAACTGGGGGGGGGCGAGCCACTGGTAAGGCCTCTTCATAGACAGCATGTGAATTTCATCACACCCTTTTCAATTTACAACAATCTTTAGAGGTTAAAGCGAAAATGTACAATATAATGTCTATAAAGAAACTGAAGAGGGACTTCCCTGGTGGTGCAGTGGTTAAGAATCCGCCTGCCAATGCAGGGAACACGGGTTTGAGCCCTGGTCCGAGAAGATCCCACATGCCACGGAGCAACTAAGCCTGTGTGCCACAACTACTGAGCCTGAGCTCTAGAGCCCATGAGCCACAACTACTGAAGCCCGTGCTCCGCAACAAGAGAACCCACCGCAATGAGAAGCCCGTGCACCGCAATGAACAGTAGCCCCTGCTCACCACAACTAGAGAAAGCCCATGCACAGCAACGAAAACCCAGAGCAGCCAAAAATAAATTTAAAAAAAAATAAAAAAAGAAACTGAAGAAAAGTTTGAGGAAAAGGATGACAAAAAGGTGTATCCCTAAATACCATGAGAATAACACCTAACTAAAATGAATTGCCAACTTATGAATGGAATATGTAGAATGTATGGTAAAATTATAAAGGTGAACATATCAGATTTAGAGACAGGAATTGGAATCAGTGTTCAAGGGCACTTAGTGTAAGAATCCTAGATTAGGAAAACAAAGAGTTCAGAGGAAGCACTTTTGTTATAGACCACGCATGGTTCTAGTTCTGGACCTGTGCTGTTAACACTCTCGCCATATGTGGCTACGCAAACCTAAACTCATTAACGCTGAATAAAATTAAAAATTCAGTTCTGTAGCCACACTACCCAAATTCCGTAACTACGCCTGGTTGGTGGCTAACTGGACAGCACATATTCAGTCTGTCATCACAGAAAGTTGTATTGGATAGTGCTATTCTAGACAAAATCCAGAATATAGGGGGCACCTGGAAGAAACACTTCTTAAATACACCTGGCTCCCACTTTTGATACTACTCACCAAGCCACCTATGAAGAGACACTAGGAATGAAGACATGTGGGTTATACAGTGCTAGCTTTTTGGGTTTCTTTATTTCTAAGAGAGCACACACCCCTTACAGCTAGGAATGTCCCTTCTTTTGAATTAACTATAGGAACTTATAAATCACTAGAGGCACTTATTGAGTACAACTGGCCTAGAAAGCAGCAGGGACTCAGCAATTCTCTGCCAGCATAGGCCTTAGTTGACTTGGGAAACACAGAAATAAATCAGTTCCCTGGTCTCCATGTCTTCCCATATTGGTCCAGAACTCTCTCAGAAGCTAACTGCTACACCATCTCTGGATACCACTTGAATTACAGCAGGCTTTCTTTTGCTTCCCCAAACTGTTTCTGCACATGTTTCCAGACTGACTGCTTTCTCACATTTCTCCAATGACTAAAAATAAGATTCACAAGTTACAAAGTGCTTTGCCAGGCCTTACAGGCCTACCTACTCATCCCCATCACTGTTGATAAGGCTTCTTCCTGGTTTCCTCACTGTCACACAAAGAGATGGCTCTCACCACCGGCACAGACTTACTTCCCCCACCGAGAATTTCTCAGTATTCGTTATGGCTTAGTTCAAGCTCACCAGTCCATAAAATTTCTAGGGACTACTGTAAACGTGTACAGCACAAACTGTATATGAAATAATTTAGTATATATACTACAACCATGTACTATACATACCACAAAACTATGGCCAGAAACACATTCTTCTTTCTACATTTGGCATAAATGCTGCAGTGCTCATTCTGGCCAAAGAAACCGGGTGGATTACTGAAGTGTTCTAGGGCAGGCTGTCCTAGAAGACCAAGTAAACACAATCTAGTACTATGACTAGTAACAATGCTGCGTATTTTGAGGTATTATATTTTTCAACCATCTTGGTATGTCATTAAATCAAGCACATTAGAAAAATCATGATCTGTGACTTTGTTTTTAATTCTCAAGCCTTATGATCAGATAGATAATTTACAAATCTGTGCTAATGATAGAGCTCCTCTACCTTAACCCTTCTGAGTTGGCAAAAGCATCATTACCAATCACACACCTACAGTAGTTCTACAGTTGTGTTTCTGAATACCCGTTTAAAAGACAATCCTGAATTATAACTTAGTCTGACTTTGTAAAGAATTCACAAGCAAGTTTCCCAACCTATCATGTCACAGTGAATTTTAAAAACATCTGATCTTAAAGATCATCTCTAAAATGTGAGAAGTACTAAATATTCTTTATCTGATGCTATCCATAAACCACACTAAAATGCCCTTCATTAAGTAAAACGCAATATTTTAGATGGAGAATTTTAATTAAATTGGCATATTTAAGACCAAAAAGATAAAGTGGACATTGTCAGTGTATCTTCAGCCCTTGCCTTAACAGGTGAATGAACACAACTTGAAACACAGGTGAATCTTGCTGGTCTATGAGACAGTGAAGGGAACTTCTCAATATTTAAATATATTAATATAACCAGTTATAGAAATCTAAATATAAAACCAATCTCCTATAGGGTTTGAGAAGGCATTCACCATATCCCTGAAAAGTTTAACATTCCTTATTCAAGTTTAATCATCTCTTTAGAAGGGGAAAACACTGACAGTACTTGCTGAACCAGAATTACTATCAAAATTCAAAAAGCTGACCATATTCATTTAGCCACAAGCCAATCTTATTTAAATCAGGACAGAAATATTACATCAGCTATTCATGACCTGAATTCTAGTGTATGAGATCAATTTAAATATGGTACACATAAAAAGTCATGAGACAGCTGTTTCATAATAAATAAGGCAGTGGCCAACTATTACTCATTAGTAGCTTTTTTGAGATAAGCTATCAAGTCTGCCCTTTCTGACTTCTTCTTAATGCCAGCGAAGATCATTTTTGTTCCAGGGATGTACTTCTTGGGATTCTCCAAATACTCCATCAGCGTCTCCTCTCCCCAGGTGATGCCTAAACAAGGAGGGATGTATTGTTAAGTATGTCACACTCTTGAAAAAGTGTTTACCAAAGGTTACATTCATGCAATTTGTGCTTGTGTTAGTTAACAATGGCCCGCCTCTTACCTTTGTTCTTGTTGGCATCTGTGTAAGAGAATCCAACAGCCTGACCTGTCTTTCGCCCAAACAGACCATGGAGATTTGGCCCAGTCTTGTGCTTGCCTCCCTTTTCCACAGTATGGCACTGGGCACACTTCTGAACAAAAATCTTCTTGCCCTTCTCAATATCACCCATTTTTAAATCTAAAAGTGAAAGACTCAATTAATTAATTTTTTCTCCAAGTAAAAAAAGTGTAAACCAATGATCAACTCCAGCCACTAACGCACTGCAAACTTATGACATTATATACCAGGTTGAATTTTGTTTTACTTAGTTCACTTGCAAAAGATTCTTTAACACAAAAAACACTATCTGGAAGAACTTCCTTAAAAACACGTCTGTGTGTGTGTGTCAACTAAAAATTGACACTTGACATCTGCTTCTACAAGCGTTAAGGCACAAGCCACTGCAGCTGCTGACCTTCAACACATCCTGAAAAGTTCAGGGTAGAGATCAGGAATGAGGCACTCTGTGGTCTGGGAAAAACTGGCAAAAGAGGCCTTTAGATAAATAACCTCTGGCTGGGGAACCAAGATCCCACAAGCGCATGCTGGGGCCGAGAAAAAAAAAAAAAAAAGAAATGCTGTCTCCCAGTCTCTGGTCCCCATTTTGCCCCAAACAGAACTTACAGCTCTTACTTTGTGCATTTTTTTCCAGTTGACATACGTGATGAAAGCAAATTAGGAACCTACTTCAAAACCATTTCAAAAGATGACATCAAGGTCACAAAGTCACAAATCTGAATAAGCTGAACTATGAATATATTAAACCCAAACCACCAAAATTCCAACTTTTAAGGCGGTCTAATTATTCATACTACAATTTAAAGCCACCTCTGAAAATAAGGCAAAATACATTTTTACAAAAAGGGAGATAATGGTTGATTCAGCCTGCTCAGGTCCCTCTAGTCCCTCTAAATTGCCTTGCTGTGGGTGGGAGGCCAGCAGCAGGCTTTTGAGGTCTCCCCGGGAATGCCCATTCTCCAGCTCTGGGATCCCCGGGGGAGACCACGAGGTCATCCATCCAAGCCGGTTTCAAGGACACTGTGATGAAACCTACCTCTCCGAGGTGCCTGAGCAGGTTAAGGGGGGAAGCGACAGGTGGCCAGGAAAAGTAATGACTTATTGGAAGAGCAGCAGCTTTTGCTCTCTTGGAAAGAGGACGTGACGCGCTGCGCAGCGTCCACCGACTCCCGCCCTCACTCCGGAGGAAATCTTGTCTATCACTGCCATAGCCCCACAGTCCCGACAACGGAGGGCCCGCGTCTCAGAAGGAACCGCGAACAAGCCGCCTCCGAGCTTTCAGGACCTTGACCGAAACCACGCCACGACCTAATTAGGGTCCCGCCCCACCTCACGCCGTAGCCCGCCGGGCTGGGCGCAGTCCAGGGCCCCCCATTCCCTGTCCCCCACGCGGCCCCCGCTCACGGGCCTCAGTCCACCCGCGCGCCCCCCACGCAGGCGCGCGCCCTCATGGCTCGGTTTCTCGCCTGCCGTGGCCTCCGCGCCCCGCGCCCACCGTTCTTTCTCCGTGTACGACTAAGCCGTTCCCGCTCACAAGCCAAACGTCCCGCTCCGTAATCCCAAGGACACGCCGGTCCGCGCCTATGTACGGGTGAAAATGCAACCAAACTGGCTCCGCCCTCTGCCCTCCTGACGTGCGGCCCGGCGAACTGACACGTAGTGACGTCGCCGCGCCCCATTGGCTCGGGTCTCCGGGGCTGAGTTAGGACCCTGCGCGCGCGCATACCTGCTACTACTGTGAGGGGAACAGCGTGAATGCCCTTCCTCTCCCGGCCTTTCCCTCCAGGCAGTTACGACAGGCCATTAGAGGTACGACACCGAGGTTGTGCCGGGAGGGGCTGACGTCAACCTCGGGCCTTAGGGTGCATGCGCGTGCCGACGGGGAGGGTGGAGCGGAGTCGAGGGGTGGATCGAGGGCATTAGCCTGTAAGGTAACGGGTCTCCTGCTGGTTGACTTAATGCTGTTTGAGCCTCACGTTTTGCCTGCTTAGAGGGAGACGGTCAACTTTGACAAACGTAGAGGTCTCCTGGCTATCATCCCTTCACCTGGCGACCTTTACCCAGACTCGGTCGTATTTCCGCGGCTGGCGCCAGATGCACCCCAGAGAAATAACCCGGAACCAGGAGTTAAAGAGTTGGACACGAGCTCCTGACCTTGTTCTGGTTTTGCTTACACCCTGTGACTTTAAGTCATCTTCTTCCAAATCTCCCCTTGGTGGAGCCCAGAAGACAGGGGCAGGTGCGGCAGTTGAGGCAGAGACTGGATTATAGCTCTGGTCCTTCAGCTGCCGGCTTCTTTTCTGCCAACACCTGCTTCTCGCGTTTGTGTGCAGAAAGAGGGAGGAGTGTGTGCGAACAGCCTCCAGGAAGAAACATTTTTACGTGGTTAGAGAATTCTTGGAAATCTAGAGAGAATTTGCATCCCAGCTAACCTAGGCGAAGGTCATCATGTTCAAGTAAGCTAGTGTGGTTGGCCTTTAGATAAATAACCCCTTATTGGGTAACTAATATTAGAAATTCTAATTCTAATATTAGAAATGCAGTTTTGATCACTACAACTTCCAGTAATCATACTTTTCCTCCAGAACTAGCTCCCCTTCCTGACATGCTCCGTTTTGTCAGTGGGAAATTTCTCGACTCCCTTCTCCCTCAAATTAAGCCCCCGAGTTTGAATGCATTTTTCCTCCTTTCCCATATTCTGTCTAACGCTGCCGTATTCATTCAGTCAAGTGTATATTGAATGCATATTATGTGCCAGGCACTGTCTAGAAACGTGGAGTAAATCAGTAGGGACTTCTTCTCTGGTGGAGCTAACGTTCTACCATCTTCCTCTCGCCTCCAGATTAAGCAATAGATACCAGGAGGTTAACCTAGATTGCCTCAGATCCCTCTTAAACCACAGTTCCTATAATTTTTGCTCCAGACCACTTATTTCCCTATATGACTAGATTATTTTTATTGTTTTCTAACTGTGTCCCGATTTCCCATTTCCCTCTCTCTAATCTCACACACTGCTGCCACAGAAGTGTGCTATAAAACAGAGCAGAAATCACAACTTGAATATTCAAGACATTTTGTGCCTTTTGGAGGGGACCAAGGTAGTGTTTAAGTGTACTACTGAAGTAGGCTCATTTGGCTAGGTACCCAAGTTTTTGAAAGACCAAGCTTAGCAACACTTTGCAAATTCAGCCTATACTTCTGAAGCCAAGTCCTGATATTGCCGCCCATATCCCTTAAAGGAATACTTGGTCCTTAAATAGGTAATTGTCCTATTAAAATCTTCTGTGTTTGTGGTATCAGAAGTTACTAGTCTTTGTTCAATGGACTGATGGGGAGTAACAGCATAGTGCTGGTGCTGCAGGTCATGTAGAAGTAGCAATAAATCAACTGGCCTAGTGAATTGATTGACATTTCAAGTTTATTCCTATGAGGGGGAGAATAGAAACAGAAGTTCTTAATACTTTTAACTAAGGAAATTGTGGATTAAGAGTCTTGTTATTGAAAGTATTGGGAAAATGAGGAGAAAGAGAACAAGAGCAAAAATGAACACTTGGCACATTCCTGTAGTAAAGCAGATACCATAAAATTTGTGCTTAATATCATGTATTCAGGTTCTAAAGAGATTCATAGTGCTTACAGTATATTCAAGATACCTGAGAGAATTAGTTGAGGAGAACAGTAATATTCTGCAAGTTGCTCTGTTTCATATTCATATATCTGTTCTCTCTACCTCCATCTTTTCCTAGAGTAGTGGCTGGTAAGAGGTATAACCATTATAAAACAAATGCCTTAGATTTCTCCTTCCAGCAACACAATGGGTGACATATTTTTAAAAACCTTCGTGATGAAAAAAATCGAGTAAAATACCACCCCCTCAAATCAAACTATAATGAGGTTGCAAGAAAGTGAGGGAATCTGGTTGGGGGCAGGGGTGAGGCAGGGAATAAGAAGTGAAAACTGTGATAAGCATAAGCTGATTTCTAGAGCCACCTTATGGACGTTTGCTGAAGTGAAAGAGCCTTAGGTTTTAAGAGCAGCTCTGTGGAATAGAAGTAAAGCTTATACAAGGGAGGAGTGGGGGAGAGGGGAGGGGAAGGTTGGCTGAGACCCCTGCATAACACTAGAACACTTGAATCTAAAGGATAAAATATAGTCTGCTTACTGGCAAAGGGAAGAACCAAGTTAGTCTTGTCTGGCTTGGCCTTAGGTACTGGGTGGGAGGAAAAAGTATCCCCTGATAATTCATAACCACAGGTCTGCCCTCATGCAGGTTTAGGGTTTGATTTTATTTTACCTGCATGGTCTAAGGAACCTCTAGCAGAAAAATGAGCAAAGTAGTTGTGTATGGGCAGTGTATTCTGGTGTCTGGCAAAAACAAACTCAAATTTCCAGAGGAATGTCTCAACCGAGGCCCCTTGAATTCCCACACTCTTAAGAAATGCCAAGCATGAAATGATGATGAGAAACAACAAAGAGAAAAATTACAGTCCATAGGTGTTGGAATTATTAGATATCGTTGGGGAAGTAAAAACCTTATCAACAAAGAGAGACCTCTTCACATCACTGTGGAAAGAAAGCAAACACATTTATTGTTGAATAAGCACATTATAAAATAGCTGTATATAGGTAATCCACAAGAAACTACCAAATCAGAATAAGACCTCACACAATTTATACAGCTAAGCTAATTATAATCCTTTTCTCTCACGCTGTTTTTAGCTAGCATATAACATGAGGCTTTGGGATCAGTAGTACCCTATTTTCCATTTGGCAGCACGACTATCATTTATTATTTGGATTAATAGTAACTTGTTTTCCATAGGAGGATTTGACATCACAGTTTGTGGCCAGATCCTTCTTAGTTAAGTTTTTCTTTTTTCACATTCCTTCACCCTAAGTTCACTTGGGATTTGTGGTAGCCATTTGTTTCATTAGTTGTCCTCATTCAAAAGAAAAATAAAACTTTTATTTTCCTGAGAAACAAATGGTTACACCTACATTAAGCTCCCAAGGTGAAGCTGTATCTTCCGAGGTGTTTACATTTCAAAACAGTTGAAGCCCAGGCCTTCAGAGAGACTTATTTACATTCCAAAACGTTAGAGTGAGAATTTAGGCTCTTTAGATTTTCCTAGGAAACACTCTTAGAAGGAGGGAGAGAGCGGAAATGGTTTCTTTTTCCTTTATAAACAGAAAAAATAATTTTTATTTATCTTTACAACGTATAGTATGAAATGACATTGAAAACATTTAGATAAACAAAAACGTGCAACAAACAAGGGACTATCAAAAATAATGTGGCAGATTTTAAAAAGAGCCAAAGATAACTTGGATAAATGAAAGTTATAATCATTGAAATAAACTTAATATAGTATGATAAGCTTTATAGAAAATTCAAGGACAAGCAAATCTAAGCCATAGCTACAACTAAAGGAAATGATAAACACAAATACATACTGTAATTCTGAGAGGGCAGGCCAGGGAATGGAATGAGGAGGAGCATATAGGTAGATAGAGGTTTTTGATAATATTTGAGTGATTGGATTATAGATTAATTGGTTTTTAAAAAATATAAAATAAATAAATATGGCCAGCCATCCCACATTAAAAACTCAAAAGAACGGGCCACAAAGCACATTTTAAAAACAGTTTTAAAAAAAAGACACAAATGAAAGAATAATGAACTGGAAGGTAGATATAAAGAAATTACTAAAGGTAATATAGAAAACAAATGGTAGGCTATAGAAAAGAGAAATTAGAGAAGTTAAGACATAGGAAAGATAGAACAAGGAGGTCTATTTAGAGTTCCAGAACAATAAAATGGAGAAAATTGAGGAGAGGCCTATGTTTGACAATATAGTGTCTGAGAATTTTCCAAAACTTATGTAAGACATGAGTCTCAGATTCAGGAAGCACATGAATGCAAGCAGGATAAACAAAATCAACATTAAGACACATGTTGGTGGAACATCAGAACCCTCAAGACAAGGAGAAGTGTTTAAAATAATCAGGTATAGAGACTTCCCTGGAGGTCCAGTGGTTAAGACTCTGTGCTTCCACTGCAGGGGGCACAGGTTTGATCCCTGGTCAGGGAATTAAGATCCCACATGCGGTGCGGCCAAAAAAAAAAGAAAAATCAGATGTAAAATATTATCTACTTAAAAAATCGCAAATAGACATATAACAGGTTTCTCAATAGCAACAATGAAAACCAGAAGTCAGTAGAGTAGCTGAACAGTAAAGTAAAAGAGTAGAGTAAAAAATAGAAGTCCTTAACATCTCAACTGATTGAAAAAATAGGTGTAAAGCCAGAATTATGTATCTAGCTAAACTTTTATTCAAGAATGAAGGCAAAAAGTATTTACAGAAAAGCAAAGTGAGAGTTTATCACCAACAGATTCTTACTAGAAAAACCTCTAAAGAATGTACTTCAAAAAAGGTAGAAAATTATCCAAAAGGAAGCCTGAAATTCAAGAAGGAAGGGTGAAAAAAGTAAATATGTGGATAAATCTAATGAAAACATTAACTGTATAAAAAATAAAAATGTCTAATTTGGAAAGTAAAAGCCAAAGTAGTTAAAATATTCACTATAACATTTAAGATGGGAGAGTATGATCAGAGTTTAGTTTTAAGTTCAGTATATTGTTCTTGAAGTAGTCATGTTAACACTTTAAGCATAACCACTAAATGGATAGGAATAGAGTGTATAACTTCTGAAACACTTAAAGGTAAAATAGAATTTAAAAATTTACCCAATCCTGAAGATGTTAGGGAAGGAGAAAAATAAACAGAATGTCAAAAGTTCTGCTTCCAGGAACAACAGAGTAGTTAATGCAGATGAACTCTTTGCTGAAGACAATTTGAAAAGCCGGGTGTTTTAGTTATCTACTGCATAACAAATCACCCTAAAACTCAGCAGCTTAAAACACAAACATATTTATCATCTTACAATTTCTGTGGGTCAGGAATCTGGAAGCAGCTCAGCTGTGTTCTGATTCTGGCTCAGGGTCTCAGGAGTTTGTAGTCACAAACTGTTGGACAGAGAGCTCAAATAGGACTGGAGAATCCAATTCCAAGCTCATTTGTATGGTTGTCAGGCTTCAGTTCCTTGTCGGCTCTTGGCTGAAGGCCTCTGGTTGGGACTGCTTACACTGTAGAAGCTTGCTTCCCCCAGACTGAGAGAGAACCCAAGACAGAGGCCAGTCTTTTATAACCTTTTATAATCTTATGATATACCATCACTTCTACCATTGGTCACAGAGACTAACACTGGTACAATGTAGGAGGGGCCTTCCCAAGTGTGTAAATACTATGATGCAGAGATCACTGGGCACACTGGGTGGTAATAGCCACATGCTTATTTATCTATAGATATCTAGATATCTACCTATATCTCTATAATATCAATTCAGCTCTTGCAGAGGTTGTGGAACCTGGTACCTGGTAAACAACTCTTGCATTAGGTCAGCATTTCAAAGGGCTACACCCTGGGTGTGAGGGTGAACTAGAAGGAAAACTGTTCTTACGAGGTCTGTAGCCTGACTTCTTTTCTGGTTGGCCAAGGGAAACCTAAAATTTTGAATATGGAATAAGGAATTCTGTTGCTTTCAGCCACCTGGCAAAACCAAATGAAAATTCTCTCTGGAAGAAGATAAAATCAGACTAGATCTCAAATTATTTCTACAATAAAGTTTTAAGATAAAGTGCTCAGCAAAGAAAGAAAGATAACTAGATACACAATATGAGTGAGAACCAGCAGAAGCAAGGAAGAGGTCATAGGGACTCCAGATTTTAGAATTATCAGACAGACTATAAAACATTTGTTTATTATGTTCTAGGGATAAAAGACAGGCTTGAAAATTTTAGAAGGGAACTGGAAAGTATATTTTCAAAAAATATGACATAACAAATGTGAAAAAGAATCAAATAGAAATTTTGGAACTGATAAAAACAAAAGAGAATACAAGATTAAAAATATAATACAGGGCTTCCCTGGTGGCTCAGTGGTTGAGAATCTGCCTGCTAATGCAGGGGACACGGGTTTGAACCCTGGTCTGGGAGGATCCCACATGCCGCGGAGCAACTAGGCCCGTGAGGCACAACTACTGAGCCTACACATCTGGAGCCTGTGCTCCGCAACAAGAGAGGCCGCGATAGTGAGAGGCCTGCGCACCGCAATGAAGAGTGGCCCCCGCTTGCCACAACTAGAGAAAGCCCACGCACAAAAATGAAGACCCAACACAGCAAAAATAAATAAATAAATAAACTGCTGTTAAAATAATAATACAAAAAAAAGAAAAAATTTTAAGAGGATACAGTTTTAACATATAATGTACTTTTCGTGGGGTCCCAGAAGGAGAGAAGAGAGAATGGGGTAGAAGCAATATTTGAAAGATATAAGTCCAGAGATTCAAGAAACCCTGTGATTCCCAAATCTGTAAAAAACCAAAGACAAAGATAATAACTTAAAGCAAAATGAGAAAAACACATTCGAAGACCTTTTAGACAGTTAAGTTTTCTACAGCAACAACAGAAGCCAGAAGACAGTATATGGATAGCTTCAACGTACTGAAAGAAAATAACTGTCAACTTAAATTCTTTATCTGGCAAACATATCTCTTAAGAATGAAAGAAAAATAAAGACATTTCAAACAAAAACTGAGCTTGCGCAACAAAAAGAATAAAATATCTAGGAATAAACCTACCTAAGGAGACAAAAGATCTGTATGCAGAAAATTATAAGACACTGATGAAAGAAATTAAAGATGATACAAATAGATGGAGAGATATACCATGTTCTTGGATTGGAAGAATCAACATTGTGAAAATGACTCTACTACCGAAAGCAATCTATAGATTCAATGCAATCCCTATCAAACTACCACTGGCATTTTTCACAGAACTAGAACAAAAAATTTTGCAATTTTTATGGAAACACAAAAGACCCCGAATAGCCAAAGCAATTTTGAGAATGAAAGAAGGAACTGGAGGAATCAGGCTCCCAGACTTCAGACTATACTACAAAGCTACAGTTATCAAAATGGTATGGTACTGGCACAAAAACAGAAAGATAGATCAATGGAACAGGATAGAAAGCCCAGAGATAAACCCACGCACATATGGACACCTTATCTTTGACAAAGGAGGCAGAAATGTACCGTGGAGAAAGGACAGCCTATTCAATAAGTGGTGCTGGGAAAACTGGACAGCTACATGTAAAAGTATGAAGTTAGATCACTCCCTAACACCATACACAAAAATAAGCTCAAAATGGATTAAAGACCTAAATGTAAGGCCAGAAACTATCAAACTTTTAGAGGAAAACATAGGCAGAACACTCTATGACATACATCACAGCAAGATTCTTTCTGACCCACCTCCTAGAGTAATGGAAATAAAAACAAGAGTAAACAAATGGGACCTAATGAAACTTAAAAGCTTTTGCGCAGCAAAGGAAACCATAAAGAAGACCAAAAGACAACCCTCAGAATGGGAGAAAATATTTGCAAATGAAGCAACTGACAAAGGATTGATCTCCAAAATTTATAAGCAGCTCATGCAGCTTAATAACAAAAAAACAAACAACCCAATCCAAAAATGGGCAGAAGACCTAAATAGACATTTCTCCAAAGAAGATATACAGAGTGCCAACAAACACATGAGAGAATGCTCAACATCACTAATCATGAGAGAAATGCAAATCAAAACTACAATGAGATATCATCTCACACCAGTCAGAATGGCTATCATCAAAAAATCTAGAAACAATAAATGCTGGAGAGGGTGTGGAGAAAAGGGAACCCTCTTACACTGTTGGTGGGAATGTAAATTGATACAGCCACTGTGGAGAACAGTATGGAGGTTCCTTAAAAAGCTACAAATAGAACTACCATATGACCCAGCAATCCCACTACTGGGCATATACCCTGAGAAAACCATAATTCAAAAAGAGTCATGTACCAAAATGTTCATTGCAGCTCTATTTACAATAGCCCAGAGATGGAAACAACCTAAGTGTCCATCATCGGATGAATGGATAAAGAAGATGTGGCACATATATACAATGGAATATTACTCAGCCATAAAAAGAGACGAAATTGAGCTATTTGTAATGAGGTGGATAGACCTAGAGTCTGTCATACAGAGTGAAGTAAGTCAGAAAGAGAGAGACAAATACCGTATGCTAACACATATATATGGAATTTAAAAAAAAAAAATGTCATGAAAAACCTAGGGGTGAAACAGGAATAAAGACACAGACTTACTAGAGAATGGACTTGAGGCTATGGGGAGGGGGAAGTGTAAACGGTGACAAAGCGATAAAGAGGCATGGACATATATACACTACCAAACGTAAGGTAGATAGCTAGTGGGAAGCAGCCGCATAGCACAGGGAGATCAGCTCAGTGCTTTGTGACCGCCTGGAGGGGTGGGATAGGGAGGGTGGGAGGGAGGGAGACGCAAGCGGGAAGAGATATGGGAACATATGTATATATATAACTGATTCATTTTGTTGTGAAGCTGAAACTAACATACCATTGTAAAGCAATTATACTCCAATAAAGATGTTAAAAAAAAAAAAAAAAAAAAAAAAAAACTGAGCTTGCTACCAGCATATCCACACTGAAGGAAATTCTGAAAGGTGTTCTTTAGACAAAAGGAGAGTGATTCCAGATTGGGAGATCAGAGACGAAGTTAGAGATTAACTCATTTTTTTAAAATACATGATCGTATTGGCATTTTATTTATTTATTTTAATAAATTTATTTATCGGCTGCGTTGGGTCTTTGTTGCTGCACATGGGCTTTCTCTAGTGCAGCGAGCGGGGGCTACTCTTTGTTGTGGTGCACAGGTTTCTCATTGCAGTGGCTTCTCTTGTTTTGGAGCACAAGCTCTAAGTGCGCAGGCTTCAGTAGTTGTGGCATGTGGGCTCAGTAGTTGTGGCTTGCAGGCTGTAGAGCGCAGGCTCAGTAGTTGTGACTCATGGGCTTAGTTGCTTCGTGGCATGTGGGATCTTCCTGGACCAGGGCTCGAACCCATGTCCCCTGTATTGGCAGGTGGATTCTTAACCACTGCACCACCAGGGAAGTCCCGAGATTAACTCACTATTGACCAGGGGATTTTTGCAGAAACTAATGCCCATGACCGGCGATTTTTATTTTGGCTGGCCCAAAATTAATTCTGTTATTTCACTATTACTTTGCAGGTTATTTACATTCAATAGTTACACCTGCCACACCTGTAAAGTCTTCTAATTTTCGTGAAATGTCTTCAATCCACTCTTCTATAGAAGCAAAGGAGCATTCTTTAGCACCGTGAGTTTCATTTTTACTTTCCACATCAGAACCAATCACTAAGGTTTTTTGTCTTTTTCTTGACCTAATATTCACATCGTCGGAATCAGAACTATATTCCGAAGAACTGTCATCTTCTGAGACATTATTATATATGTTGCTGAGACAATCAGAGACAGTATCTGCATAAAATTCACTGAAAAATTCTTCTTCACTCAAAATTTTGTGATGCGTCATTTTTGAAAAATTTACTTTTATAATATACACAAGGTTGGAACAAAAACCTAATGGAGCAAAATGTGAATGATAACAATCACAAGTTGTATAATGAACCCTTGATAAATGTTAAGCTCTAACAACTTCGCGTGGTGATGTTAATTGTATCACTCTCTAAAAATGTATTAACATGTCTCCAGTCAATAATGTGTTTAAGAGCAATAAAATAGGTAAATATGTGGTTGAATCCAAATGAACACTGGTCAAAGAGTAATGTCCTTTGTAGTTGAAATATATACATGACAGCAATAGTATATAAGTCAATAGAAAAATAAATAAAATTGAAATATTCTAAGATCCTTGCATTTCCAGGAAGAGGGTATATTTTCTTTCTTTCTTTCTTTCTTTTTTGGCCATGCAGCTTGTGGGATCTCAGTTCCGAGACCAGGGATCAAACCCAGGCTCCTGGCAGTGAGAGTGATGAGTCCTAACCACTGGACTGCCAGGGAATTCCCTGTTTTCTAGGGAAACTAATAAGATAATATATCATATTAAAATAGTATATTTTCAAAGTAATGGGAAAAATAAAGTGGTATTTAATTTTTTTAAAAAAGACAAGAAAAAGAGAAAAATAACTTAAACAGGCAGGAAAAAACCCCACCACATTGTAAGATGGTAGAGTAAAACCCAATTAGATCAGTTGTTATATTAAATGAACTTAATTCTATAGTCTTTTGTTGTTGTTTTGTTTTGTTTTGCTTTTTTTTTTAAATCTTGGCCAGGCCACATGGCTTGCAGGATCTCAGTTCCCTGACCAGGGATTGAACCCGGGCCACGGCAGTGAAAGTACCAAATCCTAACCACTAGACCACCAGGGAACTCCCTAAATTCTGTAGTTTTTTTTTTTAAAGCATTTATTTATTTATTTATGGCTGCATTGGGTCTTTGTTGATGCTCATGGGCTTTCTCTAGTTGTGTCGGGTGGGGGCTACTCTTTGTTGCGGTGCGCGGGCTTCTCATTGTGGTGGCTTCTCTTGTTGTGGAGCATGGGCTCTAGGCGTGCTGGCTTCAGTAGTTGTGGCACGTGGGCTCAGTAGTTGTGGCTCACGGGCTCCAGAGCGCAGGCCTGGTAGTTGTGGCACACAGGTTTAGTTGCTCCGCAGCATATGGGATCTTACCAGACCAGGGATCGAACTCGTGTCCCCTGCATCGGCAGGCGGACTCTCAACCACTGCGCCACCAGGGAAGCCCCTATTTTAGCCATTCTGATAGATGTGTCATGATATCTCATTGTGGTTTAATTTGCATTTCTCTAATGGTTAATGAATGATGTTGAATCTCTTCTCAAATGATTATTTGCCATTTGTATCCTCTTTGGTGAAATGTTTCTTTATGTCTTTTGCCCATTTTCTAACGGGATTGTTTGTTATTTTACTGTTGAATGTTTAGAGTTCTTTATAAATTGCAGATATTAGTCCTTTGTTATATATATGGCTTGCAAAATATTTTCTCCCAGTCTATAGCATATCTTTTCATCCTTTCACCAGCCAAAGTTTTAAATTTTGATGAAGTTCAATTTGTCAATTTTTTCTTTTATGAATCATGTTTTTTGTGTCAAGTCTAAGAACTCAAGCCTAAATGAAGCACAGACATATTTTCTCAGTAAGGTACATCACAGACTTCCTGCACTTAGAAACAGTGCACATGCACTATCTTGGGCCATTTTACACAGCAAAATCACCAACAAAGGGCACAAAATGTGAAAAACGTGGCATGAAGTAGACTGCAAAAAGGACACGTTTACAATATGAGAGCTGAGACAAGAAGGGAGAGCATTGCCTTGTTCAACCTTAGCTGGGAACTCTTTCTCCTGGAGAGTTGATGTCTGTCAGTTTTCTGGTAGCCTAGCGGGGAAGGGAGCTGCACCTCTCAGCCCTCAGGAGTCACTGTGCTGGCTGTCCTCTTTTTGCCTCTATAGATCCATTTCCCCCTTCTTTGCCTTAGGACATTGTCATCTAAGAACTGCATCACCTGGGTCCCCTGGCTCTCTGACTTCTGGTTGGATTTGGCCACTTCTTCAGTCCCTGGTCTACAACTGCACTGAAAAGTGTTTTTATAAACTCAACACACATTTCTGTGATTTCTTCCTAACTGTATGCATTTCATGTAATTTCAGAAATTATCTAATTTAGGGATTGAAAAATATTAGTTTACTTTGATGATTTACCTAATAAGATCACAAAAATTTCAACTGCTTAGATATCCTATCTTGTATACATCCTGTACATACATACATACATGTATATATATGTATGTATCATTTAGTGTCATACCTATATATGTATGTATCTATATATACATATATTTGATACAGCTTTCAGTACCTTTTATCAATGGAAAGGTTCAGCATGCTGTACACATACAGAATCATTATATGGTAGCAGAGTATATAATAAAAATAGTAGCTGCTAACGCTTAATCTCTGTTATCTGTGAAGTAGGTACAAATATTCCCATTTTACAGATTGGGAAGTAGAGGCAGAGAAGTTCAGGAACTTTCCCATGGTCCATGGTGAGTAAGTGGCAGAGCCAGAATGCTACCCATGCAGTTGGACTCTCTAGTCCATGCTCTTAAACACTCCACCATAATATCTCTCAAAAGTTATTGCCTCCTAATAGGATGCTGATATTGATATTGATGATGGCAGTATTGTGTTCCTATATTTGGGTCCAAATATTCATGTACAGAGGAGCTGCATTATATAGCACAGTTCTTGTGTCTTACCTACCTCACAGCCTAAATTCATTCAACAAATATTTATCTCTGTCTACCATGTACCTCTTCTGTCACCTTCAGTTATCTTCCCTCTAGTATCTTGTCTTTCTCCATAGGTTTCTTCTCTGTTTTGAGGTGTCTAGTGTGGGATGGAATTGATGGCTAGTGTATGAGCTTACCATCCTCTCTAATGAAACATATCTGGGAAGACCCCAAGGTTTGCATCCACGAAGAGACACTCCAAGGTGTTAAGAGGAATTGATCAAATTGTTCTCATTACTTCCTGAGTCTTATTTCAATGATGATCTTTTCAGTTTTATCGCAACAGCTACACCCATGTCTAGACTCTGATGCTCTGAACCAAACATTGACCTTTGTGCTGATCACTTGAGCTAGGATGGAATTTTTAAAAGTTAAACCATAGAGAGAATGGTAAGGAAACAAAAATTGAAAATACAAGTAGAATAAAAACAACTAATTCTACAACGTTTAGTTTCTGGTTCTATCATGGGAAGCTCTGTCTAAAGAAGAAAAGGGCATCTTCAGAGAATCTGATTTCATTGGTCTGTGATGGGGTCCTTTCTTTAATTTTATTATTGAATAAACTCCAAATATAAAAAGAATTAATGCTGTTCTGATTTCAAATCACATTTTACCTCTTGTCTTCAAAACTGCTGCATCGTAAGGCCTTGCTGGCACAGTGGGAGGAAGTGGCTATTGGCTTTGGGCTTTAACGCCAGTGTAGAGACCCTCAGGTGATGGAGACATCAGGAACGTGGCTCTGCTAGAGCGGTGTGTGTGGTAGAGGTGTTCAGGCAGGTACGGGCAGCAGATTTCTCTGAGATTTAGTTGAGCCAACAAAACAAAACAGAATACAAAGAAGTACAATTGAAACAACTTAATCATCAAATATTTATTGGGACCCTTTCTTTGTGGCAGGTACTGTTCTAATCCCTGGGATATGACAGTGAGTCAAAGTGCCTATACTCATGGAATTAGCATTCTGGTGGAATATATACCATAAAACATACGATATTTTCTTAATTTTTCTAGATAAATAAAAGATAAGTTTTATTTTTAAAATAAATCATACTGAATTCTTTATCAGTGCATAACTTTTGCAACTGATATAAAAATATGAAGTGGAAGATATATGAATTTTGTAGTTTTTGGAACATTACAGGAAGAATTTCTCTTTGCTTTCCATTCCTGCCCCTTGTTTTTAGAGGATCCCAGTACTTTATTTTATAGAATCCTTTTAGGCATTCAGTTTCAATGTGCAAAATGATCCTTTACCATCTTGGACTGACCTTTCAACCAGGTCATCTGTTTCTTTAAGCACTCAATCAACAAAATATGCCACCTGTTTATATACACAGTGTACACAGTAAGTACTGTTTAGAAATCAAAAAGCCAAAAATAGCTCACATACTGAAAGGAAAAAATCCCCAACAATTTAAAAAGGCCATGGGGATACAATTTTCCTATCATATGAAGAACTAGCAGAGTTCTTAAAAAGAACTAGGAGAGGTTTAAAAAAAAAAACTGTGTGAGAGCTGTCTAAATTAGAAGAGAATCAAGATTAGGAAGTCCATGGAATAGAGAAATGTTACACATAATTAGAAAATAAAGTAAAAAATCCAAGACCAGTGTTAGTGGGTGAATTATGTCCCTCCACCAAAAAAATGTGTATGTTGAAGTTGTAACATACAGTACCTCAAAATGTGACCTTATGTGGAAAGAGGGTGATTGCAGACGTAATTAGTTAGGATGAGGTCATACTGGAATAAGGTGAACCCCTAATCCAATATGACTGGTATCCTTATAAGAAAGAGAAATTTGGACACAGACATGCACACAGGGAGGATGCCATGTGAAGATGAAGGTAGATCAGGGTGGTGCATCTGTGAGCCAGGGAACACCCATGATTACCAGCAAACTGCTAGAAGTCAGGGGAGAGGCGTGAAACAGGGTGTCTCACAGCTCTCAGAACGAACCAACTTGGCTGAAACCTTCATCTTGAATTTCTAGTCTCCAGAACTGTAAGACAGTAAATTTCCGTTGTTTTTTTTTTTTTCCCCCAGCAAATACAACCAGAGAGAATTCAGACTTCCAACAGAGCACATGCAAGCAGTGAACAGGAAACACACAGCAGGAGTAGAGGTGCTCTGGGCTCTTAAAGGAGAAGAGCTAGAGAAAGGCTTTCAAAGATGAACTGCATTCCTAGTGCTCATAGTGAGAACCCGCAGAAGCTATGGGAAAGCTGTGTAATGTCTGTATTTACCAGGCCAAAATAAATGTACAGGTTATGCCGTAAATGTTCATGTTAGTGTCTTGTTACAGAAATTTTTCTTTCACTATTACCCATCTAAGTATTGGCAGAGTTTATATAATAGCTTCTGCAAGTCACTATGGATGGTGTGACTATGAAATAATGAGAATAATTTCTATAAGAAACATATTTTTAAATGTCTCATTGCTTTTCCATCATATGATATGTTTCAATCCCAGTCATTTTTGGTTGGTTTGGCCATGTGTTCTCATGACGCTGATGCAAATCTGTACTGAATTTAGCAGCCTTGGCATCTTGGTGGGCTCTGAAATACCTCGCAGTTCACGATTCTTAGCAAGTTCCTGGTCTCTTACAGACGCCACAAGAAGTTAAGATTGATTTGTAAGAGAAAAAGCCTGGACTCTAGGCAAAAGTCATTTCTGAGGCCAGTCAGCTCTTTTTTGTTTTTGTGTAAAGTGATTCGGTTTTCTTGCTCTTGTCACTTGAACACATTTTTGAATTGGGTATAGCATTATTTTACCGCTAGTCACTAAACACTTTTCCAGTTTATTTACTCTGCTTAAAAAGTGCCACATCAACTACTAGACAGCTTGGTACAAGGTATTGAATATAAGGTTGTCAACTCTGTGATGACAGGAGAACACAGAATCAGGGCATTCCTGAATTCCAACTAACTGATGTCCCTGGGAGTCACGAAAACACTGGTGTAGTGACTGCTCTTTCACTGAAGCAATACTGGCTGTACTTCATTTTATTTGCTACACAATGATTTTCATTTGTTCTAAATAAATATTTCCAGTGTCCAATTCAATGGCTTCTATGGTGAACTGAGAGGAAATTATTTCCTCTTAACAATCTGTTTGAAAATAAGTGAGCATTTTTATAGTTTGAGCAAACTGTTTGTGTGAATAAAGCAGGAACGAACATGTTTGTGCTCATGGAGAGTGTCCAGTCTACCTGAGTCAGGAAAGGATGGAGTTTCCTGTGGTGTAGTAAAACCCACGTTCTAAGGGAGGTCTTGCACATGCAAAGCCTTGGAGGCTTGCCTCATTCACCTTCAGGTAGAGCACTCAGGAAGCAGGCAAGAAAGAAACCCTAGGGACAGTGAGGAATGAATGAGAAAGGCTGGGCTTCCAATATTGTCCAGTAGCCAGGAGACACTGAGTCATAAAACACACTAGAAAGAATGGCTAATGGAGTAAATCAGAATGCGAAGATTGCCTTAGTGCTAATTAACTTCTTCTGGGCAGAAAATTCATTTTGATTCTCTTGGGTTCTTCCCAGTATGTGCCAGGTTGAGCTAAGGTGTAAGAATCAGTAGTTATGTGGAATCAGTGGGATTAAATTTTGAACTTCTGATACCTTTTCCCATGGACTGGATGCGGTTTAAGGAAATGTGGTATGAGTACTTCACAAAACGGTCATGTCTGCCCACTGTCCCTAGAAAATATCTCAGTAGGTAATCTGGGAAGGTCCTCAGACATTGTAACTGCTGCATGGGCAGGTATTATACTCAGAGGACATTGCCTTTAAATGTTGTTAACTACAACAGTAAGTATGATGCTAATAAAGCACTTATGTGCCAGGCCCTGTGCTAACTGCTTTATCCACAGAGAATAACCTGCTGATATGCATTTAGCCCCAGGCCAGAGTCCAGGGCAAGGTGACCCCATGTTTTACTAATTTGGTGTTGGTAAGAACTTCCTGAACAAAAGCCATTACATTTGTTTTCATTATATCTTGTTTTTGTTACAGAGACACCAAAAAGTAGAGATTAACTTGTTAATTTAGAAAATAAGTTCTAAAGGCCAAAAGCATGTTAAATCACAAAAAAAAGAACAATGAGGATTCGATAAGCTATTTCTTTCTGGGGATTGGTCCCCTTGATAGGAAGTAAATCTGCAAAATGTATATTGGTAGTTCTTGGGATCTTCTGGTTTTGTCTGTGTCCTGGATTTTCGCTTTGTGTAGAAGGGGTAAAGGTGGGAGTTAGGAAGGTAGGCCCCAATTAATTCTTATCACTTGGGATTGAGGCCAAAATTTTCTTCCCGTCAGATTCTAGAAATGTATATTTCCTAGCAAATAGCATTACGTTATAGCTGGTAATGATTTAGGAAAATGTTTTTTACTTTTAAGACCTGAAAGCTATGGACTCCGCGTGTCTTGTGTCTATTACATTATGAAATTTAATTTAATATCCTGTATATATTGCAAAGGTTATTTTTGTTTGTTAAAAAAATTGCAAATTATACCTTCAACTAAATTTTCAAGTTGTAACCCATTCAAGTTTTGAGTACAATGACCAGAATGTATATTTACTCCTTTAAATTAAGACTGTGTAGAATATAATTATAGTATATTCCTGTTATATTAAATGATTTATAAATATTACTTTTCATTTAGAGTCCCTAAATAGAGAAGAAATAATAAGGAAAAGGCAGAATATCAAACACTCACTTAACTACATACACATTTAAAAGGAATTCAGTTTCTCTTTGAATCATTCAGTTAGAGGCATGGGCTGTCTCTGAACTCAATCTTCCCTGTTGAGCAGGTCTACCAAGATTTTTATCAAAATCTTACACAGCTCTTCCAAGGGGATGTTTGAGGAGTTGAGGTCAAAGGAAGAGACTTTGGAACTTATCAGGCTACAAGCAGAAAGGTGATCCGAGAAAAACAACAACAACAAAAAGGGCTTTACTTTTCATGTCGCTACAAAAAGAATTTGAAAAGTCCAAAACAAAGGTCTTCACATAGTTGTTTTTTAAAAAAGAAAACCCCAAACAACCTAGACTGTAATTTTAATAGCCTTTTGAGCAGATCTTTGCTTTAACTGAAACACAGTTTTTAAATGCCAGCTTAGTATTTCTGGTTAAGATTGACAGGGACTCCAGTAGTATCAGGCACACCTAGTACTCAGATCGTGGATTCTCATACCATTCTCCAGTGGAAGGAGCTGCGCTCCTTGGAGAAATGGCTGCTTGTAGGGCTGGGGCAGGACATTTATAAGATGAGCCTGGAGTATCTTGTAGTGCCAGAAAGTAAGGAAGTGCTAAAAGGAAGGAAGAAAGAAAGAAAGAAAGGAAGAAAGGAAGGAAGGAAGGAAGGAAAGGAAGAGAAAGAAAGAAAGAAAGAAAGAAAGAAAGAAAGAAAGAAAGAAAGA